>NC_059376.1:26791792-27114292 GCF_019703515.2 Myxocyprinus asiaticus | reverse complement strand
AGAGCAAGTACGGAGACTTGCTACTGCTAGAAAATACACATACACACTGAGTTAGCATGTGGACATTCTCCTGCTGCTGCACAATTGGACAAAACACAAGACATGCTGCATTGAGCAGGTATTACATGCTGCTGCACAAATAGACATTACAAATAATCCCCACACAAAGCAAGAAAGCTGCACAAAACACATAACAAAAACAAAACCCAACCCCTCAAGCAGACCTATTGCTAAGACTTATGTACTGCTGCTGCTTTGAAGAGCCATGTGCACTGAGTGTATGCTAGTTAGGTGTGCCGTGGCAATGGCCACAGGCCAAATGACATATCGCTAATTAACTAAATCTCTATGTGTGCCCTGGCCTGCTTCGCCAAATAGCTTAAACAGTTAGTGACCTAATTCATAATGTGTACCTGAGCCAGGAAAACTCAGAACTTATTTAACTGGTTACTTGGAATAGCTATGTATGGTTTTAATTAATCTAATAACCTAAGACCTCATTTACACCTGGTATTAAGATGTGTTTTTGGTGATCTGATCACATGTGGTCAGTACTAAATACAGGTCTAAATGGAATCTAAAACATTTTGTTATTGGATCACAAAAATCACATACAAATGTGGTCAAAAATGCATGTAACCGCATCACATTTGAGGTGTAAACAGTAATCCGTCCTGTATGCATCCCGGCAGCAGCACCTCCCCTCACCTGTCAATCACCCGCTGTGCTAAACCAAGTGTTTAAACTTTGCCAGTTATGAGCGGCTTTAAAAGGAAACAGCTGTTTGATTGGAAAATTATGTTGATATGCAGTGCTGTGCAAAAGTATTTGCTTTAGATATTCAAAAGAGATATAACATAAAACGTCCTCGTTATTTTCGTAACCTCTGTTCCCTGATGGAGGGAACGAGATGTTGTGTCGATGTAGTGACACTAGGGGTCACTCTTGGGAGCCCCAAAAACATCTGCTTTTTGAAAAAAGGTCAATGGGAATTGGCGAGTGGAATTTGCATGCCACTCCCCCGGACATATGGGTATAAAAGGAGCTGGTATGCAACCACTCGTTCAGGTTTTGTGCTGAGGAGCCGAGACAAGGTCCCGGCCATTTCAGCGGGTAGTTCAGTGTTGTGGCAAGAGGGACACAACGTCTTGTTCCCTCCATCAGGGAATGGAGGTTACGAAAGTAACCAGGACTTTCCCTATCTGTCACTCACTCGACATTGTGTTGATTTAGTGACACTAGGGGTCCCTATACAAAATGCCACAACTAGCTGAATTGTGTTATGTGGACTGGCGGTGCGAGACGGGCAGATTGCTGTGCGCCTCATAGCCAGTGCACCAGGCTGTCACGTAACCTCCCCCAACACTCTTAAGAGTGTCGAACAGTCCTTCAGGAACAAGTCGACTGCCCAACAAATAGGGACAGGCTAGCCCAGCCTTGGCCTCTTTTCTTCTTTTTTCTCCCCAAAAAGAGTGGAATTTGTTAACTGACTGGGGGCCGTAAATGTCTACGTCGGGGGGGGTGTCACTCCCAAGGGGAAGACACTGCGGAGACCACACCCTGCCCAGAGGTATTTTGAGTGGAAATACGTCACATGGTCTTACCGAGTCTTGTCGGAAGTATGTCATGTGGAGAAGTCCCATGGTAGGTCGTACCTGAGGGAGGAGTTTCTACAAACATGGTGACTGGGGGCAGAGGGGCCTCTGCCCAAGGAAGATGCAGTTTACCGACAGGGAAAGGATTTAGCGGAAGATATCACATGGGGTCACCTACGGGGAAACCACCACATGCGGAGCACCTACCTCAGTACAGGGCCTAATTAGCACATGTACTGGGCCGGCAGCGAGTTTCTCAACAAACTCGTCTGCCACAGGGCTAAGGAGGAATGTCATCCAGGGATCACAACTTGTGAACACGACTGGGAGTCAAAAGCACACGTCTTCACCTCATGGGAGGGGAAAGGCGCTATGCGCAAGCGGTACACCCGGCCAGCTGTCCCGGAACTTACCTGTTCGGACCTGAAAACACACGGGATGAAACCGGCTCAACCCAGAGATTATAGAACCTCGCAAAGGTGTTGGGTGTTGTCCAGCACGCTGCTCTGCAGATGTCTGCCAAAGAGGCGCCACTGGTCAGCGCCCAGGAGGCCGCTACACTCCTAGTAGAGTGGGCTCGTAGCCCCACGGGGGGGCAGCACGTCCTGGGCGTGATATGCCATCACAATGGCGTCAACGACCCAGTGAGCGATCCTCTATTTGGAGACAGCGCTTCCTTTCCGCTGTCCACCAAAGCAGACAAAGAGCTGCTCGGAGCTTCTAAAGCTCTGCGTGCAATCCAAATAGATGCGTAAAGCATGCACCGGACACAGCAACGCCAAGGCTGGGTCTGCCTCCTCCTGGGGCAGCACTTGCATGTTCACCACCTGATCCCTAAAAGGGGTCGTGGGAACCTTGGGCACATAGTCCGGTTGGGGTCTCAGGATCACGTGAGAGTAACCTGGACCGAAATCCAGGAGTGATTCGCTGACAGAGAATGCCTTCAGGTCCCCTACCCTCTTGATGGAAGTGAGTGCAGTCAGGAGAGCAGTCTTCAAAGAGAGTGCCTTAAGCACAACTGACTCCAGGGACTCAAAGGGAGCACCCCATAGACCCCAAAGGACTACAGAGAGGTCCCACGAGGGCATGAGGCGCGGTCTGGAGGGATTCAACCTCCTAGTGCCTCTCAGGAACCTGTTGATCAAGTCGTGCTTCCCCAAATACTTACCATCCACTGCCTCATGATGTGCCAAAATGGCGGCTACATACACCTTCAAGGTGGAGGGGGACAGCCGCCCCTCCAGCCTCTCCTGCAGGAAGGAAAGCACCGATCTGACTGTGCATCTCTGGGGGTCTTCGCGTCGTGAAGAACACCACTTAACGAACAGATGCCACTTCAAGGCATACAGGCGCCTCGTTGAGGGAGCCCTAGCCTGAGTGATCGTGTCTACCACCGCGAGTGGTAGGCCATTTAGGTCTTCCCGTCCTGTCCAAGGGCCAGACGTGGAGATTCCAGAGGTCTGGTCGTGAGTGCCAGATGGTGCCCCGTCCCTGAGAAAGAAGGTCCTTCCTCAGGGGAATTCGCCAGGGGGGCTGTCGTGAGGAGTGTGAGGTCCGAGAACCACGTCTCGGTGGGCCAGTAGGGTGCTACTAGGACGATATGCTCCTCATCCTCCCTGACCTTGCACAGGGTCTGTGCAAGTAGGCTCACTGGGGGAAATGCATATTTGCGTAGTCCAGGGGGTCAGCTGTGTGCCAACGCATCTATACCGAGGGGTGCCTAGGTCAGGGTGTACCAAAGTGGGCAGTGGGAGGATTCCCGGGAAGCAAACAGGTCTACCTGTGCTCAACTGCTTCAACTCCAAATCAGCTGGACCACCTGGGGGTGGGGTCTCCACTCTCCCCTGAGCGTAACCTGTCATGACAGCGCGTCCGCTGTGGTGTCGAGGTCGCCTGGGATGTGAGTCGCTTGTAGCGACTTGAGGTGCTGCTGACTCCAGAGGAGGAGACGGCGAGTTGTGACATGCAACGGGAGCATAGACTGCCTTGACGGTTGATGTACGCTACCATCGCCACGTTGTCTGTCCGGACCAACATGTGCTTGCCCTGGATCATTGGCCGGAACCTCTGCAGGGCAAGCAGTACTGCCAACAACTTGAGGCAGTTGATGTGCCAGTCCAGGAGCGAGCGGCTGTGTGCCCGTTGCATACGGTGCCCCAGCCCATCTTGGAGGTGTCCATCGTAACCACGACGCACCTGGAGACCTGCTCTAGGGGAACCCCTGCCCATAGAAATGCAAAGTCGGTCCAAGGGCTGAAGAGGCGGCGACAGATCGGCGTGATGACCACGCGATGTGTCCCGTGGCACCATGCCCATCTCGGGACTCAAGTCTGAAGCCAGTGCTGAAGTGGTCTCATATGCATCAACCCGAGCGGTGTGGCAACTGCTGAGGATGCCATATGCCCCAGGAGTCTCTGAAAAAGTTTCAGTGGAACCACTGTCTTCTGTCTGAACACCTTCAGACAGTTCAGCACCAACTGTGCGCGCTCGTTCGTGAGGTGCGCCGTCATCGAGACCAAGTCCAACTCCAAGCTGAGAAAAGAGATGCTCTGAACTGGGGAGACTTTACTCTTTTCCCAGTTGACCCGGAGCCGGTGCTGTTGCTGCAGGAAGACACCCTTGGCAATGAGTAGACGGGGTGCGGGGTCTTGAGCCGTGCCGGGGCAGGATGTGCTGAATGGCCTCCGTCTGCTACTTCACCACCGAGAACTGCTGGGCAAAGTCCTCGACGGTGTCACCGAACAGGCCACTTGCCCTGGACTTGCCCGCTCTCCGATGCTGCACTCGATAGCTCATCGTCTTCCCAGGCCCCGAATAAGAGGTCGAACTCGCCCTGAGACAAGCCGGCGGTCTCATCCGAGAGCCCAACTAGGGCAAGCGAGCATGCTGAGGAATGGGAGGTCTGTGGGGGGTTACCTGGTGGAGGTGGTCCCATTGGAGTCCCCAAATCTCCCCCAGTGCTAACTGACGTGGCCTCATACCCGTAGGTATAAGGACAGGGTGGCTTGCTTTCTTGAGAAGGCAAGCCACGACTGCAACGTTGCCATGATCATGTTCTCGCAATGAGGACAAGACCCATCCACGAACAAAGTCTCCGCGTGGGCAGTGCCCAGACACGTAAGACAGCAATCATGGCCGTCAGAAGCGGAGAGATAACGATCGCAACCAGGAATAACACACAAACAGAAAGTCATCTTTAAAAAGACATTCCGTGTGTGCTGCTCTTTTAGAATTGAAAATATACTCTTTTATTAGAATATACTCTTTTCTTTGTACTGCCGAAGCGCCCAGGGGCGTTCTCTGCACTCCACGGGTGCAGAGGGGGAGAAGCCGCTGAAATGCGCCTTAAATCCAACAGTTTGAGGTGAACGGTAGAGAGAATTGAATTCAGTGCACTGAATGCAACCGCTCGGCTCCGAAGAGAAAATCTGAATGAGTGGTTGCATACTAGCTTCTTTTATACCCGTATGTCCGGGGGAGTGGCATGCAAATTACACTTGCCAATTACCATTGGCTTTTTTCAAAAAGCAGACGTGTTTGGGGCTCCCAAGAGTGACCCCTAGTGTCACTACATTGACACAACATCGAGTGAGTGACAGATAGGGAACAAAGGCAATCTGAGTAAACACAAAATACTGTTTTCAGATATATATTTTTTTATTGAAGCAAAAAAGTTATCCAACACCTATATCACCCATGTGAAAAACTAACTGCCCCCTTAAACTTAATTGCTGGTTGTGCCACCTATAGCAGCAACAACTGCAACCAAACACTTCCGTTAACTGGTGATCAGTCTTTCACAATGCTGTAGTGGAATTTTGACCCACTCTTATTTGCAGAACTGCTTTAGTTCAGCCACATTGTAGGGTTTTCGAGCATGAACTGCCCGTTTAAGGTCCTGCCACAGCATCTCAAATGGGTTCAATTCAGGACTTTGACTCGGCCACTCCAAAACTTTAATTTAGCTTCTTTTGAGCCATTCAGAGGTGGACTTACTTCCATGCTTTGGATCATTGTCTTGCTGCATAATCCAGTTGCGCTTGAGATTCAACTCACGGACAGATGACTGGACGTTCTCCTTTAGAATTTTCTGGTAGAGAGCAGAATTCATGTTTCCCTCAATTATTGCCAGTTGCCCTGGCCCTGAAGCAGCAAAGCATCCCCACACCATCACACTACCGCCACCATGCCTGACCATAGGTATGATGTTCTTTTTGTGGAAATTTGTGTTTGATTTATGCCAAATGTAACGGGACCCCTGTCTTCCAAACAGTTCCACTTTCGACTCATTAGTCCACAGAACATTCTTCCAAAAGATTTGAGGATCATCAAGGTGTGCTTTAGAAAAATTCAAATGAGCCTTTATGTTCTTCTGGGTTAGCAGTGGTTTTCACCTTGCCACTCTTTCATGGATGGCATTTTTGACCAGTGTCTTTCTGATAGTGGAGTCATGAACAGTGACCGTTATTGCTGCGAGAGAGGCCTGCAATTCCTTGGATGTTGTCCTTGGCTTTTTTATGACTTCCTGGATGAGTCATCGCTGTGCTCTTGGATGAATTTTGGAAGGTCGGCCACTTCTGGGAAGGTTCACTTTTGTGCCAAGTTTTCTCCATTTGGAGATAATGGCTCTTACTGTGGTTCTTTGGTGTTCCAGAGTCTTTGAAATAGCTTTGTAACCCTCCTCAGACTGATGTATTTCAATCACCTTCTTCCTCATCATTTGTGAAATTTCTTTCGACCTTGGCATAGTGTGCTACTGGGTGAGACCTTTTAGCCAACTTTATGCTGCTGAAAAAGCTCTATTTAGGTGTTGATTTGATTGAACAGGGCTGGCAGTAATCAGGCTTGGGTGTGTCTAGTCCATCTGAACTTCATTATAAATGCAGTTTCATATATTTGGGGATTTAGTAACTTTAGTAAAAATTTAGAAGGCAAATACTTTTTCACAGAGGCCCAATTGGTATTGGATAACTTTTTTTTTGCTTCAATAAATAATATTATCATTTAAAAAAGCTTTTGTTTTATGTAAGATATTTTTAGAATTTTTGAAACAATTTAATATAAGATATACACAAAAACAGAAGAAACCAGGATGGGGCAAATACTTTTTCACAGCACTGTATACAAAAGCATGAGAACTTCACTGATTTTCTTTAGTGTGTCTGATATCAACATGAAGGGACACTTATAAGAAGCATGAACATCTGCAGCTCAGGTTAACACAGGTAATCCATTAAAATAACGGACAATTCTGATAGAAACAGATTAAATATTAGCTGCATCTGGGAGAAACAGCGCACCATTTTTTTGCATTTTCTTTGTCCTTTCTGACTTTGTTGCACGCTGACATAGTGATTGATGTATGTCGTTATGAAACAGAGTCCCTCCAAATCTGCTCACAATGATCACAGGAGACACATTTTACCGAACAGTGATGTGTCTCACCTGACCACATGTGATCTGATCACCTGAGATGCATCTTAATACCAGGTGTAAACGGGGTCTAAGATAGTGATGTGTGCCAGCCAGATTTGGCTATGGCTTACCTTGTTAAAGACACACTTCAATGTGTCATGGCCTAAAGCAGACCTTACCATGTAAGCAGTCTGAAGAAAAGCCCAAGCAAACAACCAGAGCAAAAAGCATTTTCAGCCAAAAACTCTCACAGCGTGCTGCCGAGAAACCAGCTTAATTGCAAAACTGATTTAAATGTCAAATGACAAAGAGAGAGACTCAAGTTGATTGGCTATGCGATAAGCCAGAGGGCCAATCAGCTTACACCATGCGAGCTGATTGGCTTAACATGTCACAAGTGAGCAAGCTGATTGGCTAACAGATAACAAGTCAAAGAACCTATCAGCTTATGCCACATAGAGTTGCATGGCTGAACTTTGGTCATTAATAACATTGAATGTGGCCGAAAGCTGGAAAATGCTGCCTTTGGAGGCTATATACTAAGGTAGAATGAAAATAATGTGCTTTGTAAACTGTTCAGAGACCAGTATCCTTAAGAGTTCTATTTATTCAAATATGCTGCTGGTTAAAGCTGGTGCCACACTAGACAATTTTTCCAGTGATTTTCAGGTGTGAGATTCATTTACATAATTGTCGGCCTGGCAGAGGGAAATTAAGCGCACATTAGTGTCTGCAAGTGGGAGGTTGTTAATCACTTGAACACCGGGAGTTAATAGTTCCAGCAACGGATCCATCATAAAAGAAAAAATCTTTCTTTTGCCGGGGTGGGCTTTTGTGTTCTCTTCAAGAGACCAATGAGCTTCTTCTTTTACTGAAGACCTGACAAGACGCTAAGGTGATCTGTAAATTTTCATCACAATCAGCTGCATATCATCTCAAATGCTGATTGTAATCCATCGTGACTCTGTCACCAAGCATTTTTCCTGAGTTTTTCTCCTACACTGAAATGACATCAGAAAGCAGATCCTTTAAACTAGCCGCAAACTTGCAGCAAATTATTTTCACATGCAAATGAGCTTGTGATTTGCCGTAAATGTTTCAGCTCTTCACTGCTAGTGGTGAACTTGCGACAAACCTTTGGCAACAGTGGACATTTTGCCGCAAGTTTGCCACAAAGCTGATTTGCATGTAAAAATAATCAGTGCCAAATTTGCGGCAAGTTTGTGGCAAATTTGCCATGAACTCTCAATTTTTGTAAGGGGAGCCACAACAGTCTGCTTTTATTGAATGTAATTTATTTACTTACTAAATGCTGATATGGACAGACGCGTTCTACAGCAAGCCTTAAGGGGATAATATTAAATGTGCTACCACCTCTACATCTGTCATTATGCACTATTTCATATTCATATGCATACTTTGTACATACAGTATATATTTCTTCTTTCTCCTATTTTAATGTGTATTTTATTGTGTTGTAAATTGTGTTTTTTACTGTATTTTTACTTCTATTTCTTCTCCTTATCTATATCTCTATCTATCTATCTATCTATATATATATATATATATATATATATATATATATATATATATATATATATATATATATATATATTTAGTGTAAACTGTGGGGAGAAAAGTCATACCAAGAATTTTACTACATGTCGTACTGTGTTTGGTTATGTATGTGACCACTAAAACTAGAAACTTGAATTATGTTTACGCTTCTGTTGATATTTCAGCGAGCTCAATGTGACAGGGAATCAGAGAGAGAGAGAGAGTTGTGGTGAGTCTGTATGTGTGTCACCCCTCCACCATTCTTAATCGGCAAGTGTGTCATACCTCCGATTGAAGAGAGTGAGATCTCAGGAAAACAGTCTGCATGTGGGACACCCTCGGCCAAAATCGAGTTGTTTTGAATCTGCTTGTGTGACACCAGCTTAAGTCGTTAACTGATTAGGCAGCAAGGCATGAAGTTGGCTGCCTAAGCTTTTTCACAGCACTGTATACAAAAGCATGAGAACTTCACTGATTTTCTTTAGTGTGTCTGATATCAACATGAAGGGACACTTATGAGAAGCATGAACATCTACAGCTCAGTTATGAGAAGCATGAACATCTGCAGCTCAGGTTAACACAGGAAATCCATTTTACCTTAATTTTATCCATTAAGATTTTTGATGCAGCCATCAACATTTCTCACTCTTCGTCTGCCATCTTGGATTCATCAGTACGATACATTCTAGAATTGTCTCCTTTGTGAAGGATACATGCAATGCTGTCTTTTTAATTTTGGCAAAATAATGTATTGTAGTGAACAGTCATTAAGGAGGACAAGGGAGGCAGGTTGCTCTACTCACAGGTAAGGCCTTTTTAATGACCACACTGATCTCAGCTTCGCAATAATAAACTCTCAACTTCACAATAATAGACTCTCAAGTTCACAATATGATCTCTGGGGACCCAGGCTCTCTTTCTCATCTACTGGCGGTGTGGCTCTCTTATGCCGCTCTCCCCATGCTCACTGAAATTAGAGACAGGTGTTAGACATAATTTAGCTCAGGTGTAAGCGCCCTTACCGCTTTCTCCCTCTCCGGAGAGATGCTTGACCATGCCCCCGCTGCCACATGTATCTTTTGAGGAAGCCTAATTAAGGTGCCTATCCTTTGGATATTGTTCTAATATTTCCTCTCCCTCTGTGAATCTCCTCCATTTCTTTCTGTCATCCATTGCAACCTGTCAACCTGCTACCTGCTTAAATACCAACAGAATTTTCCATCCTAATGATGAAGTATGCAAACCTCTCTACATACCTCACTTCCTGCTCTATCGAATGACAATGCTGGCTACCATTAAATCCTGTTATACATCTTTACCAGTCATGAGAGATGACATTTAAACACTTTCGATTGAACAATAACCATAGGGCTTTTGGCCGGTTCAAGGAATCATGGGACGCTGCATTGTATTACAATGCAATTTATTTAATTGTTTGCTATTTAACATTCTGTGACTCATTTGAGGACAAGTATAAAGAGAAATTGCCATTTATTGTAAAACTCATACTCTCTGTCAACACTTCGATGAATAGCTTCTGATATAGCATGTAGAGTTACCTCACAAGCTGCAACTGTGGAGCAATTTGTTAGGCTGACGAGTAGCTCCATAAATCACCACCTCTTCTCACATGAATTGATCAAATCAGGCCTGCAATGTGAAATGAGATGCTGAGCAGTTTCAGATCCCATGATGAAGAAAAGTTTGCACTGAGAGCAGAGAAGACTGAAAATATTCAACATAATACTGCCTAACTCCTCTTCCCTGCTCGACTTTCTTTCATCTGTGATCAGTATGTAAAAATATTCCCCCTGTTATTTAAGGACAGGGTTTTGCCTGCATACTTTGTTAAAGTAGCCTACTGTTTGATCATAGTGAACAGGTAAGGCTGTGTGGTGTTATAAGTCATTTGGCTTTGAAAGGCATATTTGATCCTCAGAATCTCCATTGGCTCCAGTTAAAGGTAAGCTAGTTTATATCAAGCTCTCTGCTGTGTGCAAAAAGAGGCCTTGATCTCCTTCCCCATGCTGATGTGTACTCTAGATTATTGTTATCGCTTATGTCGACATTATCGAGCTTTCCCTTGGCAGCAGGGGTGGGTATTAACGCGCTACATCAGGGGTTCTCTCAACAGGGGTACCGTCCCCCAGGGGACATTCAAAGGATGCCAGGGGGCGCTAAAAGCAAACTAGTAGAGAGGGGGGCATTAGGTTACAAATGGGGGGCGTTTATCAGTCATAATAATCAAATCGATCGTCAAGTTCCTCTTTGCATTAAAACGTTTATCTAGACTTGGAGTAATACTGCTGTATTATATACTGTGTATATCAGATGTTTAAATTGTGCTGTGTTAATTTGATGTTATTGTAAATTGGTACTGTCTCTTCACTGTCACGACTGCTATGTTGATTGGAACTGCACCCAAGAATTTCACACACCATTGCACTTGTGTATATGGCTGTGTGACAATAAAGTGATTTGATTTGATTTGAGTATATCAATTGGTTCTCAATTATACGGGTTGGTATGCATTTGTACGCGGTTCATCTGATTTTGAAGTCTAGTGATGCATCTGAAGTATCTGGTTTAGCTGCATCAAATACACAGGCAGAGGCACAACCTCGGCTAATGCACCTGTATGGCTCTGTAGATGGATACAGCTCAATGGACAAAGCAGTGTGAGCGTAAAGCTCTTAAAGCTCAAGCTCTTAAACTCACAGCTTTGTGAGAATCAGTGAGAAGCAAGGCGTGAGAAGTGGAAACCATTTGAATTCGGCACAGAATTTTACATCACCACCCTTGAATTTACTATAGTAACACTAACTGTACTTTAGGCAGAAATCAGAATCAGAATCAGAATCAGATGAGCTTTATTGCCAAGTATGCTTACACATACAAGGAATTTGTCTTGGTGACAGGCGCTTCTAGTACACAACAATACAAAAACAGCAATACAATAATTAAAATTGAATAAAAAATAGATAAATATTGAAAAGAAAAAGTATATATAGAATACACAATAGACAATATATATATATACAGGTGCATCTCAATAAATTAGAATGTCGTGGAAAAGTTCATTTATTTCAGTAATTCAACTCAAATTGTGAAACTCATGTATTTAATAAATTCAATGCGCACAGACTAAAGTAGTTTAAGTCTTTGGTTCTTTTAATTGTGATGATTTTGGCTCACATTTAACAAAAACCCACCAATTCACTATCTCAAAAAATTATAATACATCATAAGACCAATAAAAAAAACATTTTTAGTGAATTGTTGGCCTTCTGGAAAGTATGTTCATTTACTGTATATGTACTCAATACTTGGTAGGGTCTCCTTTTGCTTTAATTACTGCCTTAATTTGACGTGGCATGGAGGTGATCAGTTTGTGGCACTGCCGAGGTGGTATGGAAGCCCAGGTTTCTTTGACAGTGGCCTTCAGCTCATCTGCATTTTTTGGTCTCTTGTTTCTCATTTTCCTCTTGACAATACCCCATAGATTCTCTATGGGGTTCAGGTCTGGTGAGTTTGCTGGCCAGTCAAGCACACCAACACCATGGTCATTTAACCAACTTTTGGTGCTTTTGGCAGTGTGGGCAGGTGCCAAATCCTGCTGGAAAATGAAATCAGCATCTTTAAAAAGCTGGTCAGCAGAAGGAAGCATGAAGTGCTCCAAAATTTCTTGGTAAACGGGTGCAGTGACTTTGGTTTTCAAAAAACACAATGGACCAACACCAGCAGATGACATTGCACACCAAATCATCACAGACTGTGGAAACTTAACACTGGACTTCAAGCAACTTGGGCTATGAGCTTCTCCACCCTTCCTCCAGACTCTAGGACCTTGGTTTCCAAATGAAATACAAAACTTGCTCTCATCTGAAAAGAGGACTTTGGAACACTGGGCAACAGTCCAGTTCTTCTTCTCCTTAGCCCAGGTAAGACGCCTCTGACGTTGTCTGTGGTTCAGGAGTGGCTTAACAAGAGGAATACGACAACTGTAGCCAAATTCCTTGACATGTCTGTGTGTGGTGGCTCTTGATGCCTTGACCCCAGCCTCAGTCCATTTCTTGTGAAGTTCACCCAAATTCTTGAATCGATTTTGCTTGACAATCTTAAGGTGGCTGTTCTCTCGGTTGGTTGTGCATCTTTTTCTTCCACACTTTTTCCTTCCACTCAACTTTCTGTTAACATGCTTGGATACAGCACTCTGTGAACAGCCAGCTTCTTTGGCAATGAATGTTTGTGGCTTACCCTCCTTGTGAAGGGTGTCAATGATTGTCTTCTGGACAACAGTCAGATCAGCAGTTTTCCCCATGATTGTGTAGCCTAGTGAACCAAACTGAGAGACCATTTTGAAGGCTCAGGAAACCTTTGCAGGTGTTTTGAGTTGATTAGCTGATTGGCATGTCACCATATTCTAATTTTTTGAGATAGTGAATTGGTGGGTTTTTGTTAAATGTGAGCCAAAATCATCACAATTAAAAGAACCAAAGACTTAAACTACTTCAGCCTGTGTGCATTGAATTTATTTAATACACGAGTTTCACAATTTGAGTTGAATTACTGAAATAAATGAACTTTTCCACGACATTCTAATTTATTGAGATGCACCTGTATATATATATATATATATATATATACATATACAGTTGTGCTCAAAAGTTTGCATACTCTGGCAGAAATTGTGAAATTTTGGCATTGATTTTGAAAATATGACTGATCATGCAAAAAACTTAATGGTTACTTTCGTAAACTCCATTCCCTGATGGAGGGAACGAGACGTTGTGTCGATGTAGTGACACTAGGGATCACCCTTGGGAGCCCCAAACACCTCTGATTTGTGAAAAAAAGGCCAATGGGAATTGGCGAGTGGAATTTGCATGCCACTCCCCCAGACATACGGGTATAAAAGGAGCTGGTATGCAACCACTCATTCAGGTTTTGTGCTGAGGAGCCGAGACCAGGTCCTGGCCATTTCAGCGGGTAGTTCAGCGTTGTGGCAAGATGGACACAACATCTCGTTCCCTCCATCAGGGAACAGAGGTTACGAAAATAACCATGATGTTTCCTATCTGTCACTCACTCGACGTTGTGTCGATGTAGTGATACTAGGGGTCCCTATACAAAATGCCACAACTATCTGAACTGTGTTAAGTGAATTGGCGGTGCGTGACAGGCAGACCGCTGTGTGCCTTGTAGCCAGCGCACCAGGCTGTCACGTAACCTCCCCCAATGCTCTTATGAGCGTTGAATGGTCCATCAGGAACAAGTCGACTGCCCAGCTATAGGGACGAACTAGCCCAGCCGAGGCCTCTTTTCCCTCTCTTTTGTCCCCAAAAAGAGTGGAATTTGTTAACTGACTGGTAGCCATAAGTGTCTGTGTTGGGGGGTGTCCCTCCCAATGGGAAGACACTGTGGAGACCACACCCCGCCCAGAGAAAAAAAGGGGGGGGGTACTTCAAGTGGAAATACATCACATGGTCTTACCGAGTCCCTCTGCTCAAGGAAGACGTAGTTTACCAAGAGGGAAACAATTTTACGGAAGATATAACACATGGGGTTACCTATGGGGAACCACCGCATGTGGAGCACCTACCTCAGTACAGGGCCTTACCAGCGCACTTACTGAGCTGGCAGCGAGTTTCTCTGCAAACTCGACTGCCACAGGACTAAGGAGGAAGTCATCCAGGGATCACAGTCTGTGAACACTACTGGGAATCAAGAGCACACGTCTTCCCCTCAAGGGAGGGGAAAGGCGCTATGCGCAAGCGGTACACCCTTCTAAAGCTCTGCGTGCGATCCAAATAGATGTGTAAAGCTCGCACCGGACACAGCAACACCAAGGCTGGGTCTGCCTTCTCCTGGGGCAGTGCTTGCAGGTTCACCACCTGATCCCTAAAAAGGGTCGTGGGAACCTTGGGCACATAGCCCGGTCGGGGTCTCAGGATCACGTGAGAGTAACCCGGACCGAACTCCATGCACATTTCGCTGACAGAGAACGCTTGCAGGTCTCCTACCCACTTGATGGAAGTGAGCGCAGTCAGGAGGGCAGACTTCAAAGAGAGTGCCTTAAGCTCAGCTGACTCCAAGGGCTCAAAGGGAGCTCCCCATAGACCCTGAAGGACTACAGAGAGGTCCCACGGGGGAACGAGGTGCAGTCTAGAGGGATTCAACCTCCTAGCACCTCTCAGGAACCTGATGATCAAGTCGTGCTTCCCCAAGTACTTACCATCTACCGCATCATGATGAGCCGAAATAGTGGCTAAATACACCTTCAAGGTGGAGGGGGACAGCCACCTCTCCAACCTCTCCTGCAGGAAGGAAAGCACCGATCCAACTGCGCATCTCTGGGGGTCTTCGCATCGGGAAGAACACCACTTAGTGAACAGACGCCACTTCAAGGCATACAGGTGCCTCGTAGAGGGAGCCCATGCCTGAGTGATCGTGTATACCACCGTGGGCGGTAGGCCACTTAAGTCATCCGTGTCCCTTCCAAGGGCCAGACGTGGAGATTCCAGAGGTCTGGTCGCGGGTGCCAGATGGTGCCCCGTCCCTGAGAAAGAAGGTCCTTCCTCAGGGGAATTCGCCGGGGGGGCTGTCACGAGGAGCGTTAGATCCGAGAACCATGTCTGGGTCAGCCAGTAGGGTGCTACTAGGATGACTTGCTTCCTGTTCTCCCTGACCTTGCACAGGGTCTGTGCAAGTAGGCTCACTGGGGGAAACGCATACTTGCGTAGTCCAGGTGGCCAGCTGTGTGCCAACGCATCTATACCGAGAGGTACCTCGGTCAGGACGTACCAAAGTGGGCAGTGGGAGGATTCCCGGGAAGCAAACAGGTCTACCTGTGCTCGACCGAATCGACTCCAATCAGCTGGACCACCTGAGGGTGGAGTCTCCACTCTCCCCTGAGGGTAACCTGACGTTCCCGAAGGAGGAAGCTGAGCCGAATCCTCTGCGTCAGACTGGACATGCCCGCTCTCCGATGCTGCGCTCGATAACACATTGTATTCCGGAGCTCCGAACGAGAAGTCAAACTTGAGATAAGACGAGCCGCCGGTCTCGTGCGAGACTCCGATCGGGGCAAGCGAGCGTGCTGGGCAATGGGAGGTCTTTGGGGGGATACCTGGCGGAGGTGGTCCCATTGATGTCCCCAAATCGCCCCCAGTGCTAACCGATGCGGCCTCAAACCCGTAGGTAGAAGGACCGGTGCGGGGAGCCGCTGGGGTGGCTTTCTTACAAAAGCAAGCTGCGACCGCAACATTGCCATGGTCATGTTCTCGCAATTAGGACATGACTCATCCACAAACGATGTCTCTGCATGGGCAGTGCGCAGACATGTAAGACAGTGATCCTGGCCATCGGAAGCGGAGAAATAACGACCGCAACCAGGAATAACACACAAACGGAAAGGCATCTTTAAAAAGACGCATCTTTAAA
The DNA here is from genome assembly GCF_019703515.2 of Myxocyprinus asiaticus. Taxonomy (NCBI): domain Eukaryota; kingdom Metazoa; phylum Chordata; class Actinopteri; order Cypriniformes; family Catostomidae; genus Myxocyprinus; species Myxocyprinus asiaticus. The sequence continues at coordinate 27,098,282 of NC_059376.1, read as the reverse complement.
AAGATGTTCCATGTGTGCCGCTCTTTCAGAAAGAAAATATACTCTTTTAGAATTCTTTGTTCTTCTGAAACGCCCAGGGGCATCTCTGCAAACCACAGATACAGAGGGGGAGAAGCTGCTGAAATGCACCGTAAGATCCAGCAGAGAGAGGTGAATGAACTCGGCGGATGAATTTAGCTCAATGAATAGAACCACTCGGCTCCGAAGAGAAAATCTGAATGAGTGGTTGCATACCAGCTCCTTTTATACCCGTATGTCAGGGGGAGTGGCATGCAAATTCCACTCGCCAATTCTCATTAGCCTTTTTTCAAAAAAGCAGAGGTGTTTGGGGCTTCCAAGAGTGACCCCTAGTGTCACTACATCGACACAACGTCAAGTGAGCGACAGATAGGGAACAAGACAACCAATCACAAGACTAAACTATAAACAAGATAACAAGACTAAATTAACTTAAACCAATGAAAAGACAAGACTAATAACAAAGTAATCAAACAATGAACCAATGAAAGCAAGACACATGGACAGGGGAAACACATGACAAGAGCATATGAGGGAACAGGAAATCACATGACAGGAACAGGAACTAAACTTGAAAATAAAACACATGAAAACAAGAACAAAACACATAAACATGACACCAGAAGTGCAAATAGCAATATATATATATATACAGTGCATCCGAAAAGTATTCACAGCGCTTCACTTTTTCCACATTTTGTTATGTTACAGCCTTATTCCAAAATGGATTAAATTCATTATTTTCCTCAAAATTCTACAAACAATACCCCATAATGACAACATGAAAGAAGTTTGTTTGAAATCTTTGCAAATTTATTAAAAATAAAAAATGAAAAAAATCACATGTAGCCTTTGCCATGACACTCAAAATGGAGCTCAGGTGCATCCTGTTTCCACTGATCATCCTTGAGATGTTTCTACAACTTGATTGGAGTCTACCTGTGGTAAATTCAGTTGATTGGACATGATTTGGAAAAGCACACACCTGTCTATATAAGGTCCCACAGTTAACAGTGCATGTCAGAGCACAAACCAAGCCATGAAGTCCAAGGAATTGTCTGTAGACCTCCGAGACAGGATTGTATCGAGGCACAGATCTGGGGAAGGGTGCAGAAAAATTTCTGTAGCATTGAAGGTCCCAATGTGCACAGTGGTCTCCATCATCCGTAAATGGAAGAAGTTTGGAACCACCAGGACTCTTCCTAGAGCTGGCTGCCTGGCCAACTGAGCGATCAGGGGAGAAGGGCCTTAGTCAGGGAGGTGACCAAGAACCCGATGGTCACTCTGACAGAGCTCCAGCATTTCTCTGTGGAAAGAGGAGAACCTTCCAGAAGAACGACCATCTCTGCAGCACTCCACCAATCAGGGCTGTATGGTAGAGTGGCCAGACGGAAGACACTCCTCAGTAAAAGGCACATGACAGCCCGCCTGGAGTTTGCCAAAAGGCACCTGAAGGACTGTCCGACCATGAGAAACAAAGATTGCACTCTTTGGCCTGAATGGTAAGCGTCATGTCTGGAGGAAACCAGGCACCGCTCATCACCTGGACAGTACCATCCCTACAGTGAAGCATGGTGGTGGCAGCATCATGCTGTGGGGATGTACTTCAGCGTCAGGAACTGGGAGACTAGTCAGGATCGACGGAAAGATGAATGCAGCAATGTACAGAGACTTCCTTGATGAAAACCTGCTCCAGAGCGCTCTGGACCTCAGACTGGGGCGATGGTTCATCTTCCAACAGGACAACGACCCTAAGCACACAGCCAAGATAACAAAGGAGTGGCTATGGGACAACTCTGTGAATGTCCATGAGTGGCCCAGCCAGAGCCCAGACTTGAACCCAACTGAACATCTCTGGAGAGATCTGAAAATGGCTGTGCACCGACGCTCCCCATCCAACCTGATGGAGCTTGAGAGGTCCTGCAAAAAAGAATAGGAGAAACTGCCCAAAAATAGGTGTGCCAAGCTTGTAGCATCATACTCAAAAAGACTTGAGGCTGTAATTGGTGCCAAAGGTGCTTCAACATAGTATTGAGCAAAGGCTGTGAATACTTATGTACATGTGATTTTTTTTTTCCTTTTTTTTTTTTTTAATAAATCTGCAAAGATTTCAAACAAACTTCTTTCACGTTGTCATTATGGGGTATAGTTTGTAGAATTTTGAGGAAAATAATACATTTAATCCATTTTGGAATAAGGCTGTAACATAACAAAATGTGGAAAAAGTTAAGCGCTGTGAATACTTTCCGGATGCACTGTATATATACAGGTGCATCTCAATAAATTAGAATGTCTTGGAAAAGTTCATTTATTTCAGTAATTCAACTCAAATTGTGAAACTCGTGTATTAAATAAATTCAGTGCACACAGACTGAAGTAGTTTAAGTCTTTGGTTCTTTTAATTGTGATGATTTTGGCTCACATTTAACAAAAACCCATCAATTCACTATCTCAAAAAATTAGAATACATCATAAGACCAATAAAAAAAAACATTTTTAGTGAATTGTTGGCCTTCTGGAAAGTATGTTCATTTACTTTATATGTACTCAATACTTGGTAGGAGCTCCTTTTGCTTTAATTACTGCCTCAATTCGGCGTGGCATGGAGGCGATCAGTTTGTGGCACTGCTGAGGTGGTATGGAAGCCCAGGTTTCTTTGACAGTGGCCTTCAGCTCATCTGCATTTTTTGGTCTCTTGTTTCTCATTTTCCTCTTGACAATACCCCATAGATTCTCTATGGGGTTCAGGTCTGGTGAGTTTGCTGGCCAGTCAAGCACACCAACACCATGGTCATTTAACCAACTTTTGGTGCTTTTGGCAGTGTGGGCAGGTGCCAAATCCTGCTGGAAAATGAAATCAGCATCTTTAAAAAGCTGGTCAGCAGAAGGAAGCATGAAGTGCTCCAAAATTTCTTGGTAAAGGGGTGCAGTGACTTTGCTTTTCAAAAAAACACAATGGACCAACACCAGCAGATGACATTGCACCCCAAATCATCACAGACTGTGGAAACTTAACACTGGACTTCAAGCAACTTGTGCTATGAGCTTCTCCACCCTTCCTCCAGACTCTAGGAACTTGGTTTCCAAATGAAATACAAAACTTGCTCTCATCTGAAAAGAGGACTTTGGACCACTGGGCAACAGTCCAGTTCTTCTTCTCCTTAACTCAGGTAAGACGCCTCTGACATTTTCTGTGGTTCAGGAGTGGCTTAACAAGAGGAATACGACAACTGTAGCCAAATTCCTTGACACGTCTGTGTGTGGTGGCTCTTGATGCCTTGACCCCAGCCTCAGTCCATTCCTTGTGAAGTTCACCCAAATTCTTGAATCGATTTTGCTTGACAATCCTCATAATGCTGCGGTTCTCTTGGTTGGTTGTGCATCTTTTTCTTCCACACTTTTTCCTTCCACTCAACTTTCTGTTAACATGCTTGGATACAGCACTCTGTGAACAGCCAGCTTCTTTGGCAATGAATGTTTGTGGCTTACCCTCCTTGTGAAGGGTGTCAATGATTGTCTTCTGGACAACTGTCAGATCAGCAGTCTTCCCCATGATTGTGTAGCCTAGTGAACCAAACTGAGAGACCATTTTGAAGGCTCAGGAAAACTTTGCAGGTGTTTTGAGTTGATTAGCTGATTGGCATGTCACCATATTCTAATTTTTTGAGATAGTGAATTGGTGGGTTTTTGTTAAATGTGAGCCAAAATCATCACAATTAAAAGAACCAAAGACTTAAACTACTTCAGTCTGTGTGCATTGAATTTATTTAATACACGAGTTTCACAATTTGAGTTGAATTACTGAAATAAGTGAACTTTTCCACGACATTCTAATTTATTGAGATGCACCTGTATATATATGAGTATATACAATAAAGATTTTTATGTAGTGCAAAGTTATGAGGCAGAGAAGCAGAGACCAGCTCAATGCAAATGTCTATGAATACAGTACAAGGTGCAAATGAAGAAGAATAAACACTGAAGGTGCATTGTACAGAATGAAGTATAAATATATATATATGTATATATATATATATATATATATATATATATATATATATATATATATATATATATATATGGTCGGTGACATATGGCCATAACAGTGCAAGCGGCATCAAGAGGTAGAAATTATGTGCAAAGGAATGTGCAAGGGAATGTGTAAAAAAAATAAAATAATGTAGTGGGATGTAGTGGGGTGTAGTGTTCAACGCTTGAGTTTAGAGTTCAGTGGGCAGGCAGCTGAGGGAAAGAAACTGTTCCTGAGTGTGACAGCGTGTGACTCCTATAGCATCTCCCAGATGGGAGAGGAGTAAACAGACCATGGTTGGGGTGAGAGGTGTCTTTGATAATGCTTCTCACCCTTCTTAGGCAGCGTTTGTGGTGAATGTCTTTGATGGAGGATAGCTGAACACCATTGATGTATTGGGCAGTTTTCACCACCCGCTGGAGGGTCTTCTGGTCTGAGACAGTGCAGTTGCCATACCACACTGTGATGCAGTTTGGTAGGATACTTTCAATAGTGCAGCAGTAAAAGTTCAGCAGGATGTGGGGGGACAGGTGAGCTTTCCTTAGCTTCCTAAGGAAGTAAAGGCGCTGTTGCTCCTTTTTGATCAGAGTGGAGGTGTTGTAGGTCCAGGAATGATCCTCAGAGATATGGACACCCAGGAATGTAGATGGGAGTGTATATGTGGCCCTTCCCAGTCCACCAGTAGTCCACAATCAGCTTCTTGGTCTTCTGGGTGTTGAGTGTGAGATTGTTGTTGGCACACCACACTGCCAGGTGCTGTACCTCTTCCCTGTAAGCCGTCTCTCAACGTCGGTGCTGATCAGGCCTACCACTGTGGTGTCATCTGCAAACTTGATTATGGAGTTGGAGCCATGCTCAGGTATGCAGTCATGGGTGAAGAGGGAGTTGAGGATTGGACTCAGCACACAGCACTGTGGTGCACCAGTGTTCAAAGTGAGGGTGGAGGAGTTGTGGTTGCTGATCCTAACAGACTGTGGTCTGTTAGTGAGAAAGACCAAGGTCCAGTTGCAGAGGGAGGGGCTGATGCCATGATCAGTGGGCTTGGAGCTTGGCATCGGTATTGAGTAATACTGATGTAAGTTGAGTAACTTACATTTTAGACACAATATGACCAGTTGTTTTTTTCTATTTTTTGTTCCGCTAACGAAAATAGTGGCAAACAAAACCAAATTAAGATTGACATGGTATTGTCAGACTGATAGCCTGTCTGAAACTGCATGAACACAGACAAGTGGATTGGTACAACCAATGAAATGGCCCAATGCTGTTACTAAATACGTAATATCATCTCTACTGATACTCCACTTGTCTAATCAATGAAGGTGATATTCTGAATTCATTATTATACATGCAATTATGTAAATAATTTACAATGTAAACATTTTCAATAGTGTTAAAGGGTTAGTTCACCCAAAAATGAAAATTCTCTCATAATTTACCCACTCTCATGATACCCCAGATGTGTATGACTTTCTTTCTTCAGCAGAACACATTTGAAGAAAAATAGAAAAATATCTTCAGCTCAGTAGGTCCTTAAATTTGGATGGTGATCCAAATTTTGAAGCTCCAAAAAGAACAGAGAGTCAGCATAACTGTCATCCATATGACTCTAGTGGTTAAATTAAACTCTAAAGTGACACAATCGCTTTTGGTGTGATAAAGATCAGTATTTAAATGCTTTTTAACTCTAAATAAACACTCCTGGTCAGCAGCAGTATGTGTGTGTGACGTAATTGCGTTGGCATGTGAGACAAGTGAGAACTGACGCACGTGTGACACCCGGAAGAGCAGCGCAGTTTACAACTGAGTAGGAGGAATGCTGTACAGAAGCTTCATTGGTTTTGGTTTAGATCTGTATTTGTATCTGTTTGTTTACTCACAATGGTGCATTTGTGTGCTTATCCTGGATGTCTAACTGAGAGAAGAATATGAGATTACATCCATAACATGGCAGCGCAAATACGTCACTTGAGAGACCACATGATCTCGGCGCTCTCGTGAAGCTTACCAGAAGCTATGGTATGTAGTTAAAATCTACTTAAATATTGATCTTTTTCACACCAAAAGCGATCATATCACTTTAGAAGACATTAACTTAACCGCTTGAGTCGTATGGATGACATTTATGCTGACTGTCTGTGATTTTTGGAGCTTCAAAGGTCTGATCACCATCCACTTGCATTTGAAGGACCTACTGAGCTGAGATATTTTTATATTTTTCTTCAAATGTGTTCTGCTGAAGAAAGAAAGTGATACACACCTGGGATATCATGACTGTGAGTAAATAATGAGAGAATTTTCATTTTTGGGCATGACAGTGTGCATTTTTTAATAGCTTTTTCAATTTAGGTAAGATGAAAGAAAAATTAAACTCTGGTGAGTTTGCATTAATAAGAGTAAAACAGCATGCCACATTCTATGTCAATTGAAGGCAACAAGGGGTTGTTTGATCAGATGCTAATCAATTGGGAATGCACACACTGACCAGCTAAGACCAGTCTGACCAACTAAGACCACCCTGGCCAGCTAAGATCAGCATGACCAGCCTGATGAGCTAAGACCAGCCTAACCAACTAAGACCACCCTGGCCAGCTAAGATCAGCATGACCAGCCTGATGAGCTAAGACCAGCCTGACCAGCTAAAAAAGTTCAAAACCCCTTTAAAACCAGCCTGACCAGTTACTGTAAGACCAGGCTGGGCGACCAGCTAAAACCAGCCAACCAGCTGATCCTGGTTTTAGCTGGTCTTTTCAGCAGGGTATAGTATATTTTTATATATTATAGTATATTTTTATAGAAAAAGTACTTATATAGAATAGTCTGGGCATAATATTCCTCAACAAGGGCAGCATTTAATGATTATTTCAATGGCTTTGCAGTGTAAACATCATGAAGTATGAACATACAGTAATATGGAACTGTAGCACCATACACATTTTTATAGGCATAAAACGCAACACTCAGTTTTATTCAATATGTAATGGGGGTCCGGGCTCCGTCTCTCTATCCACAAAGGGGTCCCTGGCCTGAAAATGGTTGAAGACTCCTGTTCTAGCGACATGTTTGTTTCCTTCATTTTAACTTGTCACAATAATTTATTTTATTTACAATGAGTTTTCAAAGTTTCAGTTCGATTTTCCTCATTAGTAATTCAATTTATAGTTGTTGAAAAACTTAACCAAGTAAACTTATGTTTTCAATTGTAGTTGGTTGACATTTTTTTTTCAGTGTACAATTTGAAATTTGTGAATTCATTTGTCAAAATGATGAAAAACACATTCATTTTAAGGTGCCTTGGTTAAAAGCATCTTCCAAACAAACTAATGTTAACATGATCTTCTACAGTATATCATCTTTTTAAGCAATTCAGATAACACATTCTTTTGAACTCCTGTAATATGTGTATTATGGCACTACAAGAATTCTTTTTTGTAAGTATCCTGCACTATAAAAACAGGAAACTGTGTATACCAATGCACTACATTTATGTTATTCTTTTAGTGGCATCCCTGGGAAGAACTGTGGTACAATTATTCTCACGGCCGAGGAACTAGGAAACTGCAGGGTAAGTCAGCACTTTCAGTTTTCCTCCACAAAATTGTTTTACTCAAAGATATTTGTTTTTTTCAGTGTGCACTCTTCAGAATGCTTGCAGCTATTCAGAAGAGAAACCTTTACTGAAATGTTGTACTGTATGATAAGAAAGACAACTTTTTTTTTTACTGTTAATGTCAGACCATTCATTGCCAGAAATGGATGTGAAATATGGCTGAATATGGCTGAACATTTAAGTTACCTTATCAGACAAATGTGTTCTCTATGTCTATTTCAAGGGCGACATTGTCTCTGAAGTCCACTTCAAAGACCTGCATACTCATAAGGATCAGTAGATGGGCTTTGGGCACCTTTCTATCATGCTTCTTGTTTGAAGTCATGCATTGATCATTTGTGTTAAGAACCACATTCTGGCCCAAAGAACTGGAGAAGCTCATGTTATCCAACATCCAGTATTCTGGTTATGAAATTTAAATGTGTCCTGACGTGTCAGTCTTAATTGCTTCTGGATACTAAAGGGTCCAAATAAAACACAGTGAATAGCAATAATTAGGCAAAGTAAGTACTTATTTTAAATGGGAGAGAAGGCTTTGAAAAAAGATAAGCAAAGAAATGCTAATCAAGAGCATTAAGTTAATTCTGGGCTTGTTCTTAGCAGTGATGTTTTCACAGAGGAGGCATGGGAGGTAGTACATAAATAAATATATATAAAACAACACATAAAACAAATAAAATATTACAAAATCTTATGAAATTATGAAAGATTAAATTACGTGTATAGCACATTATTTGTATAGTATTGTACAGTTGAATAGTACAATTGTACAGTGTGGTTATCTGAGTTACTGTAGACTTTGTCTGTTTGAACCAGTCTGGCCATTCTCTGTTGACCTCTCTCATTAATAAGGCATTTCTGCAGTTCGTATGTTAATGTAATCTTGTATAGAAGAGGAAAACTTCTTTGGCTTGCTGTCCATATACTGGAGGGCTTGGAGCTCAAGACTTGACTCGAGTCCTGATTACCCCCCTGGACTTTGCTTTAGATAAATGATGAATCTAGAGAACAAGTGGGGATGGGGTGGAGGAGGGATGTCAGGAGAATTGTCACTGAAAGCAGGTAAGCAGCGACTTATATACTCCTACTCGCGGGCCATGATTTGTCAGATTAAAATGAAAGATCAGTACCATGACAATGGCATGAAATATTTAGGACAGCGAGATTCTATATGGTAGATTGGCTTAGCGGATACTTCTTTAAAAAAATTATATAGAGGGAGTGCTTTATGCATTTGTTTGAAGTTGCATTCTTGTACGATGGCTGGTCGAGAGGGGCTACACTGCAATTTGAATGGGAGATCACCACTCATCATAGAAGTGGATGGTCTCACAGCCTTCGAACAGTTAAGGTGAGAATGAGAGCTGGCTCGCGCTGTGTTCAAAAGGGAGGACTCACGCTGCAATTCAAAAGGGAGACTGCTCTAAAGAGAGTGTGGTTTAGCTCGCGGCATTCGAATGGGTAAGCCCAACATGCATTCGAATGGGGGTCCACTCTGCATCCGAAATGGAAAGGCCTATCCTTCACCTTGAATGGGGGAGCCTGAGATATGAGGACGTGGATGAGCTCGCACGGCATTTTATTGAAAGGGGCTACACTGCGATACGAACGTGAGATTTCCACTAAGCATAGAAGTGGATGGACTCATGACATCCGAATGGGGAAAGTGAGAACAAGAGTTGGCTCGCACTGAGTTCGAAAGGGAGACTGCTCTAAAGATAGAGTGGTTTAGCTCGCGGCATTTGAACGGGTAAATCCAGCATGCATTGGAACGGGGTCCACTCTGTCCAAAACAGAAAGCCCCTCCAACACCTCGAAAGGGAGAGCCCATGATACGAGGACGTGGATGAGCTCGCTCATCCTACATTTGATCGAAAGGGGACTATACTGCAATTAGAATGGGAGACCTCCACTAAGCATAGAAGTGGATCGGCTCACAGCATTCAAACGGGAAAAAAGAGAACGATAGTTGGCTCGCGCTGCTTTCGAAAGGGAGGGCTCACACTGCGATTCGAATGGGAGACTGCTATAAAAATAGAGTGGTTTAGCTTGTGGCATTCGAACGGGTAAGTCCAGCATGCATTTTAACGGGGTCCACTCTGCATTCGAAATGGAAAGCCCCTCCAACACCTCGAAAGGGAGAGCCCATGATACGAGGACATGGATGAGCTCGCGCATCCTACATTTGATCGAAAGGGGGCTATACTGTGATTAGAACAGGAGACCTCCACTAAGCATAGAAGTGGATCAGCTCACAGCATTCGAATGGGAAAAAAGAGAACGATAGTTGGCTCATGCTGCTTTCGAAAGGGAGGGCTCATGCTGTGATTCGAATGGGAGACTGCTCTAAAGAGAGAGTTGTTTAGCTTGCAGCATTTGAACAGGTAAGCCCAGCATGCATCTGAACTTGGGTCCACTCTGTATCTGAATGGAAAAGCTCACTTAGCGCTTTGAAAGGGGGAGCCCGCTATACGTTTGAACTTGTCTTTCAAGCCCAACGACACCACGGGGAACCAACACATGCGGAGCACCTACCCCAGTACAGGGCTTAGTTAGCACATGTACTGAGCCGGCAGCGAGTTTCTCCGCAAACTCGTCTGCCACAGTGCTCAGAGGAAGTCATTCAGGGAACACAGTTTGTGAACACTCCTGGGAGTCAACAGTACACGTCTTCAGCTCAGGGGAGGTGAAAGGCACTATGCGCAAGTGATACACCCGGCCAGCTGTCCCGGACTTACCTGCTTGTGCCTGCCACTACACGGGATGAAACCGGTTCCACCCTGAGATAGTAGAATCTCGCAAAGGTGTTGGGTGTTGCCCAGCCCGCTGCTCTGCAAATGTCTGTTAGAGAGGCGCCACTGGTCAAGGCCCAGGAGGCCACCACATTCCTGGTAGAATGGGCTCGTAGCCCTGCCGGGGGCGACACGTCCTGCATGTGGTATGCCATTGCTATGGTGTCAATGACCCAGTGGGCGATCCTCTGCTTGGAGACAGTGCTTCCTTTCCACTGTCCACCAAAGCAGACAAAGAGCTGCTCAGAGACTCTAAAGCTCTGCGTGCGATCCACATAGATGTGTAAAGCACGCACCGGACACAGCAACGTCAGGGCTGGGTCTGCCTCCTCCTTGGGCAGCACTTACAGGTTCACCACCTGGTCCCTAAAAGGGGTCGTGGGAACCTTGGGCACATAGCCCGGTCGGGGTCTCAGGATCACGTGAGAGTAGCCCGGACCGAACTCCAGGCACGTTTCGCTGACAGAGAACACTTGCAGGTGTCCTACCCTCTTGATGGAAGTGAGCGCAGTCAGGAGGGCAGTCTTCAAAGAGAGTGCCTTAAGCTCAGCTGACTGCAGAGGCTCAAAGGGGGCTCCCTGTAGACAATGAAGGACTACAGAGAGGTCCCATGAGGGAATGAGGCACGGTCTGAAGGGATTCAACCTCCTGGCACCTCTCAGGAACCTGATGATCAGGTCATGCTTCCCTAAGGACTTACTGTCCACTGTGTCGTGGTGTGCCGCTATAGCGGCTACATACACCTTCAAGGTGGAGGGGGACAGCCGCCCTTCCAACCTCTCCTGCAGGAAGGAAAGCACTGATCTGACTGCGCATCTCTGGGTTCTTTGCGTTGGGAAGAGCACCACTTAGCGAACAGATGCCACATCAAGGCATACAGGTGCTTCATAGAGGAGGCCCTAGCCTGCGTGATCATGTCTACCACCGTGGGTGGTAGGCCACTTAGGTCTTCTGCGTCCTGTCCAGGGGCCAGACATGGAGATTCCAGAGGTCTGGTCACGGGTGCCAGATGGTGCCCCGCCCCTGAGAAAGAAGGCCCTTCCTCAGGGGAATTCACCAGGGGGGGCTGTCACAAGGAGCGTGAGGTCCGAGAACCACATCTGGGTGGGCCAGTAGGGTACTACCAGGACGACCTGCTCCTTGTCCTCCCTGACCTTGCACAGAGTCTGTGAAAGTAGGCTCACTGGGGGAAACGCATATTTGCGTAGTCCAGGGGGCCAGCTGTGTGCTAGTGTGTCTATACTGAGAGGTGCCTCGGTCAGGGCGTACCAGAGTGGCCAGTGGGAGGATTCTCAGGAAGCAAACAGGTCTAACTGTACCTGCCCGAATCAACTCCAAATCAGCTGGACCACCTGAGGGTGGAGTCTCCACTCTCCCCTGAGGGTAACCTGTCGTGACAGCGCGTCCGCTGCAGTGTTGAGGTCACCCGGGATGTGAGTGGCACGCAGCGACTTGAGGTGCTGCTGACTCCAGAGGAGGAGACGGCGGGCGAGTTGTGACATATAACGGGAGTTTAAATCACCTTGACGGTTGATGTATGCCACCGTTGCCGTGTTGTCTGTCCGAACTAACACATGCTTGCCCTGTATCAATGGCCGAAACCTCCGCAGGGCGAGCAGAATTGCCAACAACTTGAGGCAGTTGATGTGCCCATTGCATACAGCGCCCCAGCCCATTTTGGAGGCATCTGTCGTAACCACGACGTGCCTGGACTAGGGGAACGCCTGCCCGTAGAAATGTGAGGTCGGTCCAAGGGCTGAAGAGGTGGCGACAGACCGGCATGATGGCCACGCGATGTTTCCTGCGGTGCCATGCCCATCTCGGGACTCGAGTCTGGAGCCAGTGCTGAAGCGGTCTCATATGTATCAACCCGAGCAGAGTGGCCACCACTGAGGATGCCATATGCCCCAGGAGCCTCTGAAACAATTTAAGTGGAACCAATGTCTTCTGTCTGAGCGCCTTCAAACAGGTCAGCACCGACTGTATGCGCTCGTTTGTGCGGCGCACCGTCAATGAGACTGAGTCTAACTCCAAGCCAAGAAAAGAGATGCTCTGAACCGAGGGGAGTTTGCTCTTTTCCCAGTTGACCCGAAGCCCTAGTCGGCTGAGGTGCGAGAGCACCAGGTCCCTGTGCGCACACAACACATTCCAAGAGTGGGCTAGGATTAGCCAGTCATCGAGATAGTTGAGGATGCGAATGTCCACTTCACTTAACGGGGCAAGGGCTGCCTCTGCGACCTTCGTGAAGACGCGAAGGGACAAGGACAGGCTGAAAGGGAGGACCTTGTACTGATACGCCCGACCCTCGAGTGCAAACCGCAGGAAGAGTCTGTGTCGAGGTAGAATCGAGACGTGGAAGTACGCGTCCTTCAGGTCTACCACTGCGAACCAATCTTGATGCCGGATGCTCGCTAGAATGCGTTTTTGCGTCAGCATCTTGAACGGGAGTCTGTGTAAAGCCCGGTTCAGTACTCGCAGGTCCAAGATTGGCCGCAACCCTCCGCCTTTTTTCAGTACAATGAAGTAGGGGCTGTAAAACCCCTTCTTCATCTCGGATGGAGGGACAGGCTTTATCGCACCCTTCCATAGGATCCAAGCTCCAGGTGAGGGGGACCAAGGGGACAATCTCATCGGACTCGTACCGGTGGGTGGGGCCTCGCAGCGGGGCGGAGACTGAGGTGCCACGTAGAGCCGTGGCCGTGCTGAGTTCAGGGATATCGAAGCACTTACCTGGCTCCTTGTGACCACCCTGGAACAGCCTGGGACGGGGGAGAAAGAGGCTTGTCCTCGTGACCCGTGGAGACCGTCACATCGGCGGCGGATTTGTGCCACAGCTGGGCGCGGAGGGGCGGGGAGACCACCACTGGAGCGCCAAACCTGCCGAAATGGAATGGTGGACGGTGGTCATGATGACGGCCGTGCACACTGTGTATGTGACCCAGGGAACAAGGAAACCGCTCTTTTGCTGAACTCTTAGGTACCGCAGCCACTTGGGCATGTGGCGAAATTAAATGAAAAGGTAACAAAAGATTCTTCTCCCGGCCCTCCACCGGGGGATGGAGTGGTCTGCTTACCAGCTCCAGAGCAGTGGGTTTCCTCATCCCTGGGTCACCCGTCTCAGGGGCACTTTGAAGCCTTTCTCAGGCTCTTGGCAGCCGGCCGTGAGACGGGTCACAAAAAAACAAAAAAAAAACAAAGAAGAAAGAAATTCTTGTTGCACTTTAATCTATCTTGAATACTGCTATTCAGATGCTAGTGAAACTTTGTAATACAGCACTTTTCGTACCACTGTCTCCTTAAGGTGATTTGCTTACAATGTATTCCTCTTTTGTAAGTCGCTTTGGATAAAAGCATCTGCCAAAATAATACATGTAAATATAACTTGGGTGGGCTCAATGCTGCATTCAAACGGGAGGGCTCTTACTGCGATTCGAACAGGAGGACCCTGGTTTTAATATATATATATATATATATATATATATATATATATATATATATATATATATATATATATATATACACACTGGTGGCCAAAAATTTGGAATAATGTACAGATTTTGCTGTTTCGGAAGGAAATTGGTACTTTAATTCACCAAAATGGCATTCAACTGATCACAAAGTATAGTCAGGACATTACTGATGTAAAAAAGCAGCACCATCACTTTTGAAAAAAGTCATATTTTATCAAATCTAGACAGGCCCCATTTCAAGCAGCCATCACTCCAACACCTTATCCTTGAGTAATCATGTTAAATTGCTAATTTGGTACTAGAAAATCACTTGCCATTATATCAAACACAGCTGAAAGCTATTTGGTTCGTTAAATGAAGCTTAACATTGTCTTTGTGTTTGTTTTTGAGTTGCCACAGTATACAATAGACTGACATGTCTTAAGGTCAATATTTGGTTTTAATGGCAAAAAAAGAAACAGCTTTCTCTAGAAACTCATCAGTCAATCATTGTTTTGAGGAATGAAGGCTATACAATGCTTGAAATTGCCAAAAAACTGAAGAGACTGTACACTACAGTCTTCAAAGACAAAGCACAACTGGTTCTAACAAGGACAGAAAATGATGTGAAAGGCCCAGATGTAGAACTAAACAAGGGGATAAGTACAACAGAGTCTCTAGTTTGAGAAATAGACACCTCACATGTCCTCAGCTGACAGCTTCATTGAATTCTACATGCACAACACCAGTTTCCTGTACTACAGTAATGAGAAGACTCAGGGGTGCAGGCCTTATTTGGAAGAATTGCAAAGAAAAAGCCACTTTTGAAAAAAAAAAAAGGAAAAAGAAAAGGTTAGAGTGGGCAAAGAAACACAGACATTGGACAACAGATAACTGGAAAAGAGTGTTATGGATCTTAACCCCATTGAGATTTTGTGGGATCAGCTAGACTGTAAGGTGCGTGAGAAGTGCCCGACATGACAGCCACATCTATGGCAAGTGCTACAGGAAGCGTGGGGTGAAATGTCACCTGAGTAGCTGGACAAACTGACAGCTAGAATACCAAGGATCTGCAAAGCTGTCATTGCTGCACGTGGAGGATTTTTTTATGAGAACTCTTTGAAGTAGTTTAAGAAGTTCTGAATTCTTTTTTTTAAATTGTAATAGCAATTTTTCATGTTATTAATGTCCTGACTATACATTGTGATCAGTTGAATGCCACTTTGGTGAATAAAAGTACTAATTTCTTTCCATAAGAGCAAAATCTGTTCATTATTCCAAACTTTTGGCCGCCAGTGTATATATATATATATATATATATATATATATACAGTATATATATATATATATATATATATATATATATATATATATATATATATATATATGCACACACACCTACACTTACATACATGCATACGCATATACGCATACGCACACACACACACACACGTACATATCCGTATGCACACCCATGCAAAGACATACATACAAAAACATATGTGTACACATACGTGCGTGTGATTGTAGGATGTAGCGAGATGGTGGCAGGTGGTGACATGAGTGATGGTGACAGGTGGTACTGATAAGGGGATTAGCTGATTAGTGATTGATGAGCTTTCCTGATGTGGAAACGATTTGATCTGATGTAGCTGTGATATGCGTCTGAGGAACAACGACCGAGAGATTGAATTTGTTGTTTTGATAAATCTTTTTGGGCAGCTGTGTTTGCTACGCCGATATGGAATGAATGACTGGAATAAAATTTGGCCGGGATGCCAGATTGGAGGAGGACTGGTTTAAGGTGCTTTTGGAACCAGAATCTTGAAGCTGCATGGTTATTATCATCGGTGAATAGCGGATCAAGAGGGGACTTAATGTGGGAATAGCTGTAAGCGAGAAATGATGCGAGAAATTGGTAAGGTTTGATGGGGTGGGCAGGTTGAAAATGTAAATCGAATGCCCCTTTTTAACTTGATCTGTTTTGCTTTGTTTAATGAAGAGCCTGATTGTTTTGTTGTCTATGATTTGCAGGTCTGAGAAGATGGGATTTATGTTGGGATTTAATTGTGTATTGACAGTGATTTCTGAGCAATGCAGAAAGCTGAAAAAGGCTAGGATAAACATAGCGTTGAGCGTGCGGTCTGTGTTTACTGAATGGTATCCAAGACCAACAAAATTTTGTTAAGATGTCGATGGTTAGAGGCATTCTGGTGTTTGGGTGTGTGGTTTAGGATTTTTTTATTCCTTTAATGAGCAGAGAAATTTGGGGGTTATTGATTGCTGGGGCGGACTTGCTGAATATTAATTTATGGAAAAAAATGGACACCACTCAGATAGCTTTTTATGGTACCTGGTTGAATGCCTTTGAATTGGTTTAGGAATTAAATGAATGATAAAATGGATAGTAGAGAGAAATTTGGGAACTAAAAATTATAGGTTTGGTGGAATTGTTTGAAACATTTCCAAGCTGTCCAGTTGGTTTGGAGAATTCTCTGTGAAACTGCTCGATTTATGGAGTTGAGTGATGCAGTGAGAATTTGTTTGAGGGATATAGGATATAGGAATTTCAGCTCCAAACAGGGTGGTACCGGGATAAGAGTCAAGTCTGCCTCTGGAGCTAATGCTTTGAATTTCTGATAAAATCTGGGTCTGGAGATTATTGGACACTTGCAGAAGCTCCGTGGCTATGGCATTTGGTGGAATAGCTAGGGCTGTAGCTGTATGAAGGGTGAAAGTAGGAGGGTGGGCTGGCTGAGGCCAATCGGGAAGGATTGGGGGCAGAGCGGCGCTGAATGTGGAGGTATCCTCATGCCTGGGGTGGCTCCAAAGGCAGGATAGAGTGAGGGAGGAGGGGCTGGAAAGGGTAAACATTGGGCTGGAGCGTTGGTCGTTAGTGGAGGAGGCCTCACGCTCGATTCCGCTTCGGCAGCCCAGAGGTAAGACAGAGAGAATGAGCTGGGGAAGGCTGGTTGAGGAGAGGGATTTGGGGCCTCTGAGGTTGGTGATATGGTGAGTGGTGGCGGCGGGAAGGCTCCTGCGTCAGGTTTGCCCGGTGGTTGGGTGCGCAGTAAGCTGGGCTGGAATGGCAGAGAAAGGAGAAATGGTGGCTTGCTAGGCTTTTGGCCTAGCACAGACACCACACTGGCTGAAGGTCTTTTACAGGATGGTGGAGTTTGGTGGAGAAGTGGCATGTTCCTGGAAGACTGGAGGGTTGGGAGCGGTTGGGGTGTTTGTGAGCTGAAGCCGTGCATATAGAGGAACGTGTAGAAGGTATAGATTGGGCTTTAGCGATTCCAGGGGTTTTTGAGGTAGAGGGAATGTCATGTTAAGAAGAGACATACAAGTCATGCAGTTGGATTTTACATAGCCTGCATGAAAAGTGGATATTGGAAGTGGCTAAATCGTGATGAGGAGTGTGTTTGCCGGGATCGGACGGCTGTGATGGAGCATGGAGGGGGGAGTTGAAGAATTCCTCGTTGGAAAGAAAGAGCTCCAGTTCGGACATCTTGCTGACTTGAGAGTGGGGCCAAATGTCAGGAGAATTGTCATGGAAAGCAGGTAAGCAGCAGCTTATATACTCCTACTTGCGGGCCGTGATTTGCCAGATTAAAATTAACATGCTTCTCCCGAACCTCTGTTAATTAACTTTTCCGTCCACAGAACTTCCGCTCACTGGATGTTTTTTGTTTTTGGCACCATTCGGAGTAAATTCTAGAGAATGTTGTGTGTGAAAATCTCAGGAGATCAGCAGTTACAGAAATACTCAAACCAGCCTGTCTGGCACCAACAAACATCCATGCGATTATCTAATCAGCCAATCATGTGGCAGCAGTGCAGTGCATAAAATCAAGCAGATACAGGTCAGGAGCTTCAGTTAATGTTCACATCATCCATCAGAATTAGGGAAAAAATTTGATATCAGTGATTTGGACCGTGGCGTGATTGTTGGTGCCAGCTGGGCTGGTTTGAGTATTTCTGTAACTGCTGATCTCCTGGGATTTTCCCCCACAACAGTCTCTAGAATTTATTCTGAATGGTGCCAAAAAATAAATAAAAAACATCCAGTGAGTGGCAGTTCTGTGGACGGAAATGCCTTGTTGATGAGAGAGGTCAACAAAGAATGGCCAGACTGGTTCAAACTGACAAAGTCTACAGTAACTCAGATAACCGCTCTGTACAGTTGTGGTGAGAAGAATGCTATTCTGAGGTGCGGGTTGGCGCTGTTTTGGCGACACGAGGGGGACCTACACAATATTAGGCAGGTGGTTTTAATGTTGTGGCTGATCGGTGTATATTGTATTATATGTGTATTAACAGTGCAATATAAAATTTATTTCATATGCATTCCTATACAAAAATATAGGATATACAGTATGGCCATGAACATATTTATAAAATTATAGTTCATATATTTGGACATATACTTTAAGTAGGCTACATATTCAAATTATGTGCAAGTATTTGACTTTTTTTATATCAGTGAAAACCATAATTGAATATAGGTCTAAGTGTTGTACAATAAGAATTCTTTGTACATTGGACAAAAAAAAAAAAGTACAAACCCTGAGATGGCATTCTGCCTCCTCATTTCAAAAGTCCACCACACGCCACTGGTTCTTTGGACTCATAAATATCGGTGGTGGTGGTTAATTTTCATGTTCTGGTGAGACTGACTTTACTCCTTTTGTGTTTGGGGTTCCAGAGACCCTAATGATGCATCTGTACAAATAATAACCATAATCTTGAAATTAATCTCTTCAGTGGCATCTCAGCATTATTATTTCTGGTGGGCACAAACAATCACTTAACCCAACATGGTCTGTGTTGACTGAAAATGTACCATCATTTACCAATTTTTGAATTTGATGGATGATTTCAAATGCTGTCCATCATTTTGACAGAGAAAAAAGAAACATGAAAATAATTTTAACTTGTGTGTGTGTGTGTGTGTGTGCGTGTGTACTGTTTATTCCCTGGTATTAATAGGTGCCATCGCAATTTACACCTGGTGATATGCATCTCTTTTGACCAACTGTGTTCAGATTTCATGACATCAGTGTTTCATTGCATGATAATAATGCACAAAAAACTATCAGGCACACTGAAAAACTTGTGCATGTATCTATGTGCTTTTTAAAATTTTCCAATTAAACTGTTATTTATTATAACCATATGTAACCAGCAAAGTTTAAAAATCTTGTTTTAGCAGAGCGGTTAATAGGTAGAACTTTCACCCTAGAACTTTCACCACACTCAAGCAATGTTCCCTCTAATTTTTGTTTTTGCTGAGCAAATCCTATTTCTATTTGGCAGAAACTTCTGCCACCTGAGCAGGATTATATACAGTATATACTGCATATATATATATATATATATATATATATATATATATATATATATATATATATATATATATATAATATACAGGGTTAACATAAATCCAATAAATACACGATTACACGCTTTGTCAATGTTTTTTATGAGGTTGGGGTATTTTTGCAAGAAATGCTAACCAATGTAACCTTTAACATCATATAAAAAGCTAAAACCAATATATCTATGATGAAAATGCACGTTGGAGCACAACTTTTTTCTCTAGTAAGACCTTTGATATTAGTGCAAAAATGTACTGCAAAAAACTTATTCTTAATGAGAATTTAAATATTGTTTTTCTGTAAAAATATCAAAACAATCCTTAAAGCAAGATAAATTTAAGTGAATTTTCTTTATTTACTTGTTTATAGTCAAAGCAAGTGAAAAATGTGTCAGTACTGAAGTAATCCAAAGTATTTAGATTAAGTTACTGACTTTGAGTAATCTAATGGAATACGTTACATTTTACAGCATGTATTCTGTAATCTGTAGCGGAATACTTTTTAAAAGTAACCTTCCCAACCCTGTATATATATATATATATATATATATATATATATATATATATATATATATATATATATATATATATACATACACACACACACACACACACACACACACACACACACACACATACACATACACAAATTTGTGTTGGTACCAATACCGGTTGTTCACAATTCTTAGATATTTCAAAAGATATTTGAAATTTCAATACCACAGTAAAATGGATAATATGCTATTGAACACACTCCGTTATTAATGTACATTTTAACATATTAAATGTAAAAAATGGCATGTTGCCTTAGTGTTTCTCAATTAAATAAACATTGTTTATTGTTTTGAATTCAGGTAAGTATTCATAATATCAAAGTAGCCTGAGTATAAAGCAAGCTAAGAAAAAAGTAGTAGTTGTTTGATTAATATTAACAACATAATAGAGACAGTGGCAGATCTATTAGCCTGCATTAGTGCATTTACACTGCAACGTCTTACATATTTTGACACACACCTGATTTGTTTCACCGGTCTGCATTCACGTAAGACATAAGCGGTTGTTTATGTTCAACCAAAGTTTGTTCTCAAAGCTCAAATTCTTGATATCAGGAATGTAATTTTCACTAGTGGAAATGCCAATTATTGATATCAATAATTACATTTCCACTAGTAAAAACGTGAATTCTTTATATAAATAATGATGTCATCACTCGCAGAAATCACATTCTTGATATCAAAAATAGTAAAAACCATAATTTTTTTAATCAGTAATTGAATTTTCAGTAGTAAAGTTTCACACCGATATGTCATTCACTCCTATTCAAAACGCAATTATTGATTTCAAAAATGTGTTTCTTACTAGTTGAAAGTCCAATTTCACATATTAACAATTCTTTTCTTACTACTAAAAAATATAATTTTTGATATCAAGAATGTAATTTCTACTAGTGGAAATGCCAATTTTTGATATAACATCTAGGTGGGAGAAATATTAGAAGTGTGTGCACGCATGCAGCATGCTGTAAAATGTAATTTGTAACGTATTTCATTAGATTACTCAAGGTCAGTAACGTATTCTAAATACTTTGGATTACTTCTTCAGCACTGGTAGATTTTTTTCACTTGTTTTGACGCATGTTAAAAATACGCATGTTAAAAATATATTCTCTGAAAAACCTAAATATCTTATGCAGTGTTGTTTCTAAAACAAGATAAATCAAATTGATCTTGTTTTAAGGATTTTTAGATATTTTTACAGGAAAACAATAAAAAAATTATTATCAAGAATACGATTTTTGCCCTAATATCAAAGGTCTTACTAGAAAAAAAGAAATTATGATCCAACGTGAATTTTCTTGATAAAAAAATATGATCGTGCCTGGTAACGTGCATGTAAAATGGCTAGAAATAGCATTTTAGCTTAGCGTAAAGCTCATAATTTACACAAGGTTTATTTCTATTTCTTCTGCTCCAAACTTACTTCTCTGTCTGCTCGTGTGAATGTAACACATCATAAGAAAGTTTTTCACCGCTGTTCAAATGCACTTTGGATTGCATAATTTATATGTATAAATGTTTTCCATCTGAAAGGACTAAATATTAAATGAAACAAATGACAATAAAATGCAAAGTAATCTCTTCAGTAATCAAAATACTTTTTGAATGTAACTGTATTCTAATTACCAATAATTTAAATTGTAACTGTAGTGGATTACAGATACTTATATTTTGTATTTTAAATACGCAGTTCCATTACATGTATTCTGTTACTCCCCAACCCTGGCTATGCGCCTGAAAGTAGGCCTAGAATTTATAAAATTAAACAAGAATGATGGATAAAAATAGATTTTGATGGAAATTTTACAACTCAGTAGGGTGGAGTGACAGATAAAGATTTGTGTCTACCTCTGAACATGGTGCCACTCACAAACATGACTAATAATTTCATTTTAGCTCAAAACACCACTAAATCGTGCAAATCGTCAAAGGCTGTGCAAGCATATTATCTCATTCAACTTGCATAACAAAACTAATCAAAACGAAAGACTGAATATTTTGCAGTTATTGTAATCTAATACAAATCAATGCATCAACAACACCTTAAAGCAATGGCATACAGTTAATTGAAATGATGAATGGTGGCTTTCACAAAGCCAACCAGCAACACATTAGAATAAAATTAGCTTGAAAACTTACCAATCTCTGAGGACCAGCTTGATATACATATAATCAAAGCTTTTGATTGACTATGGGGCAAAGGAAAATGTGCCCCTCTGGCTATTATTGAATGCTTGTTGCACATGTTCTCCAGATCTCCCTTGATTAACACTGAGGACGACAGGCTAGCCCAATGCATAGTAAATGAGAACAATTTAATGGTTTTAATGCAACAGACCTTAATCATTTTAGAATTTCTTCTATAATTAAACTTGTTTAATGTCCATAATAATTAAACTTGTTTAATGTCCATAATAGCAGACAACATTAGATATTCTTTTGTCTACTATTATGGGACATTAAACAAGTTTAAGATTTCTTAAAATAAATATGTGATTATGCCACACATTTTGCACAACAGCGCCACATCTGCCCCTAATGTAGAGATGCCACTAAACCTCTTATTTAACTTAAATTCTTTTTAAAATGTTACTAAAACCTAGTCAAAGCACAGTAGAGTAGTCAGATATTATTGAAGTTCTATTCCTCCATTTTATCACTAAGAAATTACGTTCTTTACCCTGGCAAAATCACATTATAGTAAAATATAATTATAAAAATAAACAATTGCCAGGAGTGTATTTCTACAGTGTGTTCACCAGAGAATCATAGCATGTGAAAATTCATTGAATGCATTGATATGTTTTATATGGGGACTCTTTGAACTTAAGTAATTTAGCTTTTATCATGGAGGACAGCTGAAGCATGTTAGCAAATTGAAATTATGTTTATAAACAGTTCGGTAGCACTTTATTTTATAGTATGTTTACTTCCCTGGTACATATATGGTAAAAATGTTGTACCTACAGACAAATGTGTACTAACGAGGTACTTACCTGAAGTGTTCATAAATTGTAACTAATATGAAACATTACTATACTCACCAAAGGTGCATACATAGTAATTATGGTACATGGTAACTTAAACAGATCATTACTGTACTTACCAATGGTACATACATGGTAAATATGTTGTACCTACAGACAAATGTGGTGTATATGTACTTACACATATTATAAAGGATAAAGAGCTGGTAATTCATTTGTAATGGTTATTTTCAATGGTGCACTTTATTTTAGAGTCCTGTTTCCAGGGAATTACCATGGAAATACTAGTGAATGTACCTAGTTAATGCATAAATTATACAATACTAGTAAGTACCATTGCAGTTCACCTTGCCTTGCTTTGCACTTGACTTTACCAGCTGTCATGTGAAGAAGGCCTTGCTTGAAATTACTAATTACTAACCCTGTGAAGTACTGTATAGTGTCTGCTGTGTTTCATATTAGGTTCCATGTATGATCCCATACAACTTCCAAAGAATTTACCATTAGGGCTTATTCTTACTAATAATAAATATACATTTTAAAGTACCGGTAAGTACTGTGATGTTTCACATCAGTTAACATGTACGTACACTATAAGTAAGTGTCTGTTATTACCACACACTTGTCTGTAAGTACTACATATTTACCATGTGTGTAGCAGTGAGACGTACTGTAAGTATAAGTTTCATTTTAGTTACCATGTAGGTACACTTTAGATAAGTATTTATACGCCACATTAGTCTGTAGGTACAACATATTTACCATACATGTACCATTGGTACGCACAGTAATGGTTCAGATTAGTTACCATTTACGAACACTTCGGGTAAGTACCTCTTGTTACTACACATTTGTCTGTGGGTACAACATATTTACTATATATGTTCCAGAAAAATACATGTACTATAAAATATAATGCTACCAACACTTCTCATAAGATTAGGAAAAGTCATGAAGTATAAACTTAATAATTCAAGCTATTAAAATGGCCTTGGGGTCTCTCAGACCCCAAAAAGAAAATGAGGGTTAAAACCATGCATTGCTTGTACTGACAGAAGAAAGAGTTTCTAACTCTATCCCTCCCATGTCTTAATCATGTCCTCTTTCTAGAATGTTCCAGGAGGGCAGTTTACAGTTTCTTCTCTCTGTCTAGTAAAGTTTACTCTGTCACCGATAGTACTCATTAAACATCTGAAATAGCAGCCCAGAGTCAATTACAGCTTTTCTGGGTTGTAAATCACTATCTTGCGTTGACTTCAGGCTTAAACACTCATGTGCACGCACATACACACAGATAAAGTATTGCTCATATGAGCAGTGGATTGCACACATCCACAGGCTAACTCAAGCTTATTTGCAATGCTCAAAAGCTTTTCCCTCTGTGTGGATAATATATTGGTACACCTCTGTCTGATATAGGTACATTTGAATGGGTGAATAAGGTATATCAAAAGATTTTACAGGATGTTATGAAAGGCTGGGGTTTGATCAGGTACATGCAAAGAACAGCACCATGTGGGGCTGAACCTTTTGGCTTAATAGAGGGAAAAGGGATTGCACATGTCTTCAGAAGTCTGTTTCCAGGAAGTCACATAGCCTAATTACTTTCAATGACCAGATCAAGTCTACAAACCCAAAATAATGATTGATGTTTCTTTTCCAAAGTACAATTTAGCTTAAGAGAAGCAGCTTTTACTATGATGAATTGTCATTTATATGACTAACTATGCTGGCATTTAAATGGTTTTCCATTGCTGAAGAAATCATTTTAGCCACAAGAAAACTACATGCCACACATACCTGATTGTTCTGGAGCTGGATTCAAAACTAGCATGGTATGATATTTAACTTTTCTCTGCTTAAATTATTCCCAACCTGAATCAATCGTGCTGCCAAATTCCTATTGACAGGATTATAATTGTAGTGAATCCTTGGTTTGAATGCTTTAGGCTTTTTTTATACACTAAGTCCTGCCTAAACGCTGTTTTAGCTTCAGTCATGCAACAAGTCAAGCAAATGTATGCTAATGAAGGTTAGTTTCTCTTTCAGCCATTAATTGAGTGGTGAATTGTCCCTAGAGCAAGAAAAGTCCACTGGCCAGTCCCCTGCACACTCATCAGTATATACACTACCGTTCAAAAGTTTAGGGTCACTTACTCATTCTTTATTTTTATTTATTTATTTATTTCTATTTTTTATTTTTTATTCACATTTTAAAATAATAGTAAAGTCACCACAACTATGTAATAATAGAAATGGAAACATGGGAATTATGTTGTGACTAAAAAAAATTATGTTATATTTTAGCATCTTCAAAGTGGCCACCCTTTGCCTAGATTTTGCAGAAATGTACACTTGGCATTTTCTAAACCAACTTCTGGAGGTATCACCCTGGGATGCTTTTTAAACAGTACTGAAGGAGTTCCCATCTATATGCTGGGCACTTAGTGGCTGCCTTTCTTAATTATTCAGTCCAAGTCATCCATTTCATAAAATTTTCGTTTTGTAATTAAATAAATTAATATGTTGGCACAATTATAATTTTGTCTACAAAACTAATTTCAAACATTTAAGCATACACCTTCAGATCAAAAGGTTTTTTAAGATCATGAGAAACATTTCAGGCAAGTGACCCCAAACTTTTGGACAGTAGTGTATACTATTAAGACTAATGACCTCATATCATTGAGTCCTCACACCATACCATTAAAACTAATGATGATAGTCTACAATGTGTTACTCACATCTCTCTAGCCTGAGACGCCCACAGCAGGCAGGATTACACTGATGTAAGTCATTACTGGTGTCTATTATATGAACCACACACTGGATGGAGTGTCATTTGAATTATTCCTCTGGAAATGTGCTATAGTGCAGAGTTTTCCTTCAATGTCTTTCACTCTCTAGTCCTTTACTCAAGCCTACAATTTCATCATTCTCTGTATTGCACCCTCGATGCAAGACAGTGTTTAGCAGCTAATTGGTTCATAATATATCCCATGTGCCAACTATGGAAGTGATTGCTCATGACAGGCATAGATTAGCCATTTGGGGCACAAAATAACCATTTGGGGGCCTCAAACCGATTTTTTGTCATACCAAAATAATTTCTTTATTATATCACAATTGAGCTGTCAGTAGGTGGCTCGCGCAGACCATACACATACAGTGCAGTATTAATATATTACAGTATATATTAATATATAAGTATGATATAAGTATTATATTAATATATATGTATTATTTACTTTTAATATTTGTAGTATTTTAAAGATTCAAATTATTGCAAAATTTTGCAAAATTAGCTGTAAAAATAAAGGGCATCTTCTGGAGCACATGCTTTCATACATGCTAATAAAAGACTGAGCACAAGCTGGTCCTGAATAAATTATTTAATGAATTACAATAATGACAGTTGTGCTTGTGCACAAATTTATTTTTACTCTGTGCTTGTGCATTGTGGGATTTAAATGTATCCAAGTGGCTTGAGTGTTTTGAATAAGTTAACCAAAATTTGTTCAGATTCATTTAATGATTCAGTGACCATTTCTGGTGATGCCAGAAGGTGGTGACAAATGAATTTCTTCTGTGAAATGAGTTAGTCACTGAAACAAAAATCAAAAGTATAGTTTAATCCTTTGAAATGTGTTTGTCTGCAGACTTACAAAGAGACTTTAGTAGAGGTTTTAAGCATTATAAGAACAAAGCAAATCTATCATTTCCCAACAGTTTGTGAGCTGCTGAGCATGACTTTTATCAAAAGACAACAATAATAGTCTTATAATAATTATGAGTTTCAATAATGTCCATTTGATTTCATGTATAAAAAAGCATGTCTACATGTCTATTCACTTCAGTAAAATACATAAGTGTTCTAAGAACACAGCAGATCTATCTTTTTCCTACAGTTTGTCAACTGCACACCAACATAGAGGTAAAAAAACAGGAGCTGATATTAAAAATAGTTTTACATATTTAACACAGATCTAGTAATCTGCTTAAATTGGCAAAAACAACCGATCAAACTATTACCTCACAAACATAATGTAAAAAGCATAGTTTAATGAAGACACATACGCTGATATAAACTCCATTTACAATGTGTGTTTAAAAGAAGTATTCACTTTTGTTTTAGTTTTTTCTGCAATGCAACGTAATGTTGCCAATCAAGAACGATATGGCATTAAAAAAGAACTATTGTTTGTGTGTTCCTCATCTCTAGATTATTAATTTAGATCAACATCAGTGCCGTTAAAAAACATGGATAAATGAGAACTGTTGAAAGCAACTTTGTAAAAATGAACGGAGCCGCGTTGATTAGACTGTCTGACTGATGGCCTATTATGTAAGGGTTGTTTCAGCTCATGAAACTCACCTGTGATTGGCTGGATGGTTGCTCAATCAGCCAAAAGAAACAAATCTACCATTTGGATTCGGTATGGGTTTAGCTTGGAAAAGTGCAAGGGACAAAAATCACCATTTTAAAGAGTGTGGGGGATGTGTCCCACGGCTGCTACGCCCTTGGCCTACCAAATGTATTTGCTGACTCTGAGGTCTCACTCTCTTCAGGTGGAGGTCTGACACACACACACACACACACACACACACACCAGTTCTGAATGGAGAAACGGTGACAGACATTCCCGCCTCCTCTATCTTTCTCAGTTTGATTGAGTACTCCGTTTCAAACAAATAAGGCTGGGCATAGTAATGAATCTATTCTTCAACCACAAACTCTTCAGACATGTTATGTAAGTTTCAGTTCTCTGGTTTGTGTGCAGCTGTGTTGTGTTCTGCTGTTAGCATCGCTGTGGCAGACTTGTTTTTAGATAAACAAAACAAGTTTTCACTTGAACGCCACATCTCACGAACGATGGGCAGCGTACTGTTGCTCTCATGCCCTGTCATGAACGTGTAGAGGAGAGCAATGGTCAGTCAACAGTTTCAATAAATAATACATTAGATTTTGGTTTGTTTCTCACCAAACCTTATCATATGCTTTCAGAAAAATCATGAATCTCATGGGATAATTTATAGACTTCTGAATTATGATTTTGCATTCTTATGAAGCTTGAAGAGGTGATCACCATAAACTGCCATCGATTGACATCACTGAGCACAATATTTTTTCACAATTTCTGAAAAAGAAAATAAATTCATATGTTAAAACAACACAGGGGTGAGTAAACAATGACTGAATTTTCATTTTTAGGGATGAACTATACCTTTATAAAATTGTGTGTGCAGAGAGCTGTAGATAGCATTATTTTGGGGAGGTTTGTGGGGTGCCTGAGGGCAGATAATATCTTCATCCATCCAAACTGTCAAAAAAAAAAAAAAAAAAAAAAAAGAAAAAAGAAACGTGGCTCCAATTTCACTAGATTTAGCTGCGTTGTCTGTATTTCAGTCTCTTATTTTCTCTTTCTTTCTTTCTTTCTTTCTTTCTCCCACAGGACCGTGCCACAATGCAGTTCTGTGCCAATAAACTGGATAAGAAAGACTTTTTTGGTCGCTCTGACCCATTCATGCTTTTCTACAGAAGTAATGAGGACGGAACGTGAGTTAGCTTTCTCTCTCACACAGAACTTTTCCAGACAAAAAAGGTTCTTTCAGACAGGGAAGCTATGTCAGAGCAGTGTGCATGTCTTCTTTTTAGTGAAAGCAATGTCAAAGCAAAGGAAACATTTATGTAGCCAATAAAACTCTTAATCTTCAGTTTTATCTCAGTTAAGCTTTACAATATGACAACATCAAACTGATGTTTTCTAATTCCCAATCACACACTTATTCCCAGTGTGTATTGGGGAGGTTTGTATGTGTATAATACTGTAAAATCTCTGTGTTGTGTTGCAAAGGTTTACTATCTGCCACAAGACAGAGGTGGTTAAGAATACTCTGAACCCTGTGTGGCAGCCATTCACCATACCTGTCAGAGCACTCTGCAATGGAGATTATGAAAGGTACATATATACACACACACACACACACACACACACACACACACGTTAATATGCACTAATGCTCCTGCACCTGTCATCACAAACACACATTCTGTAATGAGTATTTGCTGTTTGCAAAATAGTTATTATAGTTTTAATCTGTAGTTTTTATTTCTATATTATTTTCTATTTTTCCATTCAATTTAGTTTAGTTTTTGTAATTGTTCACTCTAGGATTGTTAGTGTTCGTTTACTTTTTATTTTAGTTTTAATATTTTAGGGCTGCCAAAATTAATTTGTTTACTGATATTGTTTATTGTTTAAGGGTTAGTTCACATCTTATTATCTGCCATTTGTAATGTTTAATGAAGGCTGGGTATTAAGATTTAAAATTTGTTTATATACTGTGTATCGAAAACTAAAATTAATATGTGGTTATTTTAATTTAATTTAATTTTAGTTGTTTAATTGTTTTTTCAAATACTGTTGTGTTCATTTTACACTGGTTTGCAATGGTTCATCATTGTCTACATGTGTAATGGTATATTGGCAAAAAGTTGGTGTGTGTGTAGAGAGCAATCATAACCCAGTGCTCTTTGATTCATCTGTGCATTGAGATCAGACTGCTGTATCTGTCAGAAAAATGCTATCAGGAAGGAGGACCCAGTCGCAGGAATGAGTGAACAAAGATGAACATAAAACTCTCATGGGGGAGAGAAAACAAACTAATAAAAACAAGAGCAAAATAACTACGATGACTGACCAAAAACAGGGATAGGATAAATACAGGAACTCACAGACCAACCGACAGATTTGACTAATACAACAAACTTTACCAACATCACAAAACGATTCGACAAACACAAGAGGCAAGAAGGCACAATATATAGAAGAAGACACATGAGGGACAGGTGCAGACAGTCAACATGACAAGGACTAAACGAGGGGGCATGGCAAGAGGAAACAAACGGGCTTGGTCAGAAGAGCGCATAGCAGACAAAAAAACACAACAGAGCCATGCGCTCAAACACAAAACAGGGACCAAAACATTAACAGATAACAGGAAGGAGAGGGCTGTCAGACCGAGGTCATGACAGTACCCCCACCAACAGACTCCTCCTGGCATGCAAACCAGACAGGCAAGGCTGAGGGGTAGATGACAGACCAGGGAGGAAGGGTAGGGAAAAACAGGGGAACAACCTAGATGGGAGTACGGAGGGTCCATGAGACTGGGCAGCCCAGTAGACCAAGGCAGAGCTGGAGGAAGACAAGGGGAAAGGAATGGGCCGGGTCAAGCGACAGATGATAGACCAGGGATGGTGGGTGGGGGAGACCAGGGGGATGGTCTGGGTCAGGTTGTAGGTGGACCAGAAAGCCATGGCAGAGCGGAGGAGAACCCAGAGTCCTGGATGGACAGGGAGGGGAACCCAGAGACCAAGGCAAAGTCCGAGTAGCTGAGTTCAGCACTGGAAAATCCTTGGCCACTAGGCAGATTGGGTTGATGGTGGCTGCTGGGCAGAGGTCAGATGGGTTAGGGAAGGCCACTGAGCAGCTGCTGAGGTGAGTGGCACCCACTGGGGGCTGAACAGACTGAGCAAAAGACGAGTAGCTGGTGTCTGACCAGTGCTGGTTACTGGGCTGAGCAACAGACTGGTGACTGGTGTCTGATGTCTGATGGGTGATGGCTACTGGGCTGAGCAACAAACTGGTAGCTGGTGTCTGATGAGTGCTGGCCACTGGACTGAGCAAAAGACTGGTCACTGGTATCTGATGGGTGCTGGCCACTGGGTTGAGCAACAGAATGGTAGCTGGTGTCTTATGGTGCCAGCCACTGGACTGAGCAAAAGGCTGGTCGATGGCTGCCAGGGACTGGACAGGATCATCGACGGTCATAGGGGACTTGACAGACTTGTCAACAGCCACTTGGAATTGGACAGGCTCGTTGACAGCCTCAGGGAACTGGACAGGCTCGTCGACAGCCTCAGGGAACTGGACGGACTCGTCAAAAGTCTCAGGGATCTGAATGGACTCATCGACAGCCTCAGGGAACTGGACAGGCTCATCAAGCCTCAGGGAACTGGACAGGCTCATCGACAGCCTCAGGGAACTGGACAGACTCGATGACCACGGGAAACTGAACAGGCTCGTCGAAGAGCCTATCCTGTTCCCTGTGGTCGTCAACGAGCCTGTTCAGTTCCCCATGGTCATCGAGTCTGTCTAGTGACCACTGGACTGGAACTGGACAGGCTGTGTGGCGACCGCCGTGGTCGGGAATGCTGGCAGCGACTGGGAAACAGCCTCCATGGCTGAGAATGCTGACAGCGGCAGGGGAACGGCTTCAGTGGCCGGGAGCGCTGGCAGCAACTGGGGAATGGCCTCCATGGCCAGGAGCACTGGCAGTGACTGGGGAACGGCAGTAGGCTCCTCCTCCTCTTGGCAGTCGGCAGCGGGAACGGCCCTCGGCCTCCTGGTGGTTGGCAGCAGGCTCCTCCTCCTCTTGTCAGTCGGTAGCGGGAACGGTGCAGACAATCAACAGGACAAGGACTAAACGAGGAGGCGTGGCAAGAGGAAACAAGTGTGCTGGGTCAGAAGAGTGCATAGCAGACAAAAAACACAACAGAGCCAACACATTAACAGATAACAGGAAGGAGAGGGCTGTCAAACCAAGGTCATGACAGCATCAGCAGGATTTGATTGCCTACAGCCCTGCACAACACCACAGTAGAGTGCTTCACTGTTGTGATTTATGTCTGCTCTATACAGAGACACTGTTTTTGCTTTATATAGGCAGCAGGTATGTGTGTTTGAGAGTGTTTGTGTACGTGTATGTCTCCATAGGCCTATGTACCTTCCTGTGTCAATAAGTTGTTGTGTTAGGTGTATCTGCATATGTGTGTATGTTTGGGAGTGTGTGTGCTAATTTTCATGGCACAGGTGAGGATTGCAGACACATTGGCAGCTGTGTGTTGTCTGAGGGCTGTCATAGCCAATCAGAGCACAGACAACAGAAGCACCTGCCACCCAGTTCCCTCCTGGCCTCTGATTTCTCTTGTATGTGTGTGTGGGCAGGTTTAAGTGGTTTACGAGGACTTTTTTTTAGGTTACAAACTGGTAATTACAAGGGTATTATGTTATAAATGTGGTTTATTAGGACATTTCTAGTGTCCCCATAATTAAAATAGCTTAAAAAACATACTAAATGATATTTTATTGAAAATGTAAAAATGCAGAAAGTTTTTTGTGAGGGTTAGGTTTAGGGGTAGGGTTAGGGGATAGAATCTATAGTTCGTACAGTATAAAAATCATTATGTCTATGGTGAGTCCTTGTAAACCACAAATACCAATGTGTGTGTGTGTGTGTGTGTGTGTGTGTGTGTGCATGTGTTTGTGTGTGTGAGTAAGAGAGAGAGAGACAGAGAGAGAGAGAGAGAAAAGTGAGAGAGAAAGAAAAGAGAGACTCCAGCTGTTGTGGTGCTGTGCTAAATATTATCTGCTGTAAGGATGCCAATAGAGAGTGTAAAAAGGGATAATTTTCTATTCATTCCGGAGTGGAACTTCAATAAATTGCCCGTGGAGGTCTCTGCGTTGTTCTGTCTTTTCTGAGTGCTGAAGTAAAGCAATTATTGTTAATTCACACTTTTGATTCCGTTATTCATTTTATCTGACTCCAATTTTATATTAATCTGACTCCAATTTAAATTGACCTCTAATTTAGATTACAGCTCTATTTAACTTCTGATCATTCTTTTAATTTGATCTTTTTAAGTTATTGATTACTCTGAATCATCTTAATTTTCATTATCCTTTCATTCAGGTCCCGACTGTCACTTAGAGTCATATGCCGGCCGATTAATTGCATAGATCTCACGGACACAAAATAGCCAGCCCGTTCATAGTCAGCGGTTGCAGGGTTTACTAATATCATCTGGTTCGGCCACCTACTGCTTGCTCATAACCAGATGATAGTTTTATTTAGTCACGTTTCATACAACTTGCTAAGACGGTGATAAGCAGTGACTGGTAGTCTTTCGTGGTTTTCTCCTATTCATAAGCTCCAGTAATTATCATTATCCTGGACATAAGTTTGCAGAAACAAAAGGCATCCCTCGAATCTACCAGTGATAAATAATTTCGGATGAATACAGAATAAATCAAAAAGTAACAATTTATTTGCCAGGTAGGATTTAAAACGTAAGTTACA
The DNA here is from genome assembly GCF_019703515.2 of Myxocyprinus asiaticus. Classification (NCBI taxonomy): domain Eukaryota; kingdom Metazoa; phylum Chordata; class Actinopteri; order Cypriniformes; family Catostomidae; genus Myxocyprinus; species Myxocyprinus asiaticus. The sequence continues at coordinate 27,065,322 of NC_059376.1, read as the reverse complement.
AAATCAATCAAAGCCAATTTCACACATGATCAGAATAAATAAACATGTCTAAAAATAAAAGACAAGTCAAAGAAACATACCTGACAAAACTACATGCAGCGGTACAGCATGGGAGATCTGCTTACAGATTCCTGGTGAAAACAACTACACACATCAATTGTGCGGGATATCTGCTTACAGATTCCCTGAGCTTCTTGCCAACTTTCCTTAAATACTCAGAATAAACATTGTGTACCAAATGGTATTATCCTTTGAACAATGAGAATTTGGGAGTGAATGTGTTCTTGACTTCCTGGGGTTTAACCTTGTTAACATACAGGAGATCATTTAAATTGTAGGTCAAGGAGGGGGATAGACCTCCAGAATTATGCAGTATTTGGCAAAGACCTTATAACTTTGTTAACATTAGTTTTATCAACATGGGAAAGAGACCATTATACCAGTCACACAGAGACCTCTTAAATAATATCAAAAACATACAGTTGCATTCTTTGTTTTCATGGTATTTGTTATATTTTTACATATAAATCTTTTGTCTTTGTGTTGGTCCAGAGCTGTTGAAGGGGAGAAGGGGGAGAGAGAAGAGGGGGCAGCAAGGTGATTTGCAATTTATCACACTGTGGTGATATTCAGGTGAAGATTTCAGCTTTGCAAAACAATGCAAAGGCGATTTGCAATTTATCACACGTGGTGATATTCAGGTGTAGATTTTAGCTTTTGTGAGAGAGTTCTATGACGTTGATTCTCGCAGAGTTCTTTGACTTTTACCAGAAATGGCTCCTTTTGGTTGTAGACATCCTAGTGCCAGCCTTACAAGAGGAATGATTACATTCCAGTTGGAATATGGTTCATCAGAAATATGTCCTGAATAACAGCTTTAGATGTTATGCAGATCCTAATATTTTGGGTTAATAATCATGGCTTTGAGGCAGTAGTGTGGCATAAAGCATGATATTATAACCAAGTATACTACCAATTAAAAATTTAGACACATCTACTTTCTGCATTTAAGAATAATAGTAGAATGATGCAATGCTTTTAAACAGTATTGCTAAAGTTCCCAAGGATGCCGCGAGCTTGTTGACTGATTTTCCTTTACCCAACTTATCCATTTATGTAAATTCATGGTTAGGGGCCAAGCCACGAAGGGGCGGAGCACCTACTGTTTTCGTTAGTGTTCTTTTTATTATTATTATTCTGTCTGGAAGTCTATGTGTAGCGGAGCGGGGAGAATGCTGCAGATGCTAATATGTTAGATGGAAAACCCATAGATAAGCTGACTACATAATTAACAGGGAAATACTAACCCAATCCCAAATAGAAAAGGGCACACAGGTTCATTGTTTCAAAACAAAAGGGCAAGAGACATGAATACCAAAGTAGAAAAATATTTGTATTTATTTTAACATTAGATTAAGTCAGATCTCACTTAAGTGTATTAAAATTATGAGCACTGCAATCAACTTCGTGGTTTGTAATAGGCTTCACACACACACCCATAAAACAGCATCTACACTTGCTGACCACAGAGGGCTGAGCCTTACCAGGAGCTGGTAGGCTAGCCGAGTGCAGCGATTTCCCCGATAAAGACACTTCACCCACAAGTGTACACTCTCACTCACACAAGCACACAAGTGAATCAGTTGTGAATACACAGCACTCCACATGTGACAGGGGCACTACCACCATTTAGCAGGGAATGGCTAGCCCCCTACACTGGGCCCTCAGCTCCTGAAAACACAGAAAAGAAAACAAAATAATCATAAACCAAGACAAGGAAACAAAACATGTTAGTGTGAAGGGCAGGGGACAGCTCATGCCAAATCCCCATGCTAAGATCAACTTCACACAAACAATAACAAAATAAAATTATTTCAGTCGGAACAAAATAACACTATTTCCAAACTCTAATGATGATATTGTTGGCTCAGGATATACACAGACAGAGATAAAGATCACACTTCTCTCTGCGAGTACAAAATCAGCACTTCTAGAGCCAGAGACAGAGTTGTAAATGTAAAACAAAACAGGAACATGAAACAACAGCATTGGAGTTCAGCCCTGCAACTTCTATGCAGACAGACACTTTCTGGTGAGCAGATTATTTCATCAAAAGTGTTGGAGCTACAGCCATAATTACGGCCGCGAATACACCAGCGGTATACAGTATGGAACAGGCTGACTGGAGGAAGGCAGCAGTTGGCCAGCGGGGCTCGAAACGAGCCTCGCACAAACAAACGCTTTGGAGCAGAAGCGTCCAAGCATCCAGACGCGCATCTAGTATACCCCACGAACGCACGCTGATAGGCTATAAAAACCCACCTAATACTGAGGGGCATGATGCAATAGAGCAGACGGATGCGCTGTTCTTATACACACTGCATAATGCAAGTCACATTAAGTTAATATTATGCAAAAGGAAAAGTTGCAAATATACACAAATGACAAAACTAAGGGAAAAATTACAAGACAGTAGTCTGTCTCACTACAGAGGCAGCCCATACTGTACATAGGAAGTTATGGAATATGGCACACTTACAGCTGAGGGTCTGATTATTAATCTGCCCAAAGTTGGGGTCCTCCATGCAACTCAGAATCTTTTGCTACCATCTGTTTAAAATCATACTTTTCAACAGCTATCATCGTGACCTTTTCAACCACTCCAATTACTGCCCACTGCGAATCTTGAAATTTGATGAAAACATACTTTTGCAAACTTTTCTCTAAATTTTTCTCAGTAAATTTTGTTTGTTGTGTTAGTAATCAAAAGCTTTTTGATAAACCAAACTGTTTCCTCACATCATCAAATTCAGCTGCAAGTACACCAAACAGGAAGTGATGCTAAATCTCTGCAACGCTTTGTCCTATCAAAATGAAACTTGATATGCTTCTTTAGTCCCATGATCTGAGGGTTCAGGACAAGTTTGGTGACAGCGCCACCTTTGGGTCAATAAATCTTCAAAATTTGAACCGTTTGTCCTAAAATCATGAGGTTGTCCATATCGACCATATTGCCTCTCCGCCATTGTACATTTTAATGTGATCTTTTGAACTCTTTGTCGGATGGTATTCGTCTTCAACATCATGTCCTGAGGGCACATGAGCGGTATGAGGCAGCACCACATAGTGGTCAAAATGCTTAGTCAATTTAAACAAAACTTTTTATGTATCATTGCTTCCTTATCCCAAGTCTTCGAACAAAGTTGGAGAGAAATTTCTTTTTTCTTTCATTCAAAACCTGCATGAACAACAGTACTATCTCAACAACGATTTTGTGTGCTGACTCTTACCTTGGAATGTCGCAGTAGCACCTGCAAAGCTTATAGCAGTGTAGCGCAGTGGTAGGTGCATTGTACTGGAGATCGAAAGGGTGATTTGAGCCCAGCTTGGGGCGACTCCTGAACAATTGTGGATTTTCAGTTTACATCATGTCCACTCTGTGCTTTCTATGGGTAAGGCTTAGGGTGGGACGCATGTTGCCGTTTGGGCCTGGTGTAACGAGAGCCAGCTGGTATGTGATAGCTTTGCGGTATGTGTAAACCTCACTCCCCTGGCCTCAAGAGGCGCACTAGCAACTGACGCTAGGGGCTGCAGCCTTTAGCCTCCTCGTTAGCACGTCCGCCTCCCATGCCGGCTGACGCCGGTTCGAATCCCACTCAGAGCGGGTCGAGTAGGACCGGTTACAGTGGTGTCATGACCCAAATGAAAGTGAGGTTTGGGGGTTGAGTGTAACGGGAGCCAGCTGGTACATGATAGCTGTGCGGTATGTGTAAACCTCAGTTCCCTGGCCTCAAGAGGCACACTAGCGACTGGCCTCAAGAGGCGCACTAGCGACTGATGCTAGGGGCTGTAGCCTTTAGTCTCCTCGTTAGCTCGCCCGCCTCTCATGCTGACAGTTCAAATCCCGCTCGGAGCAGGTCGAGCAGGATCGGTTACACTGGCACCAATTATTTCTGCTATTTTTTAATTTTTTTGTCAAGAAATTATATTTATTTACAAAACTAGCTTCAATCATTTTAGCAAAAGCTTTTAGATAAAGTTTTTAAAATCATGAGAAACACTAATTCTGTCAAGTGTGTCCAAACTTTTGGTAGTGTTTATTTAACAATAAAAATATGGTCAGTTATTATATAATTTTATCACATATGATCATCCATTCATTTTTATGAGTTCAGACTGTATTAATATGTTTTGCAGTAGTTTAACTGCTTCCAGTAGTTTAAGGCTTGAGGGGCTTTAAACAAATGAGAGCATATTTGGTTTGATTGACGCATGAGTCAACTTATTATTTAACCAGAGTGTCAAAACTGATCTGTGTCTGTCTGTGATCTTGGGAAGAGTCAGGCACAGGGCATAACCCTGTCAATCAGTCACACTCCTGAGGAAAACAGTTCTGAGTTTTACCAAGGAAATTACTGCAGGCCTCCTGTGTGAAGATATTCTTGATGCATCACTGTGCAGTTGGTAAAAACAATTCTGGTTTAAAAAAAAAAAATAATAATAATTTTCTATTGTGTTTGGGTAGTTCAATCAAATCAAAATCAAATCACTTTATTGTCACACAGCCATATACACAAGTGCAATGGTGTGTGAAATTCTTGGGTGCAGTTCCGATCAACATAGCAGTCGTGACAGTGATGAGACATATACCAATTTAAATTGGTATTTCAAATTTCAAATTAACACAACACAATTTAAACATCTGTTATACACATAATTACACTCAACAATATACAAATAATAACATACACTGTACAGTATACAATACGCTGTTTTTGTTTTTGTTTTGTTTTTTTACTATATACATACACATTATTCAATAAAAATTAAAAATAAAAATATATAAAAAAATAGTATATATATACATATATATATATATATATATATATATATATATATATATATATATATATATATATATATATATATAGAATGTACAGTATTGTACTGTATTGACATTCAGGCTGTCGGTTGATAGTCAGTTGTTAAGAGAGAACATAATATAATAATAATAATATAATTTATGACAGTCCGGTGTGAGATATAAGAGTAAGGGTAATAAAGTGCAGTGCTGATGTATTTTGATCGTGGGAGATCAAGAGTTCAGAAGTCTGATTGCTTGGGGGAAGAAGCTATCATGGAGTCGGCTGGTGCGGGTCCTGATGCTGCGATACCGCCTACCTGATGGTAGCAGTGAGAACAGCCCATGGCTCGGGTGGCTGGAGTCTCTGATGATCCTCCGAGCTTTTTTCACACACCGCCTTGTATATATTTCCTGGAGGGAGGGAAGCTCACCTCCGATGATGTGTCTGGCAGTTCGCACCACCCTTTGCAGTGCTTTGCGGTTGTGGGCGGTGCTATTGCCGTACCAGGCGGAGATACAACTCTCCACAGTGCAGGTGTAGAACCGTGTGAGGATGTGGCGGTTCATTCCAAACTTCCTCAGCCGTCTCAGGAAGAAGAGGCGCTGATGAGCCTTCTTCACAACGACTTCAGTGTGGACGGACCATGTGAGTTCCTCAGTGATGGGTAAGGTGGACGTGCTAACGAGGAGGCTAAAGGCTGCAGCCCCTAGCGTCAGTTGCTAGTGCGCCTCTTGAGGCCAGGGGAGTGAGGTTTACACATACCGCAAAGCTATCACATACCAGCTGGCTCCCGTTACACCAGGCCCAAACGGCAACATGCGTCCCACCCTAAGCCTTACCCATAGTAGTTGCATTGGAACTGAGGTTTTTTGCTTGAGGTGGTGATTGGTTGTCTGACCTGTCTGCTGGGGATCTGAGAATTGATAGACAGGATTTAGGAGGAAATGTCCTGTTCAACACATTCTTGTATATGTGCCATGTAAACCATGGTGCATCTGCTACATCTGTTCTCTTACACCAGAACTGCACCAGTTTTTTGCTTACAGAGCCTCTGCTCAAACAGACAGATGGAGAGCTACTCCGTCTTCTCAACACAGTTACTCAGTGGAGACTCAGTACTTAGTACTTAGCTCTGTGTTTAGTTCCATTCTCTCATCCCAACTCATATGATGTTGGCATCTCCAAGATTAGTGCCTTTGGAAAGTAAACAACTTGCAAATTTTCCAAAACAAGCAAACAAAAAACAGCAAAATTTTGCGAATTCTCTTAATAGTTGCGCCACTATTGTGTTCTGTATTTCAGTGCAAAAACTTGCTTCTTATTCACGCAATCCAGTTAAACCAGGTGATAAATGTACTGAAATGATGCTGCACAGTTTATTAGCCAAATAACTCACATTCTTTTCAGTGCAAATATGCTTCCAATCCATCCTCTGTAAATTAGGCTTATTAAAGATTGTGCTGTATTCACAAATCTCAGTGGTATTTGTCTGTCACAATTAACATCTTGCTGTTAGCGGCCATGGAATGCAGGCAGTAAATGCAGTGCAAATTGCATTCAGCACAAAATTTTGGCTGTGTCATGTGCATAATTCAATTTAGTGAATCAGGTGCTAATGCAACTCAAACAGTGCGTGCATATAAACCATGCTATCAGTGGGTGCAGTTTACTCTTAGTGAATTTACTCCTCCATTTCCCCACATCTCATTACTGTGGAAATTGTCTGATTCCACATCTACTACAACAGTATATACAAGCACTTCACTGCATTTTCTGATTATTAGTGTGTCTCATGGTTTGGCACCTAATGGTGTTTAAAGCTATTACCATTTTGTTAACAAGGCTACAAATCTTGGCTGCCTCTGTGTAATTGATCACATTCATTTGATTTGAACAGAATGAGTGTCTACTTATTCAAAACTTTAGATGTGATTAATGTTAAAATTAAACTCGCCTGTTTCCTGTCACGTCAAGTGACAATCCACTCTCAGCTGCACCATGGCACAACTGGGAGTACAGTCTCTGCCGACCACTGTTTAATTCAGAGAGCCTTGTCTGGATAATGGCCTGTAATTGGTTGGTTTTAGTATGGAGCTGAAAAGCAAAGTGAGATGGAGTCTCTCTGACCTGTTTTTAATCAGAAAGCTTCCATCAATTCAGATGCTGTAATCCATCTCTTTGTGAGTCTTTTTTTCCAATGGTGCACAGTGTGAGAATAGAACTTGCTTTAACATAAGGAACAAATGCAAACACACACACACACATGTTGGTGCGGCTATCCTTATGAGGACTCTCCATAGACATAATTATTTTTATACTGTACAAACTATAGATTCTATGCCCTAAACCTAACCCTACCCCTAAACCTAACCCTCACAAAAAACTTTCTGCATTTTTACATTTTCAAAAAAACATAGTTTAGTATGATTTTTAAGCAATTTGAATTATGGGGACACTAGAAATATCCTCATAAACCACATTTATAGCATAATACCCTTGTAATTACCAGTTTGTAACCAAAAAAAAAAAAATTCCTCATAAACCACCCAAACCTGCCCACACACACACACACACACAAAACATACTGAATTGTCGCATGTTCGTAATGCTCTGTTTTAAATCTTTCAGGTCAATTAAAGTGGAGGTATATGACTGGGATAGAGATGGAAGGTAGAACAAACACACACACTGTCAAACTGAAGCTTAATGTCCCCTGGAGATTCAGCTTCCTGTAGAATTAATTTCCACCCGTTTTTACACACCTGCCTGTAATTTGCAGGTGAACCCAAATACCTTGATGGACCCTTTCCACAGTCTATGAAGATGAATTTCCTCCATAATTTAGCATTATTTCATGTATATTATATTTATATCACTACAGTTTTTGTTAGATTACCCTGGCATAAAAAAAATTAAAATACAACTTCTGCGATGGGTTTTAAATACACCTGCTGAGAAAATGACATGAAAGTTGTCATCTTTCTCTCTTGAGAAAGTCATAGGAAAGTAATAGTAGATTTTTTCTTTTGCTCTTGGAGCAAATGGGAATGCAAACATTTCTAAAATTGTCTGTGGTCTCCCATTTACCACAATAAAAAATTTTCCCTTCTATACCCAGAAATGTGAAAAGCCTGATTAGAGTTTGAATTCTGCATGAAGGTAGATCTTTCAGGATACCTTGCTTTGAACTGTAACACTGATCAGCCCAGATCCCATATGAAACCTTAAATCCATCTAACCTTTTTTATCCTCATCATCACAGATTGTAAATGTATCACTGTTGCCTCTTGTGCTTCAGCCATGATTTTATCGGGGAGTTGACCACCAGCTACAGAGAGCTTTCTCGTGGTCAAAGTCAGTTCAACGTATATGAGGTAAGTTCAGCAAATCATTCAATGCTTGTGTTTTGTGTAAATTTAGTCAAGGTATCCTCAAACCACCCCCAGCCCCACAACCTACCATCCAGGATCAAAGTAGGTCACAAAAAAGTAACTGATGAATATTTTCCTATCACTAATTGATTCCATTAGGACATTAGGTCAAAGGTCAAAGCCTGTCGAGATGAGAACAACTTTTACATTTTTCTATGTCAAACAAAAATTGCCACTCCATCCCAGCTAAAATTTTTATAAAAAAATAATGTTGAGAGAGCTATTTAAATATATATGAGTTTTGTTAATAGAGATTGGCACCAATTATATTTTGATGATTTTGATGATTATATTTTCAAAGAGGGATAGAGAATGACAGAGGTACAAGGAGGTGGGTAGTGTGGGAATGTGTGTGCACCCCAGCATTAGCCAAGTGTTGCGGCGAGGGGGAGGTGAGATGTGTTGACAGTCCCTGCGGTCTACTCAAGGGATTTGGGCTCTCCTGGGGATTGAGTTGGACAAACAACACTAGAAGCCACAGTTCCGGGTCAGCTAAACCTCAGTCCATACAGTACAAATAACATTGTCTGCATCCTGGTTTCCAAACTGTTAGCCAAGGTTGTGTATGTAACTGACCTGAACTGGATTTCTGAAAAGCATCTGAATACTAAGATTAGTAATGTCTTTGAAAGTTAGTGGAACAAAACATGACTGGTAGTCTGGGAATTGTCTGGAAACAATCCTCTCAAACTTTTCCTCTTTTAGACAGGTTACCTGTCTGATGAGACCAGTTATCTCTCTTTCTCTCTCTCACACACTTCCACTCTTCCTTTAAATTGCCTGTCGTCTTTAAATGTACTGTTTCAGGTGGTGAATTCCAAAAAGAAACTCAAAAAGAGGAGATACATCAATTCTGGCACCGTGAGTAGTGAGCTTGCTATCTCAGTATCGCCTTTGCTTCTCACCTATACACAATGGGTATATGGGTAAAAGTGGTGGACATCCTCTTCTAATGAACAGATTACGCTTCCATACTGCAAGCCAGGCCCCACTCAACATTAATGCCCATGGTTTAGAAATTTAAAGTTTAACAAGCACATATGGGTGTGGTGCTCAGATGTCCACATAGGCTATTTATGGCCATGGAGTGTACCTTTATGCATTGCATGCTTATAAACTGAAGATTTCTAGGGAGATTTCTGCTTCATTCCATAAAGTTTCTTAACATAAGCCAGATAAATGACTTGACAAGCTGAAATCAAAGTCCATTGACGAGATAGTGCTTTCCGTTTCAGACTTTGATAAGGAGAACAGTGAGGGAGTAATATAGGAGGTCTAGGTGGATAACAGTGATTGATGATCCAGAAAGACTTGCAGCATTGACTGGCATGAATTGGCTTTGAGATTCTAATCAAAACTCAAATGAATCACCCGTATATCTCCCAACACAGAAAGATTCTGATCCTCTAATGACAACACTAATGAATAAGAGAGTTTGGTACTGACAGCTGAGAGAGAAAGAGTGTTTGTGTAATATGTAATGATAGATTGTTTTGTGGCAGATGTGTTTTGTGAGCATATGCTTTTGTAAAACGTCTGTTTTCTTTGTTACTAAATTACACAGGTGACACTGCTTTCATTCTCTGTGGAGGCCGAACACACATTTCTGGACTACATCAAAGCAGGGTATGGACAAAAATATATAAAAAGCACACACATAGATGCACAGCTGCATGCATGCACACACAAATTTGATGCATAAATATTTAGGCTTCTCTAAAATGCTTATGAATTTCATATTGAAATCTCAATGTCACAACATATAATTTTTGAAAACATTCTCACTGAATGCAAAGGTCAAAATCTTGCTGAAGCTCAATCTGTTCGGATGTTACAGTCAGGGCATCAAACAGTGTATCAAACATCTTTTTCAAAGACCTCCAGAAAACAAGACCCAAAAAGACCCCTTAAATGCTAAACTACTACACAAACACAGCTATTGTAGTAGTTACAGTAATCATCAGTCAGGGGTTGCAGGTCCTCTCCAGTTTGCTCTGATGAAAGGATGCCCTTGTTTGTGGAAAGCATCTATGAACCATTATACTTCAGTCTGATCCTCTGATATCTCTGGCATTAGAAAGTATAACCCATGCCACTTTTCATCTGTGTTCTCTGACAGAGAGTTATGCTGTGACTTGTAACCTCTCTGTGATGTGTTAAATCAGTAACACCTCGCTCTTTTGTTCTGGTTGGTTCATGGCTGAGATTCAACAGTCAAGCAACACATTATCATGTCAGTAATCTCAGCCTCAGACGGCATGTCCACGGACAGCCCACAGTCTGATCATTGTGCTTAATGTCTGTCTGAAGCATATTGCACACAAAAATGGCAAGAGCTGGCTGAAATGACACTTTTATTAACGTTGAATATTTTGCCGTCCGACCGCCCTTTGGGTGGCACCCCTATGTGTTGCATACATGCACTTTTCCAGAAAGGAATAATCACTGGATATGGCAAATATTCCTGATAATTCATATAAACTCATTGCTAAATGGCACATAAAAACAAAACAAATTGTGGTTGGTTGCTGTAAACTTCAGTCAGACGGACTCTTCCTGTCTTAATGGGCGGTTCTTGGCCAGAAAAAAAAAATTGCAATCTGGACTGGACTTTAAGCCATTAGTCAAAAGTCTGGCTATGCCAGATTAACAAATCAGACACATCAGCTTTATCAGGTGTAATCAGTGATTTCACCAGTTGGTAATTACTGCAGTGTTTTAAAAATGCTGCTGTCTATCTCCACCTTATTGGGATCCCGTATTGATCAGTGCCTGCCCTACTTCCTGCCCCATGCCCAAAAGCTACTAGTATGCCCCTATTCTACTAGTGATTGGCATTGCCCATAATCTTTCACTCAATCAGTCGTATTTGAGAAAGAGAGGGAGACAGACACCATCCAACACATGATCTAGAGCTGTAGTGTTCTTTATGGCACTTATTCAATAGCTACCTTGTCTTTAATTGAAACTTGCCTTATATGCATCTTAAAATTGGCTTGGACAAGAAAGCATCTGGCAAGAATATAAATGTTTTAAATGTAATGTAAATGATGGGCGGTAACCACCATAGACATTGATATTCAGAAAAGTGGTGAATTATTGTGTTTTTCCATGGTTGATTCTTAAATTATTACATTTGGTCCCCAAATCCTGTATATGGTGTTACATTCTTGTGTTAATGCATTGTGGTGCAGATTGACAAAGATCCTGAAAAGACAAAGAGGGGCTTGGAGAGAGAGAGAGAGAAAAGGACAAAAATAAAATTTAAAAGAGTGAAGGAAAGCCGAAGCTATGGCTTAGTGGTTTGCGCAAATACTCTGGATACGTTGCTGTAGTGCTTAAGTGAGAGATGCAGCTACAATTAGGTCTGCACCCTGTCCCAGTCTCATTCCTCCTAGGTCTGCACCCTGTCCCAGTCTCATTCCTCCTAGGTCTGCACCCTGTCCCAGTCTCATTCCTCCTTTTTCTCCCCAATAATTCCCTGAACCTCTCTTCTGTCTCTATCAATAAAAAGTCCCAAAAGGCTAGATTTAAAAAAAAAAAAGAAAAAGTGAGTGTAAGAAAGAGACAGAGAGAAGGGTGTAAACTGTCGGTTACTATCAAAAGGAGGTGGCTGAGCTTTCACACTGAAGTAATCCATTTCACTCTGGCATCACCCGATGTGCCACGTTCAGATCACATCATGTCTGAACACTCAGACTGCTTTCTGTCAAGTTTTCACCTTTGTCATTTTTCTCCATTAGACTTTGACTTTTTGATATTGACGCTGAAAATACACCTTTGTATGGATTTCCCAGTGCTATACATTTCATTCACTTTCCTCTTTATAAAGAGGGCTAAATATAATCCACTTCATTCTTAAATCATATCCTGGTTCCAAGAGCAAGAGGGATATTCCTTCTTTTACCACTGTGATAGAGTGGAAGAATCACATCTCAAGAAAAGTGGTAGGTGATTAAGCTCTCAGAGTTCTACAGTTTAATGTAAAATTTAAACCCTTATTAAATGTTTAATCTTATTTTTTTTAAGATAGATAGCCTGCAGGAATATGTCTATTTCTTTGTCGATGGGTTATTTCCATTTAAATTAAGCAGTATTTATTGGAAGAAAAATATTTATTCAAGATAATTCTAAGACCTTTCAGACTGTCTTAACTTAGTAAGTTATGGTCATGAAAAGAAATCCAATCTTTTTGTAAAAGCCATTAGTCAAAGTCAGTGTGTGTGAGTTCAGATAGGAGAATACAGACAGATTCGGGAACAAAGGAGCCTGATTTTTAGATTGATAGAAGAATGGAGAAACTGCAGCAGACAGATGTGGGCTTTTTAACATAAATTGTGATGAACTAGGGTAACACCATATTTAATAATAAATAAAAACTGATTGAATTAACATTTTTCCTTTATGATACACAGTCTAAAAACATTTACAGTTCCAGTTAGGACTCCCCTAATAATGACTTATACTCACTTATAATCAGTAATCATACTAATATCTATGCAATGAAAACAGTAACTTCAACTAACAATAAGTATTAAAGTAGTAGTTCACCCAAAAATGAAAATTCTCTCATCATTTACTTACCCTCATGCCATCCCAGATGTGTATGACTTTCTATCTTCTGCAGAACACAAACGGAGATTTTTAGAAGAATATCTCAGCTCTGATGGTACATAGAATGCAAGTGAATGTTGACCAGAACTAAGAAGGTCCAAAAAGGACATTTTGGACCTTCTTCTGTTCTGAAGAAGAAAGAAAGTCATGCACTTCTGGAATGGCATGAGGGAGAGTAAATGATGAGAACATTTTCATTTTGGGTGAACTAACCCTTTAAATCACATTTCAATCATCAACATAAACATCAATATCAAAACATACATTATAAAGAATAATACAGTTCATAATTATATTTGCATTATCTTGTCTATAATTAAAGCCAATAAAATCTATGCAATGAAAGAGTAAGAGAGAGGGCGAATTTTTCTGATTCCTTTTCATGGGAAAAGTGGTGCCTTTTTGGTCAGTGAATCTGAGCCATACTGAGCTTCAGTTTACACATCATTAAACCTTCAGAGATCTCTTGAACCCATCAGGTTCTACCTCATCCAGGACCACAGTAAGACAGCCTTGTGTCAAAATGTCATGGAGGAAGTCATGAGAGGAAGAATATAGCCTGAGAAAATTCTAGGCAGATATAAGAGACATTCATAACTCATCCACGCAGAGAGGGATGTAGAACTACTGCGGTGTAGAGACGTGCATGCTTAAATCGTAGTGCACTTTAGTACATAAACTGCATATTTTTTATTAAATAGTGAATCGTAGTCTAGTGTTTTAGCATTTACTCACCATCATGTCGTCCTAAACCTGTATGACTTTCTTTTTTCTGTGGAACACAAAAGGTAATATTTAAAAAAAATATCCTGACCACTGCTTTCCATATAATGAAACTGAAAGGAGACTGGGGCTGTCAAGCCCCACAACACTATAAAAGTATCATAAAAGGCAGAGGGGAAGATTATCAGTGACAACGTAATATTATGTCTTAATCTTCAATCTTCATACAAACCTACTGAATGATTTCAGAAGACTTGGAATATAGCACAAAAGTTGGAATACTTTTATGGTGCTTTTATTTATTTATTTATTTATTTTTATTTTGGAGCTTGACTTCCATAGTTCCCTTTCATTATGTGGAAAAGAGTGGCCAGTACATCTTTTATGTTGCACTGAAAAAAAGAAGAAGAAGAAAGTAACGTATTTGGAACAACATGAGATTTGGCATGGAAAAATATCCCTCTTTATTGCTTTTAATGTGACAGTCATAAACGTATAATTCCATATAATTCTAGGCTACCTTTTTTACTTTCGCTCCTATAGGTTACATTCAAAATTCGACGTCAAGATAAGTGATTTTCATTTAAGTGCTCTGGTTCATAAGCTCTCTGAGGTTTCTTGTCTCTACCAAAGCTGTTGAAGTTCCCAGTGTAATGCAGATTAATACGCCAGCCCAGAATTTGTGCCGGGAGACATCAGTGATAATCAAAAAAAACTTGAGATGGACAAAAAAGAAGAACGAAGATAAAGGAGCATAAACAGAGCTTGTTAATCACTATTGCGCAGCTCCATGTCCTCCTGTTTATATTGTGCTGAGTTAGAAAGAACATATAATAAGGGTATCGTTTTTTTTTTTCTCTCAAGTTGTTTGCATAAACACAATACCCCTGTGTTTCCTGTGAATACAGTTTGCCCAGAAACACTCCTTAAAGGCATAGATCACCCTCAAATTAAAACTCTGTCATAATTTACTAACCCTCATTTTGTTTCAAACTTGTATGCCTTCTTTCTTTTGTGGAACTCAAAAATTTTCTGACCGTCTCAGTCACCATTCACTTTTATTACATTTTTATCCATTAAGACTGAGTCTACTGTACATCTCATTTTGTGTTTCACAGAAGTCAAACTGAAAAGTCATATGAGTTTAGAACAACATGAGGGTGAGTAAATGATGACAGAATGTTTTTTTTGTGGGGGGGGGGGGGGGGGGTGAAGTATCCCTTTATTAGATGTGTGATCATGTTTGCAGATGTACAGCGGATGTTTAAAATGCATAATTACTCTCCACTGGCCCATCACTGATAAATAAGCTCTTAGGATAACATCTTACCGCAGGGATGTCTTATGACTGACAGCACTACCTGCTCATCAGAGTCAGGGGTTCCATTTAAATGCTATTCCATTTGGATTACACATGCACCGTTTTTGTGTATTACCTCCCCTGCAGCAGAGGATGATTTCTTTGTCCATGTGGAAATATTTCATAAATATTCACTGACCTTGTTCTTGGTGTTTTCCGACATCACATTCCCATCTACAGCTCATTTCTCATTTGGAATGGGGCTCATTCAGACAGCATAGCTGACTGCATGTAGGGTTCATGCTGAAAGGGGAATGCCATTGAGATTCAGATACTGTATTAGATATGTCCTTATTATATTTTTCAGTGCTTCAGCAGTTATGTGTACACGAGTTCTACTCCCTTCCGTAGCTGAAAATGTTGTTTACTACCATATATTCAGTTCTGTTTTGCAAATGTTCAGATTTACCATTGTTTTTTCTTCTTCTGGAATTTCATATATCAGTATGTATCAGTATCTCTGGTTTTATATCATTAGTTTGTATTGTGTTTCCTGACCATTTCAAAATGACAGAACCCAATATGTTCTGTAATATACACTACCAATCAAAGGTTTGGAGACACCTGACTGAATTTATAGTATGTTTAAACCTTTAATCTAAAGGTTTTGATCTAAAGGTCTATGCATATAATTAGTCATTTATAGAGATTTGTGGATTTTTTCACTCAACAGGTTATCATTTAAAAGACGTGTTTCTGCCATTGAAATCTATACAATCTGGCTATCAGAATCAGTGGGTAATCGCTGGCTGCATTCTGCTCTAAAGTCAGCTCTGCCTGATGGACAGAACCAATGTCACCTCAAACCCACTTCCTTTTCCCCTTTTTTAAATCACAATCATCAGAGAGACAGTGAGTCGAGGAAGCCTTCCACATACAGAACTGCTACTTCAAAATCATTGATTTTTTCATAACTCTTCTAAATCAGTGGGAATTCAAGCATAACCACAGATAACAGATGCCTGTTCTGCAGAACAGTGATGTTGAGGGGCAATTCTGTATGTAGAAGTCTTCCTCAACTGCTGTTCTGGCAATAGTTTCACTGTCTCTCTGAAGATTGTGGTGTTTGGAGAAAAAAAAAAAGTGGGTTTAAGCAGATGTTGCCAGAGCTGATTTTAGGGAACGTCTGGCTGCTGAACAGGTTGGCTGTCTGCCTGTCAGGTGAGAGAGACAGCACAATGCAAGGCTGAAGACGGCAATTACAACAAATGCTCAAATAGAGGGTGAGAGCGCTTCATATTGACTCTAGTGTTTTGAAGGTGGAGGGCTAGTGATCTGTGCCACAGTTTGGGGTGAATCACAATCCATCACTTTTATGAAGCCTCACTGGTTTTTTTTTGTTTTTGTTTTTTTGTAGCCATCAGAAATGAGCAAATGTTGGATTGTATTTAATTGCTGTATTTGTCTTAGAAGTCTTTCATTTAAATATTCTTTCCTTCTCTCCTCTCTCTCTCTCTCTCTCTCTCTCTCTAGCACTCAGATCCATTTCACAGTGGCCATTGATTTCACTGCTTCCAATGGTAAGGATTTCTTCTTTTCAGGGTTGATTTTGTTTGCTGTTTTGGGTAATTCTAGAAACGTCCACATTTCTGTCTCCATCCTTTTCAGAAAGCACACACCTTGAATACACTGTTCAGGCACAATTTATTTGCATACTTTAATACTATAAGTTGTCCTTTGAACAGTTATACCGATATGAGCCATGAATTATGCAATATGTTTTTAATCAATTATATAAAATTCCAAGTACCATTAAAATGCATGTCCCCAAGGTCATGCATTGATGTTTAGGAGGCAATTTTGAGATCAAAAATAAATTTCCATCCCATTTAAAATATAATAATGTATACCTCAATATCACATTAATTACATTACGCAGGTGAAAGTCATTTGCCACTTATCTTCCCGGCCTCACTCTGCCTAGATGCCGCTCGGCTCCGCCCTGCTCAAAACAACACGTACAACAGTTTAAAACAATAAAATTCTCATTACACATGCTCATTTAATTGGAAAACACTCTGGGCTATAAATCATTAAATAAGCTATGATTAATTCTAAATATACATACCCAGTTCTTGCATGTATTCCAAAATGTGGTCAGAGTCCACACATGCAATCCATATGCATCCTTCAAACAGTCCATAACAAACACTCAATTTTAACATACAACTCTTGTGAACACATATTTAATGTAATTTATAAGCATTTTGTGTATAATGTAATATTTACCCAAAGAATTATCAACCGATGAACAAAACCACGAGCTGAAAAAATGCACAACGCATGCTCTCACATCTCTAACTGAGAGAGTGCCGGAAAGCGGGTGTCGCAAACCTCCAGGGTCACAAAACTCCAGTTCTTAAAGGGGCCACATACAATTTTAAGTTAAATTACATGAAACTTCTCCACTTGGCTACACATGGATGACATAGCCAAATAAAATTCCAGATAAATATTATATATAATACGATGGAAAAATGTGTAACCCTGTAGACATGTCACTTAACAAAAAACCCTTGTTTAGAAAAAATATCCAGATTTTGTCACTTACTACATCCTGCATCCCACTTGAAGTTCTAACAAGAAAGACACATTACATGTTTTTTGTCCCTTTTCAGTTATCAGAAATTTCCTAATTTGTCTCATCATTTCCTTTGAAACTTTTAGGTGACAACACTGGTATATACTATTTAATTTTAAGGGAACTGTCAAAAAATTAAATACAAATGGATTAAATGACATGATTTATAGTGTACAGCATGATTAGCAACATGTGATTTGAAGTATTGTAGCTGAATTTTTATAAAATGAACATTTCATGAAAATCATCGACAACTTTGTGTAAATAAGCTTTAGTAAAAGCTGTTCATGGAGTTATTATGCATAAAATAGCACTTATTACTACATATTTCATTATTATAACTGGTCTTTGTCGTTGTTCCTATAGTCAGGAATGGCCAAACATGGTATAGACGTTCTTCTGGCCAAGATCTAAAAATTATGTTTATCGGTATGGTGACAAACAGATTATTTGCTTCATTCCAGAGTCCCTGGCGCTGATTAAGTGATTATTTCTGATTGAGCAGGGGTTCTGGGAGTTCATCATGGGGCACCTGGACATTTAAAGTGAGGTGGTGGAAAGAAAGGCGCAAAGGCACCATGTTTGTTTGTTCTTTATTAATAGCTGAGGACAGTCCAATGTTTCCCCCTCGTGGTCCAGCAACATTGTAGTAGCAGACAATGGCATAAGAGCTTGAGATTGTGTGTGTGTGTGTGTGTTTAAGATTTTAGTGTTTTCCTAAAGCAGTAAAAAAAGTTTTTTTTTTATTTTTATTTTTTTTTTATACTCAAAGACAGTTGTTACAGATATTTATCTAAGCGTCAGTGATAATCTTTGGTTTTTATAACAAATACACTATTTCGAAACTCATCTCAATAATTAATGTCAGTGGATTAAAAATGTTGGTGCTTCATTGTGTCACTGGTGTTACCAGTGTTTTTTGTTTTTTTTCATAATCGACTGTTGCTTAATTCAATAGTAAGGATTTTAAGGATCGTATCATTATATTTTTATTACTGTGCTTCAAATGTTATTATTAATGTTCCAGAAACTATAAAGTAACACCAGTGACAAGAAGATAATAAGCAAAAATAAATAAATAAATAAATAAATAAATCTGTTAAGCTGACATTTATGTGGATTCATAAAGCCAAGGGGCTAACCAATAAATATAACCTAGGTGTAATGTTTAAAAATAAAATATATTTTCAGACATTTTGCATCCTCATAAGTGGATGTTTCTGCAGAATTACCCTTTTACGGATTCGTTCTCCATCCTGTTTACAATGCATACAGCACTGTTATCTCTCATAAATGGGGTGGGGACAGATGGCAGACAGATCTAAATTAGATTTATGATCTTTTGCTTTCTCTCTAAACTCCAGGGAACCCTTCTCAGTCCACCTCCCTCCACTACATGAACCCGTATCAGATGAACGCGTATGCCATGGCTTTGAAGGCTGTTGGCGAGATCATTCAGGACTATGACAGTGATAAGATGTTTCCAGCATTGGGCTTCGGAGCCAAGCTTCCTCCTGATGGCAGGGTTTCCCATGAATTTCCCCTGGTACTTGTTCCTCAATATGATAGATTATGTGGATTTCACAGTCAGCTGGCTGTGTCCTATGTGTGTGCCTCATGCAGAATGTTTTTCTGACACTTTGGCTGGAAGTGAATAGTGTTGCAGTCTACTATTTGTGAAATTGCACTCTCTCTCTCTCTCTCTTTCTCTGTGTGTGTGTGTGTGTGTTTGCAATAAAACTGTGTTGTTTTGGACTATTTATTTAGTTGTTTGTGCAGATGTTGAGTATATGTTTATGATATTGTAATTAGTAATGCATGGTTAGATTTTTGTATAATGTGTAAATAAGGCTCTCTTGACACCCTTACTAATTAACTTTACCCAAGTATTCATGATGTGTATGATCCAAACACTCCTCCTTCCCATTCCTGTTTTTCTCTTCTTTAGTTATTTTGGGATGAAACTTTGAATCATTCCTCTTGATTATGGTTATGTTAAAGTCTTGTTGCTTCACTTCCAGAATCTTTGAATATTGCTGTTTTTCAAGAATGAATGTTTATCTAATGATAATGCTGAAAATATTCTGAGCACCATAAAGGCGCCTTCACACTAGAGAAAGTTCTGATGGAGTGTTTGACTAACAGGAATGCATAATATTCCTTTTGAGGAAGTTTGAAATCGAGCAGGAACACAGCAAATTGGATTTCTGAAATAAATTCTCATAGGTCAAGAGTGTGATGCAGCAAAAGTAGAAGTTTCTCAACTTTTGGTCACGAGGGTAGACCCCCTTAAAAAACAATGCATGCTCTAGAATTTTTTATATTCAAATGCATAATGGGAAAAAACTTGATACATGTGAATTTTGGCCGTGAAATGCTAAACAAAACAACAAATCTAAAAACACAATGCAAATACAAAAACAAAATAACAATTCAGAGACACAACAACAAATCATAAAAGACAACAGTAAGTTAGTCAAAACGGAAAGGGTAGGTATCAAAGCTTCCCACCTGATTGGCTGTGTGGATGATACTTAGCCCTTTCTTCACGACTGGTTCACTGATTATTTCAGTTTCCCTGTCAAAATCTCACTGACTGAAAAATGTAATCATCTGGAGTGGTTTTGTCTCTGAGTAAAACAGTAACGGGAGACTTTAGAACACAGAGAGCAAAAACAGCTAGCGGGATAAAGTTAGTTTAAGGTACCATATTCACCTACGGTGTGTCCACGTCTAAAGTCTAGTGCGCTAAAAAGTCGGTGGTGTCCAAACATTCATTCAATTGACCCTTCGCTAAGCCCCGCCTTAAAAGTGCTTCTGACCAATCCTGTCTTAGAAACTGTTGCCCTGCCGCCATTACTCTGACAAGCGTTTTGCTATTTTCCAATGAGAGCCTCTGGAAGTAATGTTTGTTTGAGTACTTATAAGTGGGATTTTATCAAAATAATAATAATAATAATAATAAAATAATTTTAAAACACGTTGATGCTGGGTCATTTGTAATAGTGACACGAGTTACCCTGAGAAGATACACGCAGTGTTTTTCTTTCCTGTTTTTTAAATAATCTTTAAATAAATCCGGAGAAGAGGATGCTATAGATTAGACCGTGTCAGCTCTCATTTGCTCCATGGTTAATTAAAGCTAAAAACTGAACGTTAATTAATTTATGTATTGATTCAAGTCATCTTAGCGAAGGGTCAAACTGACTTGACATTCTAAAATAAACACGTTGTTATTAATGTTATTAAAAAGCATTTTCAATTCTAAAGGTTTACTACATTAGAAGTTTTAGCAGCATGTCTATTTATACGTACACATTGCAAAATTATTTTTAGAAGAAAAAAAATCACTGAAATGCTCCAAGATGTTATTTTCATATTCTAAATGTTGTAGTAGGCTGCTAATGGATAGGCTGACTTACTTTAAGTGAGATTTTCCCAGTATGTGCAGTTTAACACATACAGTATTCAGTTTATTATTATTCTTATAATTATTTAAATAAATCACTAAAATTCATAAAGTTAGTTAGTCATTCACACCACTGGCAGCCTACAAAAACAAAAAAACAAAATAAAACATTCATTTAAGTATGTGTGTGTGTGTGTGTGTGTGTGTGTTTTTTGTTTTTGTTTTTTTAAATAATTACATACATTATCCATATAATTGGACTAACTGGGACAGCCTCACCTAATGTAAGTCATTCTATCCACTGGCAGCATCCAGTACCTTTATTATTTGGAAATAGTTTTTTAATAACAATGTTTGTTAAGTTAGAACATGCAGGTCAATTGAATGAATGCTTGGATGTCATCAAAAATGTTAGCACAGTTAGTTTTCAGTTTGTGGACTTTTAGAAGGTCCCTTTTAGAAGGTCTTCACTGTCTTCACTGTAGATGAATATGGTACCTAAAACTAACTTTATCCCTCTTACTGTCTTTGCTCTGTGTTATAAAGTCTCCCGCTGTTTTACTGAGTGAGAAACCACTCCAAATGATCCAGTTTTTCAGTCAGTGAGCTTTTGGTATGGATTTTAATAATCAGTGAACAAATCGTGAAGAAAGGGCTAAGTATCATCTACAGAGACAATCTGTGAGAAGCTATGATACCTACCCTTTCCGTTTTGACTGACTTGTGTGTTTTCTGGCTTGCTGTTGTGTTTCAGGATTTGGTGTTGTGTTTTCGGATTTTATCTATTGTTTTTAAATTTGGCATTCTGTTTGATGTTTTGTTATGTTGTTTTGCACTTCATGGCCACCGTAGAATTATTTACAAAAGACAAATCAGCAAATCAGATTTTAAGGAATGTTCAGGGTTCATTACAACTTAAGCTCAATCGAGAGCATCTGTGGCATAATGTCGATTACCATAAAAAATTATTTCAACATCCCTCATTTATTTAAAAAAAAGAAATATGCGGTTACAATAAGGCACTTACTATGAAGTGAATGGGGCTATGTTAAAAATACTCTGTTTCAGAAGTATAGCCACAAAATCAACATTATGCCAAATGCTGACAACTGAGTTAAACATGTATTGAACCCTGAACATTGCTTTAATAGTGGTTGTAAAGTGTTTGTAATGTTAGTGATTGATCTCTGATGATTCTCTTGAAGAACGGTAATG
This sequence comes from Myxocyprinus asiaticus, assembly GCF_019703515.2. Lineage (NCBI taxonomy): Eukaryota > Metazoa > Chordata > Actinopteri > Cypriniformes > Catostomidae > Myxocyprinus > Myxocyprinus asiaticus. Next base: position 27,043,124 of record NC_059376.1, on the reverse strand, counting down.
TAGATAACCCATACTGCAATGGGATGGAGGGCATTCTGGAGGCTTACCACCAGAGTCTAAAGACTGTCCAGCTTTACGGACCCACCAATTTTGCTCCTGTCATCAACAGTGTAGCAAGGTGAGCAAAAATGCAAAAACACACAAAATTTGCAATTTACACCAGAACTGTTATAGAAAAATCGTCATGAGTAAACCAATCCAAAGAGACAATAAGGAGACAGTGTGCAGGACACAAAGGAAGAGAAAAACCTCACATCTTCAGCTAGGGATATCGGACTAAGACACTCCCTTCTTGCTTCTGATGGGCCTGCACATGCAAAATTGAGTACTTGAGTATCGGAAAACTATTGGAAGGCCCAATGAGACCTTATTAATGTTTTTTTTTTTTCTCTCGAAGGTCTTATGCTCTTACTATCTTATTTTCAGACTGCCCCAGGTGCTGATGAATTGCTTATGTGATAGTGATTGATTATACTGATGGTCAACCATGGCCAGCTGATTTAATAGGCACCAAATGTGCATTTCCTGTTGTTGTGACCTTGTGTGGACCTCAGAGAGGCCAGATCTCCTGTCATAACTTCTGTAAAATGTTTTGCATCACAAAGAGCATTATGGAATTTTGATGAAGTCCTGAATACTAAGTGTTCAATGATAATGCTTTCATTATTCTACCACAGTGTTAAAACATTGTTGGTATGGGTGAGAAACAGATCAATATTTAAGTCCTTTTTTTACTATAAATTCTCCTCCCTGCTCAATCATTCGCCACTTTCACATTCACTTTCACATTCTTCGTGCATATCGCCCCATACTGGGCAGGGGGAAGAATTTCTAGCAAAAAATTACTTAAATATTGATCTGTTTCCCACCCACATCTGTCATATCACTTCTGAAGACATGGATTAAAGCACTGAAGTCATATGTATTACTTTTATGATGACTTTATGTACTTTTTGAAGCATCAAAATCTTGGCACCCATTCACTTGCATTGTATGGACCTACAGAGCTAAAATATTATTCTAAAAATCATAATTTGTGTTTTGCAGAAAAAAGAAAGTCATACACATCTGGGGAGGCTTGAGGGCAAGTAAATGATGAGATAATTTTAATTTTTGGGTGAACTATCCCTTTAAGTTTACTCAATTGCTAATTTTGGTGATTTAGCACCAATTAGAAATGATCAAAAGTTTCTGATCAAAAGTAGCTGACATAGAGTCCAAGTCAGGTGTCTAGTCTCAAACCAGTATGACTTACTTTCTTTCTTCTATGGAACACAAAATGATGTTTGGCATAATGAACTATCCATATAAGTACAACCCATTTCCATCTCTGGTACCAGGCAGTCATACAAGTAGCATTTTCTGCTAATATGTTTGTGTGACATGCTAATATGAAAAAGTGGCTGTTTGTTTGTGTCTGCACATTCAGGTATGCTGCGGCAGTTCAAGACGGTTCTCAGTATTTCGTACTTCTCATAATCACAGATGGTGTGATATCAGATATGGCTCACACCAAAGAAGCCATCGTCAATGTGAGTAATCTCTTTGGGCTTCCTCTCTCTCTTTCTTTCTCTTTTAATTTACAAAAACTGTTAACTTTGCTATACACTGGTGCAAAGTGCACCAAATAGCAGGAATTTGGGGTCTTCCAGTGGTCCTCTCCACAACTAGAGGGATTCATCCATCACCATGGCACTAGTTACCCAGCAGACTGGATTTAAAGGGAATTTGCGACTGTTTAGTCAGGTTATTAGAACAGCCACACCTTCCTTTTAAGATCTTGCCTGCTGCTCTGTCTCTTCGCACCCTCTTCTTCACCCTCTACCTGTGATGCTGTGGATACTGAGTCTGATGTAACATGCTCTGTAGACTTTCAGTCACATGGTAATGTGATAATTGAGAGTTTTTTCTGTCTGTCTTCAGTCTTCAAATTTTATTGAACCACTGAATCAGCTGTTGATTAGGCTGCTTTGAAAATTTCTCTCTTATACTTCTGCTGTTGGTCTTTTTGAAATGATTAGTTAAAAGTCAGCACTTTGATGTACTCTCTCAAACACTCTCACGCTGCTATTCCCTGCACTCTCAGCAATTTTACCACTCATATATTTAGAGTAACTTCAGAAAAATGGTTTTTCAAAGGGCTTAATTGTCATTCTGGCTTTTATTGTCACTAATTTAGATCATAGCAGTTTGAACAAAAGGTTTAGTGGCTACACAACTCTAGAAACTAGCTTTTTCTACATGCATGTCTAATGATTCTGCATTTTAAGGAATAGTTCACCAAAAAATTTTATTTGGCAATTTGTTACTTGTTCCATACCTTTGTGCTACTATTTTGTAGAAATCAAAATGAGAATTTTTATGCAGATCTTGAAGTGACAGTTTATAGTGACCTTATCTGTTAAGCTCCAAAAATGGTTAAAAATAATAATAATAAATAAAATAAAAAACATTAAAGGTATAGTTCACCCAAAAATGAGAATTCTCTCATTATTTACTCACCCTCATGCCATCCCAGATGTGTATGATTTTCCTTCTTCAGCAAAACACAAACAAAGATTTTTTTGAAAAATATCTCTGTAAGTCCATACAAGCCAAGTGAATGGTGATCAGACCTTTGTAACTCCAAAAATCATATAAAGGAAACATAAAAGTAATTCATAAGACTCCAGTGTTTATATCCACATCTTCAGAAGCAATATAATAGGTGTGGGTGAGAAACAGAACAATATAAGTCCTTTTTTACTCTAAATCTCCACTTTTACTTTCACTTTCAGATGTGAAAGTATAACCAAAAAGGCACCACATGTGACTTTCAGATGCAAAGGTGAAAGTGGAGATTTAGAGTAAAAAAGGACTTAAATATTGTTCTGTTTCTCACCCACACCTGTAATATTGCTTCTGAAGATATACGGTAGGTTTAACCACTGGAGTCTTTTGGATTACTTTTATGTTTCCTTTATGTAATTTTTACAGCTACAAAGGTCTGATCACCATTCACTTGCATTGTATGGACCTACAATATTTGCTTGTGTTCTGCTGAAGAAAGAAATTCATGCACTTCTGGAATGGCATGATGGTGAGTAAATGATTAGAGAATTTTTATTTTTGGGTGCTATAATCCAAGGCTTCTGAAAACAGACAATTGTTTCATTGTTATTCACTCATAAACTATTCCTTTAATGCTGGTATTATTAATATTTCAAAATCCTTAAAGGACTGCAGACATTTTATACTCACTGATACCAGCAAATGTGAGCATATTCATGCTGTGGCTGAGAATCTAAGAATGTATTAAAGCCAGGTATAAGGTATTTGTCTCCGTGGACATTAAGAGAACACTGTAATTCACAGAGTTTGTTATAGGCTCGCTGTAACTGTGTCACATCACATAATTCTTGTAATCTGCACTTATTGCAATACTGAGACAGATGTTTGTTAGTAAAAGTCAGGAAATCGGAAGGAAAGAGAAAGGAAGCAACCAAGTGAACTAGAGATTTTAAGAGAGTTGATCACTTAAACGAAAGACCTAAACGAAATAGAGCATTGAATTTATGAATTGTGTGTGAAATGTTTTTGTTTAGACTCATCTTCCCAGCTCTATGTCTTGCAGCACATGACCAGCTCTGTCCCCATGAGCATTTCCGGGAATGCTGACCTACTTCCACCCTCATAAATATGTTTTTATAATCCTTCCCCATTGGCACCAAGCACTCTATGTACTCTCTGCACAATATATACTGGCAGAAGTATCTTTTACTGCAGGTCCACTGAAGTTCTGCACCATTAGTATAGGGTAATATACAGTCAGCTTGTCATTATTGCAAATTAAACCCTGACCAGGTGATCAGGAGCCCAATGCGAAGTGGATATGCTGCTCATTATATGGCTACTCTGTACAGAATAAACACATGGATATGAAATATTTTAGTTTAATTTATTTTGTATCTTCCTTGTAGATTAGTGTGAAGCTTCTGCTAAGAAAAATAGCTCAGTAAAATGTAGAAAATAATCAGGCAAGCAGCAAGAAGACCACTGCAAACGTTTTATGCTCACCATAAAATTAATATGGAAGATCCTCCGAGGCCATTTTTACTTGGTAAGCATTTTGAGTCGCAAGATGTTACCAATCAGTTGTTCTAACTTCCTTTTGTGTGAAAAGAAAGAGGCCGCAGAATGATACCTGATACCAGTAGCATTGGTGGCATGTCGCTTTAGACTACAGTCTAATATGTATAAGGTTTAGCCAAAACATATTGGCCCTTAATGCATCAACTGACCAATAAGGATCAAGTGTAATAAGAGTGGTGTAATAAGTGTTGATATTGCCCATAGAACACATTTTTAGTAAGTTTTACAATTTGGTTTCCTATGTAAAGCTAAATGTAATTGGAGAAATTGATCCCTGAAACATAATAATTAATTATCTGAATCACTCATTTGGTTTGATTAGGTCTCTATGCACTACCGGTTTTGGTTTGTTTTGTGTGTGTGTGTGCGTGTGTGTGTGAGTGAGTGCCTCTTTTTCATCTTGTGTGATGTGTTTGTGTGTGTGGCCCCCAGCGAAATTCCAATTCTAACTCCATTACAGCCCACAAACTTATCAGTGTGACTGAGAGTGTTTGTCCAGCCAGCTTTATTCAACAAATTATTCATTCCTCTTAACAGGCTTTCACGGGCCCTCCAGGGAAATACTTTGAAAATTCAAACCCTCAGGATCCTGTAATATATCTCTCATTATATGTTTGATATACTAAAGGTGTATTTCATTATAAGCTCTTCAGATTACATTTCATAGAAATCATAATCTTTTCTGTCTTTGTATTATTGTACATTTGTACAGTATATTTCTCCTTATTCTTTTAACACTGTGCTTGAATCATGTGTAATGTATTATATGCAATTCATTTACATTTCTAATGACTGGGAATTTGCTTTAAGGAGAATTTTTTTTTTTTTTTTTTTTTATCCTGTGGTTTTCTTGTTATGTGGTGACACTAGTAAGCTGCCTCTGAGCTAGCTGAATACAACTCATTCTTTACTTTCCTGATAAAGGAGATTTGACCTGTCAGTCAGGCATTATATCAGGAACAGGGACAGCTAGCACAGGAGAGAGAATGTTGATCCAGGAGGGCCTGAATAATGCATGGCTTTTCACCACTCTCTGTAAGGGGAAAAAATCATGTTATGTCAAAATATTCTTTTAGTTCAAAACCATCAAAGAATTGACAAAGTCTTGGTGTTTTTTTTTTTAGACCTGACTGGCTTGACATGTTCCAAAATTTATTTTCATGTGCTATCTATATCAGCAGATGTATGTTAAATGTATACAAATGTATAGAAGTGTTATTTTGGTTTAGCCAAAATTGTGTAAAATTAAGTGTAGTAAGGTGAATGTCACAAAAAGTCCTGGTCACATCCCAAAACTGTGAAATTATTTTCATGACAATTAAGCACATTTCCCACCTATACTCTCAATACTGTCATGCATTCAGACATTTTACTTTTGATTTGTATTTTTTCCTTCCTTGATATTATTCTGTTGTTAATTATTATTCAGGTGATTCTCATTCACAGGTACACTTCACAATAATATTCCATTCATTAACATTACTTTATTTAGTGCATTAGGTATCATGAACAAACAATGAACAATATAATTTTTACAGCATTTATTAATCTTAGTTAATGTAAGTTAATACAAATACAATTGCTCATTGTTAATTTATCTTGGTTCATACTGTATTAACTAAAGTTAACAAATACTACTTTAGATTTTAAAATATAAATTTAACATAAAAGTATGTTGAAATTAACATTAATCAAGATAAATAAATGCTGTAAAAGTATGGTTCATTGGTAGTTCATGTTAACTAATGGTGTTTACTAATGTTAACAAATGGAACCTTATTATAAAGTGTTAACAATTCACATTACTGTAATTCACATTATAGTATTTTTTTAAATTACTATTTGAAGTAATTTTCTTTAGCATTACATTAATGAGAATGCGATTGTTTTGCATTACAGTAATAAAAGTAATCCCACTATGCATAAAAGGAAATAAAAATATTAAAAAAATATATATTTGGGGTTATATATGACTGGACATGTTCTTGACAGGTCCATAAAAACTTTGAAGCTGACACTGATTCTCTTTGAGTTTAAATCTTAGTTATTTAACAGTTTTTTTTTCTTCAGCCTCTGTTTCTTTCATTTTAAAATGTCAGTTTAATAATAGTTAATGTTAAACAGCTGTATATGTAAGGTATGAATTTCCTTTAATTTTCTATTTATTTATTTATTTATTTTTAAATATATTTCAATGTGAATGTGCATATCTATGTACACTCTTTACTGCACAGTCCTGTGTTACATCTAGGATTAATCTAAGTCATTAGGAAAATAGACTTTCCAAATCTCATGCATCATAAGGATGCCAAAGCATGTACTTGAACTGTTTTTAATAAGGTAGAAGGTGTCTTCTTTGTTTCCTTTTCTCAGGCGGCTAAATTACCAATGTCCATCATTATTGTTGGAGTTGGCCAGGCAGAATTTGATGGTAAGAGTCAAGATTAATCTCTAATAAAATCTTTATTTACTGTATCATGTTGTTCTTTAGTGGATTCTAATGGTTTCCAGTCCACAACTAACAACTGCATGAAATAACTCAATGAAATAAAGCTAATATTAGCATGTTTACATAAAGATTTTACATTTGATTTAAATAGTCCATATGATTTGTGCATTATATTTCCAAGTCTTTGTTAGGGTTGACTTTGTGTGAAGAACAGGCTGAAATTTAAGTCGTCATTCACTGATAATCTTCACTAAAAGCTAGTGCTGGTTTGGAACAACATAAGGTTGAATGATGATAGAATTTTCATTTTTGGGTGATGGATACCTTTAAAACAAGTTAACTTCACAGTTTGCACTCATGTAAAGTAAAGTTTCTGGATGAAAAGTTACCTAATTGGGAAGGTTTAGGGTCTTAGGCTGATAAGCAGATGTCAAACTGCAGGATCATCACTGAGCTTGCAGCTGTTGAATGTAATTAGCATCTCCCACCATCTGCTATTAGTAATTGTGTTCAGGCTTTCATGATGTTCCAGCAAAGAGGAAAATGTGGTTCATAAGCTGGGGGGAAAGGTTCCAGATCGAGTTTTATAAGCTGAAGGGCAGATAACATGATCATCTCATTTTCTAGCTATGGTAGAGCTGGATGGTGACGATGTAAGAATATCCTCCAGAGGAAAGCTGGCAGAGAGGGACATTGTACAGGTACATATTTCTCAATGTTTGCCAAAGTCTTTCAACATTCAACAATGCTTTTTTTGTCTGGTTATTTTGAAGATTTTTTTTGTTTGTTTGTTTGTTTTGTTGGAGGGCTATCAGTCAACCTTTGCAAGCACAGTAAACATTCACAGCCAAAATATATTTATGTAGCTAAGCAATGTCAAAGTAATAGTAAATGTATGAGGAAGTTTCTTAAGTTTCTGAATAACTTTTGGTGACCTACATAAACAGGCATCTCAGATATAGAGCACACTCCAACATCACACATGGTTAAAAAGGGTGTGCTGTACTGACGGGAAAAAAAAGGAAGCAAACGCAAACAAACAACCAGAACAAAAAGGCTTCAACAACCTATAAATAAGGAAAGATTCCACTGAGTATTTTTGTGAACCAGCCATGCTTTTGTTACATTGTTTACATACAATTTCAGTTTACAAGAAAAAACAAGACATTGAGTCAGGGAATAAATAAAGACCTGTAACTGACTACTTTTACATCTTGGCTGTGCCTGCAGTTTGTACCATTCAGAGACTACATGGACCGGACAGGGAACCATGTACTCAGCATGGCACGGCTTGCCAAGGATGTCCTGGCCGAGATCCCGGACCAATTGATCTTATACATGAAGTCAAGGGGCATCAAACCCAACCAGATACCACCAGACTACAGCCCACCTGGGCTCAGCCCAACCTCCACCATATGAGTTTGCCCTGCCTGCTCTGGATTACAGAAAACAGGCAATAACTGCTTATGTCACCTCCAATTTGGATCTCATTCAAAGCCAACACAAATTATTCAGTATGCCTTTACCTGCTGTTTTTAATCTCGTATACTTGAGAAATGAAAAACTTAAGTCGTTGGCCTTTGGACAGAAAAATATGATTCTTATTGGCTTATTTCTCACATGATTTCTTCTCAAATTAGCCAACACTATAACACAGATTTATCCATGTAAATCTGGATCAATATCATTCAAAGTCTGACTGCACTGGATATATGGAGGAGATCTCCACAAGCAACTGCAGTTATGATCTTAATTTAATATCTCAGCATCAACAACACAACAAAAGGTGATTCATGTGTGTCAAAATGAGGACTGTGTGTCTATTCGGGGAGTATTCCTCTATAATTATTTTATAGCTATCAGAGGAGGAAAACATTAAATAGTGTTGTTAGGAAGTACGATAAAAATATTTGTGGAGCTATTTTAAGTGATTTATTGTTTGAAATATTAGAGGGGTAATCTATGTTTTGGAATGGTTACTTTTTAGTACAAAGTAATATTTCCCATTGTGGTTTCCCTTTTATAGCCTTTTTAGAGCTGTGAGAAACAAGATATTTTCTATTGTAAGGCATGAAATCCAGGTAAAAACAATTGTACAGCACATAAATACATTGTATTAATTGTATTTACATGCTCTTGATGAAATCAATTGGAAAATAATCCATTGATAGAGTTTAAAAGTAGTTTAAAGTTGAGCTTTTTGGACACAAGTCGAAGAGAAGCACAAATATTTTCTTAATACTGTACAATTTGTAAACAATGTGAATCAGACACAGGTCGCAGATTCAGTCATTACTCACACTGTACACAGACTGAAATTTCGGGCACAAACAGCTCCAGAATTACTCTCCAGCATGGTTTAATTTGCCCCTCTGATCCCTTAAAGGAATAGTTCACCCAAAAATGAAAATTTGCTGATAATTTACTCACCCTCAGGCTATCTAAGATGTATATGACCTTCTTTCTTCATCAGAACAGGATTTAAGATTTTCAGAAAAGTATCCCAGGTTTTTAGCTTCATCTGATGCAAGTGAATAGACACCCATTTGTGATGGTCCAAAAAGCATATTTAGGCAGCATCAAAGTAATCCACACAACTCCAGTCGATTAAGTAATGTCTTCTGAAGTTAATCGATATATTTGTGTGAAAAACAAATGGCTAATTAAATAATTTTTTTACTTTAAATCTGCACTTCAGCCAGCTCTCTGTAGCTGTTTGAACTGACCTAAATCTCACGTGAAGTATGATCCTCTGTGGCAAACAGAGCAGAACTTCTGAATTCTCACGTGAAAGCACCAACGTGATGATGTCACGCGACAGCGACGTGAGGTATAGAGTGTTTACAGGAAGCGATTTTTTAAAGTTAATAATTAGCAATACGTTTTTCACACAAAAGTATCGATTCACTTCAGAAGACATTACTTAATAAACTGGAGTCATGTGGACCGTCAAAAATTGGTGTCCATTCACTTGCATTGGATGAAGCTAAAAACCTGGGATACTTTCCTAAAAATCTTAAATCCTGTTCTGATGAAGAAAGAAGGTCATATAAATCTTGGATGGCCTGAAGGTGAGTAAATTATCAGCAAATTTTCATTTTTGGGTGAACTATTCCTTTAATGCTCTGAAGCCAGTATACCTAGATATTCTGCTGCAGGACTTTGGATGCACACAGACCTTCAGGGAAGAAGAGTGAGATGCTTTACTGCTCACTGGTAGATAGATGATTGGAGATGAGGCAACGAGAGAGAGGGGGTGTTATCTGTTGTTTTTCTCAAAGCAGCAGCTGAGGTACTACGAATGACTCACCTGGTGCCCATGTCCAACAATGCTGAACCTTTGCCCTTACATTCTCTACATTCTACCTGGAGTTTAAAACACTTTTCTATTTTTCAGTTTGACAGGTATTATTTGGATGGCTTCAAAAGACGAAAAACACTGCATGCAAATTGAAGAAAATGCATTGCCATGAGTGCAAACATAATGCTGTTTTGGATATTATAGCCTTGGATATTATGGCATTGGCATAATAATCAAACACAGTTCATTGAAATACTGGCCTTACATAAGCTTACATTAAGGAATTATTCACCTTTTTCTATGGCGATAACTATAGTTCTAACTATATATCTTACTAATAGGGTACTGACGGCTGTGCATGTTATTTTCCTTTACATTTTACCACCTTATAATGTAAAAAAAAAAAAAAAAATCAGTTAAACCTCTGAAGTTGTTTTCTCTTTATTTATGATTTGTGTTTTATTACCACAGAAAACTAGTGTGCATATCAGTAAATACTGACTGTCCGGTTTTTGTTGTTTTAAATGGCAGGATCACCGAGTTTTTACCTACAGTTTTGATACATTTTCCCCTCCTCCAGTAACATTTTTAATCTTTTATTTTGTCCCAAGACATAACTAAAATGTAATTAAGGTTTTAATAAAATTTTAGGCCACATCCACGCTAATCCACACTAGTCTGATTTAATCGTTTTCCAAAGTCTGTAGTAATAGAGAGTATTTTTTGAATCACTTTGGATAAAAAAAATTTTTATGGAGGAAACACTGTTCTAGTGGGAATGTGCAGTGTAAACGTAGCGAAATGTGTTTTCAAACGAAAACGTATTAGTGTGGACGTTACCTTATTTCCCTGTTGAATTTGGAACAGGCCACTGTTAATATATTTCTATCTACAACTAGATTTACATGTCTACAGCTTTTGAACTTTATATTGTGAACAGTTAAAAATGGTCCTTTGAAACTGTAGCCTAACTACTTTTTAACTAACAAAATTGAATATATTTCTTTTATATATATATATATATATAACAAATTCTAAGTGTTGATTCCATGCTTTTTAAACCCACTTGTACAACAATAATGCTTGTGTTCTTTTACTGAAATTCTTAAAGATTCACCCAAAAATGAAAATTCTTTCATCATTTACTCACCCTCATGATACCCCAGATGTGTATGAATATCTTCAGCAGAACACATTTGAAGAAAAATAGAAAAATATCTTCAGCTTAGTAGGTCCTTAAAATGCAAGTAGATGGTGATCAGAATCTCTGTTTACCTGTGGTCATTAGCACCCTTGGCCGAGTTGCTGAGAACAAAGTGATCCATCAATCAATTAAGAAGCAAAGATTATGTCTGACAAAGGCAGAATTGGGTGAAAATGCTTGTTTGAGTGTGTTAACAGGTATATTGATTTTAAAGGCTTATTTACTCTTCACTGGAGATTGTTAATGAATAGTTAATAACTAATAGCCCAGGGAAGCTAATAGTTCTTTTAATGTTGAGGGAACTTTGTTGCCAAGTGTCTTAACATAAGTACAGAGAAAATTTCTTGTTTCCCCCCCATGTTTTTTTTAATAGGGGCTTTTACTGTGTTATTTCTGGGTTACAGAAATAACCCTGGAATTTCTACTTGCATAAACATAACCTTCTTAAATCCTACTTAATATTCATGAAAGTTATGCTGCTAGGTGGCTTGTAAAAACCAGAGAACAAATTACAGGCAGCCTGAAACACACGTATACATATATCACTATCCAGAGAATGCTAATGGATAATTTTATGGTGTAACGGTGACCAGCTGGTAGGTAGCTGTGCAGTGTGAAAATCTCACTCCCCTAGCGACTCATGCCAGAGTCTGTAGCCTTTAGCCTCCTCGTTAGCATGCCTGCCTCCCATGCTGGAGATGCCGGTTCAAATCCTGTTTGGAGCATGCCCAGTTACAGTGGTGCCCGGGGTGGACTGGGAAGAGAAATCGGCCTGGGATTTTACATAGCAACTGGCCCGCGCTGTCCTTTTCTGCATATTGCGGCGCCGTTTTGTAGCCCGTTCTGCATAACGCGGTGGCTCATTTCAGCTTATTGTGGCCCATTCAGCCCGTTTCGCAGCCGGCCCGACCGGTTCTCCCAATTGCCATTCCACCCCTGATCGGCCCCAAAGTGTGTCGGCCCACCGGAAAAATGCCCAGTATGCCAGATTACCAGTCCAACCCTGGTGATGCCATAACCCAGATGGGAGTGAGGTTTAGGGAGGTGAGTGTAATGGTAGCCAGCTGGTAGGTAGCTGTGCAGTGTGTAAACCTCACTCCCCTGGCCTCAAGATGTGCACTAGTGACTGATGCTAGATGTCTTTAGCCTCCTCGTTAGCACGCCTGTCTCCCATGCCGAAGACGCCGGTTCAAATCCCATCTTAACATCAGTACAGAGAAAATTTCTTGTTTCCCCCCATGTTTTTCTTTTATAGGGGCTTTTACTGTGTTATTTCTGGGTTACAGCTGTGCAGTGTGTAAACCTAACTCCCCTGGCCTCAAGAGGCGCACTAGCAATTAGCAGCATGACGCTAGCCTTTAGCCTCCTCGTTAGCATGCCTGCCTCCCGCTGGTTCGAATCCTGCTCGACCCACTCCGAACGGGATTCAAACCGACATCTCCGGCATGGGAGGCAGACACACTAAAGGCTACTGCCTCTAGCGTCAAGCGCTAGTGCACCTCTTGTGGCCAGGGGATTGAGGTATACACACTGCACAGCTACCTACCAGCTGGCTACCATTACAATGGCATGGTGTAAATTCAGCAAATAATATTTTTTATAGTCATATAAATATATATAGTCATATATTCATTCACAACATTATTGCAAAAATGAGAGGTAAAAGGTAGACTGGAAATGACAAACAGTAGGTGTAAATTTGTTGAAACATTGAACCTTGTGCAGTGTGAATGTTCCCTTCGTGAGAAATTCATGATTGTGCCAAAATGGCTGACAGGTTCAGTGAACACTTCTTTGTCCTCATGACCTGTTGCTCTGCATTAAGCTTCTGTTGCTTGTGTCATCCTTCCTTTAATGCACTTTAATGCAAAGCATGACACATTCCATCATTGCAGGATTCCTTTTCATTATCTCTTTTTCTCTTCATCTTTATCAGTCGATATGCATGGTGAGCTATTTCCAAACCAAACATAGAACATTGCTGTTGTCATTCCCGTGGTGTGTGAAATTTGTAATGGATTGCCTTAAAATTACAATGAATAAAACAATGGCAACACTTTTTGAGAAGATTGAAGAGAGTTTTTTTTAATTATTATTATTATTTTTTTTTTTGTATGCATGAGTTTCTTCTTCATGAATAATCCATCAGTTACAAACTGTTACAGTCTGTTGCAAACTGAAGCAGCCTTTAATGGGAGAGCAGAGAAATTTTCTCATTAATTCATGTTAGATGCCTCAGTTGTCCCCTCCAGAGACAGGTGTGCATTTACATAAGTCTATTCACTGTATGTCCTCTAGGTTTGTCACATCCATTCTGAGTGATTAGTCACTCTATTCTCTCCATGCGACTGATTGCTGTTGCAGTGGTAGTTTCCTCTCCTCAAACAGTGAAAGCAACAATAAATGTCATTAGCTAGTCGTCCACTGGGTCTAAAAAAAACAATCTATTCTGTGTTCATTAGATAATATTTACTTGCTTGTTGCTAAATGCAAAATGATTGCTTTGTAATAATTTTCATCAGTTCTGTGTTTAGACTGAAATAGAGGTGACTACAACAGGCCATCTTGACACAAATTAAAAGTAAGGAATGGGTATAATTTCAACTAACTGCAATGGTTAACCAATAGAATTGCACGTACTGTCCAGACTTGTCATGTAATCACAGTATGCCAAACAGCATTGAAAAAGTTTAGACATTTTGCAGTGAACTTCCTGTCCAATCAGTGCACTCCCTGGGGCTAGCTGGTGTTTCCACCTTCAAGAGCCTCTCCAGCGTTTTGTAACATTCATTTCTGAAACATCAGCTGCATCACCTGAAGAGAGAGAGGGAGAGAGATAACTGATACTGAATTTATGAGTTTTCTCTAGTGAAGAAATGCATGGACTAAATTGCCGTCCCGCATCTTGAGGCCTTCAGCTGTTCCATAATTAGTGGAACCTTTTGAAATCACAATATATTTTTCACGGTTACCAAGGGAGATGGAGACTGATTGATAGTCCCTTCAAAGACCACTGTTTAAGCCCATCAGCTTGAGTACTAATGGCAAAATAATTTCAGAAATTTCTGTGAAGAAACAGCAAAAAGCACTTTTCTTTGACAGCTTGACTCATCATATCAGTCTAACAGAAAAAAAAAAGTGAAAAATCTGGACAAAGTTTTTTTTAAAAAGAACAGATCCAAAGCATAGTCCAAACCACTTGGGATGGAAGCATTCCAAAACGTCCATCATTATTTTGGCTTGACAAATCCAACTACGCACGCCCGGCCCCCAATCGAGCTAATCAGCCGAGGAAGGGATAGGTGCAGCGAGATGCGGCAGTTCAGGAGAGAGAGAGCTACAGGCAGCTGCACCTATCCCTCTCCTCAGCTGATTAGCCCGACTGGATTAGCCCTCCTCCTTGTCACAAAGACCTTTAAATTGTTTAAAGGGATAGTTCCCCTGTGTTGCCATAACCCCCTTATGACTTTCTTTCTTTTTCTTAACACAAAGGGGGAAATTGTGAAAAAGAAAATTGTGCTTAGTGATATCATACAATGGCAGTTCGGTACTACCTCTTCAATCTTCATAAAGGACAACCGCAAATGTATAATTCAGAAGTCTAATAAATTATTGTGTGCGACTCATGTCTTGAGTTATGCTTCCCCCACTTCTGAGATAGGGCGTTCAATCAGGAAATCTCTTTGTTTTGCTTCAACCGGACCACCAGTGATTTTAACAACAGAAAACACAACACAGCTGCACACAAACCATAGAACAGAACTTACAAAACATGTCTGAAGCCTTATTTGTTTGATCTGGAGTACTCGGAAATCAAAATGTGGGAGATGGAAGAGGCTGAAGGTAGCCATAATCCACACCGTGTCCTAACCAGACGACATGCGATAACAGGTATCTTTTTTTTTATTCAGAATTTTTGTCCTAACTAGCCGTGAAGAGCGATGGGACATTCTGTCGATCATTTGGTTTCTATTTGTGGCTTCACGCCGAGAATCTCCATCTGTTATGTACTGGCACCGTACCTATCCAAAATCGTTCTCATAACAGTATACTGAAGCCAGCATCTCACTCTTCAGTTAAAAACAAGTTGATTTTGGCCTAGGGTGTCACACTTACCAAATGTTTCACTGAGGTCTCACTCGCTTCAGGTGGAAGTCTGTCACACACCAGTTCAGCAAGGAGTAGACGGGACAAATACCGGCACCCTTCGCCTTTCTGGTTCTTCCAGTTCACTTTCGGTAAGCGAAACATTCAAAACTTTCAAAACACTACAGTCTCCCGTACTCTTTGTCTGACTGTGGCTTCTAAATGTGTATGTGTTGCTGCATCAGTCTTTTTCATCTATCTGTTTGATTTCCAAGTACTCCTGTTCAAACAAACAAGGCTAGGCATAGAAATGCATCTCCTTGTCGACTTCAAACTCTTGTAAGTTGGTTTTCAGGTTTCTGTGCTGCTGTGTTGTTTTTTCTGTTGTTAATATCAGTGGTGGTCCAGTCGAAACAAAAAAAAAAACTAAAAGCGGTTTCTGCTTGCACGTCTCATCTCGCAAGCGGAGCTGTGTATTCGGATGCTCTTGTGTACTTTTATGAATGCACACAGGAGATTTTGGTTTTTTTTTTTTTTTTTTTTTTTTTTTACAATTTCTCACTTTAAGTAAAATAAAGTCAATTATATGGGGTTTTAACAATAAAAGGGTAAGTAAACAAGGACTGAATGTTTCATTTTTGGGTAAACTATACATTTTAATTTTACTATGAAAGCTCTGACTTGACAGTCGTGACATCATGTAAAAAGAACCAGTATGGCAGCAGCCTCTACAGTTTAAGGTTATAGTGAACAAAATGTTTTGTTTGATGTCATTTTTTATGTTATCATTACCTGAAGCGTTTTCTTTGTTCTTAAAAATTTGCAACAACATACAGAGGTAAATTAATAAATTAATGTTGTGATAAATATTTTTATGTTATCAAAAACAAAGCAGTTTTGGCTTTAAGAGTGTTGGCATAGAAACAAATAACTTCCGATGTTCCAGGACGTGAACAGCTCCAAGCTGAATCTCCAAGTTGCCATCTCGTAATGGATCGCAATAGTGCCTGCCTACTTTTTCAGCTGTTAGGGTTATGGAAGTATATTCTGGAAGTTGGCTGCGGTACACTGATTGGTGAATTCTCTGCTGGACCATGGGTAATTTAGTTGTTCACCAGGAATTGTACTATTAAAAACAATGTTTAAACAATGAAGTCAAAATAAAGAAGACTGATGGCTTCAACGGAAGCATACACCATGGATGAACAACCTCGGAGATCATTGTAGGTCTGCCTTTAAAGGTTTATAAGTTATTGGTGAAAATCGATTTGCATATGGGAAACATTAATCAGATTTTTACTTTGGGAACCAGACTGTTGCACTCTATTACAGTAATTCTGACAGGAAGTGAGTGGAGCATTATACTGACCTTGTACAGGTACATAGGGTGCTAGTTGTCAAAAGCAAGGTAACAAAATAGCTTCTCACCTGACAAATGGACAACTCTCAAACTGATGCTCTCAGCTTCCTTTTGCCCATATATGGGCTGCCCTGTGAATGCATAGAATGATTGACAGGCAGAAAGTGCTTCAAAGTCTTCTGATTGGTTAAACAGAGAATCTGACCACGGCCCACTGTCAGGCATTTGTCTGCTGTCTGTTTCCATTCCAGCAGAGAGGATGCTCCCTCAATGAGAGATCTGGCTGAAGGAAAGACAGGTCCAAGGTCATCAATGTGCTTAAAACACTAATGCTCTCTGTCAATTTGCGGTAAGCCAGCCTGGCTTTCAAAACACAATACAAAAAAAAAAAAAACACTCCCATAAGCCCAAAATAGAGAAACCATAGAATTTTTTTTTACAACTGCCATCTGAAATCTAGGACATCTGAAGACAAAAAGAAATCAAGCCATTAAAAGATGTGTTTCATTGTGCCAGAGGCATTAACTTTTTTTATATCATTTTTTTAGTGTGAATTAATGCTTTGACATTTTGTAATACATGTATGTTTTAACAATACCTAACAAGGCCCTTGGCACTGTATCCAGAGAGCGAATCTTCTCAATAAAGGGCTGCAGAGAAACAATAAAATCTACATTTTCACACAGCTTTATTCCATACAACAACAGTTCATTTAGTGATAACCACATTCCAACAAAAAAGACAGTAAAGCAACAAAAAAGAAGTCCAAATGACTTGTGTGTATGACTTGGAATATAACACACATGTATAACCATGACTTTCTCTCTCTCTCGCTTCCCTTTATATTCTCTCTTCTCTCTCTCTCTCTCTCTCTCTCTCTCTCTCTCTCTCTCTCTCTCTCATTAAAGCTGTCTTGGCTCATGTTGAATGGGGGCCCCCTGTCTGGGGCACATCAAAGACTTTGCTGTGGGGACAGGGACTGTTGGATTGCTCCATGCCCAATTTAAACCCCCAGCACCACAACAGCTTGGCTTAAACATAAAAGTCACTGCATAAGATGGCCTATTTCAGGAAGAAGGCTCAAAATCACAGGGCTTTGATTCCAACAATACTCTGGCTCAAAATCACAGAGCTTTGATTCCAACAATACTCTGACTCAGAGAGTGAAGAACCGTATTACACTTGGGGAGATGATGTTGTATCCTGCACAGCAGATGTGCTGATCAGAGACCAAAAGTAAGCTGTGATTTGAGATCAAACTGAGAAGGAAGGAAGTTTCCAGAGGAGTGGGAGTATCAGTATCCAACACATTTTTAACAGCATTTTTCCTGGATTTTATATATCACACATTCTCACATCACTTCTGCAGGCTCAAGCATTTTTCAAGTTTTGCCTGGTTGACTTTAAGCAAAAAAACAAAACAAAAATGTCAGAGTACAGAGTAATTAGGATGATGTGGCACACCTAAGCTCTGATGTTTCTTGATATATTAAAAGCAAATCTATATTAACATTACAATATTCTAGCTGGGTTGTCATGTGATCTCAATTGTGAAAGTGTTGTAAAAACATGAACCTAACAGTGACAAGATTTTTTTGTCTCACTATATCAAATACTTTTTAAAATGCAGGACAGCATGGTTTTAATATTCTGTGATGGTCATCTATGTGTTTCAGATGAAGGAATGAATTGGGGAAATGTAATAAACAATTGTTTAAAGGGATAGTTCTCCCAAAATGAAAATTCTGTCATCATTTACTCACCCTCGTGTTGTTCCAAACCCATATGATTTCCTTTCTTCCATGGAACACAAGAGATGTTTGGCAGAATGTACAAAATAATCACATGGGAAGTCGGCATGTTGCTGCAGAATGTTTCAGTACCCTGACATCGGCCCCATTATGCCGAGTCACTGACAAGCGCTATCTCCCATTAGATATTTTTGCATCAGTTCAAGTGTGTTACCTTCTCTTGTGATGCGACTTGTAGTCCTGCAAAACCAGGAAGTAATCTTGTTCACATAATCAGTGATGACTGCGATTCGGAGGTTCCATTTTCCTTCTATTATTACATTTTTACTCCACACGTGATTATGTTTATGGTTGGGATTTGGGGGTAGAGCCAAAGTCCGTTTCAAGGCAAGTCAGTCCACTCAGAGGCCATCTTTGGAAGCTCTTATTTTCTGTTAAAACAATGGCAAAAAGTGCAGCTTCTATGTACTTGAATGGGAAAAACCAAAATCTCCAAAATGGTTGGTCAAGATTACAATTACGGAACATATTTAAAATCAGTTGTAAAATATGACAACAATAAATTGTGCTTATTTAGCTCAGAATACGCTAAAAAAAAAAAACTTTTTTGGACCAGGCTGGTTCAGTGACTGACAGGCAATGTCTGTCTCTGAAAGTTAACTGGCTCTTTTACCTGTAAGCCAGTGTCATGATAAATTGAGTCCGCCCGGTAAATAAAGTCCCCATAGGGGTAACCGTTTGTAATGCCTGTGCAAAAACATCATGTTATCGTGATAGCATGTCATTGAAGTCTAGGCTAACTGAAAAACACAAACAACGACATATATTTAATTTCACAATCTATAACTTCAGTTATATACTATTATGTGTAACTTATGTTTTAAAAGTCATTAAATGTCGTATTTACAAAGTTATATCAACATCCATTATAAAACAATTTTAAAGGATTTCTACTCAGGCAGTGAATATAGTACCCATTAATAGGTCACTCTGCCAATGGAATTGCTGTGATGTCAGAGGGAGACCCGATTTCTCACGACACCGGGACTTCCTATTCTACATCCGCCATGTTGGGTGTTCCAATTTCTCCCATTTATTTTAATACAAGTGGTTCGTCTTTGGCTAAACAGTCTTTGGTAGAGATCATAGAATATACATTCCTTCTCATTGTATTACATCATTTTCAGCTAAAACCAACTTGCTTTACAACTCATTTCACCCGGAAACTGGAACTCACACATGCCCATACGTTCAAAAACATTTTCTGCATCGGCCACTGGGGGAAGTTCTTCGAATTTTGGTTAGCACAGACCAAATTTAGATCAAGAAATGTCAACCTACTCTTTGCGAATTCACTGTGAGATCAGTCTGGGATGTTAGCCTCAGTCACCACACACTATCATCTCATCTTTTTTCAATACAACGAAGTTTGTGATTGAAGTCTTTAATTCTTTTGAGCAGATTTTAAATATTTTTGTTTATATTAAATATTTTATTGCAATGTTCAGGTATGGCCTTGGTAATACAAGTCACCTATAAACTATTCTCCTGTGATAACTTCCTCACTCACTCTCATTTGCCCAATGAGGCTTGACTTTACTCTAATTCACCTGTATAATATACTGTACGTATATGGAGTTTTTTCTATTAGACATAATTCTAAAATGTTATAGATGGCAGGATAGAAAAGGGTTAAATATATTTTAAATCAACAGGGTGAAATGGATTAAAATAAGTAGTAAAAATAAAAGAGTAATATTATTTGGATACCACACAGCAAATACCACACAGCTGCTCCTGGAGGATGGGTCAGCAACATTTTAACAAGAGTTTTATTTTGTAAAGACCCTCTTTCTGCTTCAGTGTAAATGCCTTTCCCCTGTTTGACTCCCTGCCGGTAGTGCCCAGCATGAACTAATGGGGTGTGCAAGCAAGTTATTAGATCTGACCTGCTGCTCTGCTGTAGACCATGAGGGAATGCATCATTTATTTCCATTTGTCTTCTGCTGCTTCTATATATTTATGAAAGTCAGTCTCTTTAGAGAGGGGTGGAGGGCTGCAGGGTTGATTGGCTCGAAGTGAGGCAGTTGCATTGGTGTGAGAACACAGCGTAAAATGTCTAGAGCTGAGTGAGTCTCAGTGTATAAAAAGGTTGAGATGAAGATGAATGAAGCCAATCTGCAAGCAAGCTCAGTTCTTTTCTTATATTCTTACTCTGTACTAGCCATCAATTATCAAGACCAGTCACGCTCACCATACCTGTGGGCTTTGTGGCAAGACGTTCCTATTCACAAACCAACTAGGAGTGGTCACTAGAGTCAGACTGGTTGCTTATTGTAGGATTAAATGGATAGTTCACCCAAAAATGAAAATTCTGTCATTATCTATCACACTCACATCGTTCCAGACTCATATGACTTTCATTCCTCTGCAGAACACAAAAGATATTTTAAAGAATGTCGCAATCGCTGATTTTCTTTTAGTAGCAGTGGATGCCAACATTAAAGCTTAAAAAAGCACTCAAAGGTGTATTAAAAGTAGGCTATGCAACTCGTGCATCATATTCCAAGTCTTCTGAAGGCGTACAATCACTTTGTATGATGAACAGACTGGAATTTAATTATCAACAGTCATTATTCACTCTCAAATCAAATCAAATCAAATAATTTAACTCATATATACAGAGCCCAAATCAAATATAGAGGCACATCAATAATATTAAGGCCGAGCGGATTGGAGCTTACTGTTGCATATTGTTAATTTTTAGCCTTGATGACTGGTGTTAGTCACTTGAATCATGAAATATTATGTAAATTTGTAATGGTTATGACTATACAGTCTGATGTTCAACCATCCAATGATAACACAGAGGGACTGATTTACTCATTTAGGCCAATAGCTCTCACTCACTGGCTGTAGTTGTGAGTTTGTTGATTCCCTGTGGTGGTTGAACCATTCTAGGGGATGTTAGCCTGATATAAGGATGTTTGTGCTGGTTCAGCTCAGTTAAGAAAGCGTTTTAATGTGGATTTGGCCTCATCTGGAATGCAAACAGTCCCCCTAACACATCAAACCATTCATCCTTTATGAGGACAGTGAGTCCATGCAAACAAGAGGTGAATTAAACATCACTCCACTGGAACGGCTATAGGACAGCC
The DNA here is from genome assembly GCF_019703515.2 of Myxocyprinus asiaticus. Lineage (NCBI taxonomy): Eukaryota > Metazoa > Chordata > Actinopteri > Cypriniformes > Catostomidae > Myxocyprinus > Myxocyprinus asiaticus. The sequence continues at coordinate 27,021,684 of NC_059376.1, read as the reverse complement.
TGGCTTAGTTGTGTATTTTCTAGCAGCCCTAATCATATACCCACAATCCCTCAATATGTGGATACAATGGTAAAACTGAGGCGTTTGGAATGTTTAATCTTTCTAAATATGCAAGCTAGGCATTGACACAAGCTGGTGAATACTAAATTACAAACCTCTGACATCTCTGTGGAATGATAGAAATAAATTATACATTGATCCACTTTTATTATGTTCTTATTTTGTATCGAGGAACAAATCCTTATGGATAATCTGTTCAAATTGTGGAATGGATTAGGTGGAACTTTTGATGGGATTTAAATTGAAATGTCTCACTATAGTCAAGTTGTAATGTATCTCTCTCCATTGACATTAGGCTGGTTAGGGTTGTGGTAATTTCAGATGCTGTGCCCATCTGTGATGCATGATCATACAACAGACGTGAAGGCAGCGATGCTAATCTAATGCCTGTGATAATCTAATCAGACTCTCAGTGGTGTAAATGTTCCCATCTACTTTAACAGAACTTTTGCCTACAGAGGTTAAACTGCTTATATTTCCATTTTAACAGAAATAACAGAATTCCACTGATAGATTTTGAATCTTGATGTGAAATAAGTAGAATTCTTCTATGCCCGTTTACACTTGTGCATTAGGCAAATACTTTAATTCAAAGTTATTTACAGTGCATTTTATTATTATGCAAGCTCATTAGAAATTAAATTCTCGATCTTGGCATTGTTAGTGGCACACTCTTACATTTCATAAGCAACTGTAAAATCAATAGTATTATTTCTGAATAATTTTCCATATAATGCAGAAATAGTTATTTGTTGTGTGGCTTGGTTTGAGTTTTTGAGTACTGAAAAACTCTGCCATCTTCTGGTTAAACCAAAATCCTACACGTCACAAAGCCTAAACCCATGTTTCTTGCATACTCTACAAATTAATTAGACTGCAATGTTAATAGCTTGTAAAATCTTCAAAAGCCTTCTGCTGAAAATATTTGGCAATTTTCCTTAGAGTAAAATAGATTTATCATAAGCAATAAGCCAATACAATAAGCAAGCCAATTTTGGTCCAGCAGTACAAGGAAGAACAAATGTAAAAAACCTCGACTAATCGTTCTGCACCAGCTGGTCGATTATTAAAAACACAACTTGAATATCGCAAACTGATTTTCCTTCTGAATTTGCCAGTCATGAGCGATGCTGAATTACACTGTACTTTCCCTTTGAATCTCTCACCAAATCTCACAGTTACAATTGAGTCCATTGGGGGGTTGCTGTGGATGTGTTGTTGAGGTATTGGATGTGAGAGAATGATATGATTGCATCTGTGCTTTCAAGCAAAGCCAAGTGTGGCAATACTTGTAATATTTTGAATCTTATTGAATTCTACTCCATTGGTATTCGATTCTTGTTAGATTCATGCACACCAACTGATGAGGATCTGCTTTAATTTTGGAAAAAAATGCTAAGTTGTGTAAGTGCAAGAAACTTCAAAGCTTATAACACCGGTGTGTGTGTGAAATCCCTGAACACTGACAGAGCGCATTTTATAAAAAGCCAAATGTCACCACTTGTTTTTCTGAATAATAACATGTGAAATCATAAAAAAGTGATAGCCTTTAATGACAGCCTAATGTCAGTATTGGTTTCTATGTAAGCTCCAGGTGGATGCAAATGTTTTTTACTGTTATGTTTTAAATCTTTATTACATATTTTTATTAATGCACATTGTTCATTTAATTTTTTTCCCAAAAGGAAAGCATAGTTTGTTGAAGTTATCTTGTTTTGAAACAGTTCTTGTTAAAGTTTGTGAATAAATCAAAATATACATTTCACGTACGTGTCATACTTGTTATTTTTAACTTGTAATAGAGTACTCGTTTTTATTTTATTTTTATTTTTTTTGTGGATTACAGTTCTCGACTTCAGAATTACTTGACAATCCCCATCCCTATTTTGAATAAAGGTTAAAAGGCCAAAAAAGTTGTTTTCAACATCCCAGATTTAACTATATTTAATTTGCCATTGGATCAATATATTGTATACACAGAAGCCCTAAAAAGTGTCTGGACAACTAAGACTCACATAAAAAAAATTTAAATTCCATTAGATAACAAAATATCAACCCAAGAATCCCCTCCAACTGTTATTTTAAATAAAGATCTCACAGAGTTTGTTAGCTTTTAAATGATATAACAATAGATATACTCTTAAAAATGATTGTTAAACTTAGTGGAACAGAGGTTACTCTGCAAGAACACCTGTGTGGACTTATGGTGAACTAACCCTGGGGCAAGTTGGTTGAAAGTAATTGCAAAAATGGCTAGGAAAAGTAAAGTTAGTTCTATGTCTAGCATCATTTGTTCGCATGTCACTTGATTTGATACTTTGCTAGTGCAATGAAATTAATATACTGTATTTTAAGTGTGGCTTAAGTGTCCAAATACTGTAATGTTTGGGGCCTCCGTTACTTAAATCAACTTTGAAATGATGTCAAACGTTTAGTCTATCTATGTTTAGTATGTTAAAAGGTCGAAAGTCTCACCAATAACAACGGTGTATCCGGGATGAGCCCTGATGATTTCTTTAATTTGCTGTGTGGCTCACTGACGAGAAGGTAAGGCTCGAGTCGGGTCACAGTTTGTGTTGTCCAGATACAGCTCATCAATAGTAATGTTGTTCCTCAGACATTGCTCACGGAGCATGGATGGGGTATAACGGAAGTCACCTAATGTATAATGATAAAAAAGTTAAATGTGATAGAAACACAATGGGCCTCATTCATAAAACACAAGCAGAACAAATGTGTATATCATAAAACATTAGTGTAAAAAAAAAAAAAAAAGCAGTTTACCGTTTTCTTTTTAAACCATACACTTAATTGAAAAGTTTATTTGATGCTTGCATTTATTTCTTTAAAGTTTATTCCCAGCTCTGCTTCTTAAATTTTATATCATTTTTCTAACATAAGTGCTTGGCAATTTCTCCAAAAATAAAAATAAAAAAATAAAATAATGCCCTCTAATGTGATTGGTTGGACAGTTTCTTCTTTTGATATGAGCTCTTTATTTAGATTTCACTAAATCAGTATAGGCATTGATAAATTGCATTCAGTTGATAATGTATGGTCAACGTTAATGCTATTAAACCTATAAATAAACATGTCGTGGGCAAGTGCATTCACAATACAACGGGACAAAATAGAAAAATCCAGGCACACTGTCGTTTAGCTTGAAAATGTTTATTAGCTCACAGTGTTTCGGTCAAAGAGCTTCTTCAGGCATTCTATTTATTCCTCTAAAGATTCTTCCACTTTTAAGGGAAATATCACTGTTATCATTATAATTTACCAGAGAAGTTTCACCAATGATGCTGGCGACGCACTAAACTGAACCAGATATGGTTAATGGTGGTGACATCCTCCAGCTGGCATGAACTGAAAAAAATTTTTACACTAAAGCTTCATGTTAAACCATTTTTTTTTAATTATAATAATAATTATTATTATTATTATTATTATTATTATTATTGGTCTCTTGGACTATTCGATTCACATTAGAACCTCAAATGCCAGCAAGAACGTGCAATGACAGAAAGTTCCTCACTTTCTTTGTGACCACATCAGCCTGTTTGCTAAATCAAAATTTTGTGATTTGAATACACTTCATTTTAAAATCCTTTCATTACTGTTCTGCATATCCCTTTTCGCATTTACTAACACGTCTGATGCCCTCCTTATAGGGCGTTTTCATTGTAGAGGGATTATGATCATTGTGAATGAACATGTACATGCCCCGTATTTACATTTGTTTGGAATTAATGAACATACACACGTTTAACTAACAAATCTGGTGCGTACGAAGCGTTTGTGAATCCAGAGGAAAGTTTTCATGAAGGTCCATTTTATGTGCAAATCACTAATTATATTTACGAAACTTTCATGAATGAGGCCCAATGTATGTAAGAGTATCAACAGTATTATTAAAAGGTGACTATCCTTCAAATATAACTCAGCAGCAATATCCCGCAGTAAGGTTTTATTGTCTTAAAGGGAAATTGTTAGAATACTGTGCTTCTCCATAACATTCACTTCTAAATGTACTAAGAAAACCAATTCTCACCAGTGCAGAGTATAGTGCCAAAATATCCCTCAAAGAGAAACATAACTGCCCCAGGACAATGGTTGGCATCTATTAGCATTACGGTCAGGCGTTCTTTCCCAAGATCATCTAGCAACAACATGTGGGGTTCCCCAATCTCCAAGGGACGAATCCATTTCTCTTTGACCTGTGGATCAGAGGAAAACAAGAGAACACAAGTATACATTTATAAATTAATCTGGAAAATAGGTATAATGTGTGGATTCAACTTTAAAGCTAATACTGGTTATACTATGAGCAGCTGAGATGTAAGCTTGTAGTATAAGGGACAATGATACAAATTATAAATATTTTAAAAGTTTAGCTTATAACATGTGTCAGGTTCATAGAAATGCAATACTTATGTCCATGGTGGTTCCATAAATTTTGAAAAACATTTATAGCATTTTTTAAGTGGTGTAACCATTGAACATAAAAGTTCAAATAATGTTTGGAAATAAAATCAGTTCACTGCTTTTTTACTTCATTTTTCTAATATACATTTATAATAAAAGACTATTCCAAACTACTTATGCCAAAATGTATTTATTTTATATGTGAGAGATATAGAGATATATATTCATTGATCAGACACAACATTAAAACCACTGACAGTTGAAGTAAATAACATTGATTATCTCGTTACAATGGCACCTGTCAAGGGATGGGATATATTAGGCAGCTAGTGAACAGTGTTGGAAGCAGGAAAAATGGGCAAGCGCAAGGATCTGAGCGACTTTGACAAGGGCCAAATTGTGATGGCTAGACGACTGGTTCAGGGCATCTCCAAAACGGCAGGTCTTGTGGGGTGTTCCCGGTATGCAGTGGTTAGTACCTATCAAAAGTGGTCCAAGGAAGGACAACCGGTGAACCAGTGACAGGGTCACGGGTGCCCAAGGCTCACTGATGCGTGTGGGGAGCGAAAGCTAGCCCGTCTGGTCCGATCCCACAGAAGAGCTACTGTAGCACAAATTGCTGAAAAACTGGCCATGATAGAAAGGTGTCAGAACACACAGTGCATGGCAGCTTGCTGCGTATGGGGCTGCGTAGCCGCAGACCGGTCAGAGTAACCATGCTGACCCCTGTCCATCGCCGAAAGCACATACAATGGGCACGTGAGCGTCAGAACTGGACCATGGCGCAATGGAAGAAGGTTGCCTGGTCTGATGAATCACGTTTTCTTTTAGATCATGTGGACGACCAGGTGCATGTGCATCATTTACCTCGGGAGAGATGGCAGCAGGATGCACCATGGGAAGAAGGCAGGCTGGCGGAGGCAGTGTGATGCTCTGGGCAACCTTGGGTCCTGGCATTCATGTGGATGTTACTTTGACACATACCACCTACCTAAAGATTTTTGCAGACCACATATACCCCTTCATGGCAATGGAATTCCCTGATGGCAGTGGCTTCTTTCAGCAGGATAATGCGTCCTGCCACACTGCAAAAATTGTTCAGGAATGGTTTGAGGAACATGACAAAGAATTCAAGGTGTTGACCTGGCCTCCAAATTCCCCAGATCTCAGTCCGATTGAGCATCTATGGGATGTGCTGGACCAACAAGTCCGATCCATGGAGGCCCCACCTCGCAACTTATGGGGCTTTTCCACTGCACGGTACAGCTCAACTCGACTCGACTCTGCTCGCTTTTTGGGGGGTTTCCACTGTGGTTAGTACCTGGTACCTGATACTTTTTTTAGTACCACCTTGTAGGACTTAAAGGATCTGCTGCTTGTGTAGTCCACGCCTCAATGGGTCAGAGCTGTTTTGTTGGCTCGAGGGGGACCTACACGATATTATGAAGGTGGTTTTAATGTTGTGGCTGATCGGTGTATACATATATCTGTCTATCTATCTATCTATCTATCTATCTATCATATATATATATATATATATATATATATATATATATATATATATATATATATATATACTGTTTGTGGATATTTTACTTTAATATTGACTTCAAACTCAGTTGCTTCAAACTGCATTCAATATGTTTTAAGCGAATTGCATTTGTAATTTATTTTTGAATAACTTATTTAGACAAAAAAATAAATAAATAAAAAATAAAAAATGAGCGTCACGTTATTGACCCAAAACTGTTTGCACTCACCTGCAGTTTGAGAAGTCTGGCAGAGAGAGGTGAGCAGTAGATGGGTCTGTGACTCCAGATGCATGTGAGACAGGAAACACAGACGGACATAATGACACTTGCGGAGTTGCCAACAGTCTACGGCAATGTGAGTGTTCGGTATGACTTTTCCGTTCATTTTGTGCTGCTTTGGGAAGCTTAGACGGCAATAATGTTCAGCTTATTCTGAAACTGAATTGTCGATAATGGCTGCATTTCAGTTGCACAAGATTTGTTGGGATGTTCAGAAAGCGTAACTGCGGACAGCGATGTTGTCAGCGATGCAAAGGCATGAAATATACACCATGGGCTTGTTTACCGTTTTGTTGTAACAGTGAAAATATCTCCAGCTATGGCCATCAACACAAGCGGCATGTCGCTGCATGTAGTGACATCGCAACAACAGCGACAAGTGTTTCGCGGAACTTGTAAAGGCACAAAAATGTCAGACAATAAGAAGTATGCACGAATATATTTATATAAATAACATGCATGCCAGTTACTCTCCATCCGATTGTGTTAGGTAGATCGGTTAGCCTACCTTTTCTTTTTATATTTAAATACCGGTAATAGTATTACAGAAAATATTTATTTAACAAATGCATAAAAAACATGCTTTTACATTAGGCTTGAAAGTTTAAATCTGGCAAAATTATTAAGGCATTTATTGTAGATTGAGCGCCCATTGTCTCTGTAACAATACGCAAAAACCTTAGATACACAATGAGACAAAACTTTCCTTTATTCTTGTTGAGTGAAGACTGCAGAGTCCACTAGAGGTCAATGTAACACAGTGAAAATGTGCATTGGCGAAGATTAGGCTATTTTTTTGAGGGCTTTATAATTTTTGCACATCACTATAAAGCTTGTGGTATTCTTGACAGAGTATTACTCAGAGTGTTACAGACAGACTAGACCTCTATATTAATAGAGAATATGAGCATCGTGCAGTGGCTAAGCATAATAGGGGCCTATTAAGTTGGATACTTACAGTAAGATAATTTATCCACAAATGGCCTTTTCTAAAATAAAATAAAAACTACTGTTAAATAGGAGGGATGATGGCATAATAGAGGTTTATTTGGAGAAAAACCTATTCATTTCAGACTTTTAAATATATTTTTTGTCTTGACCAATACAATCTGAACCCAACAGTCATAGTAAGGCAAGAAAAACCGAAACTGGGGTTAGGCCTACTCCTCAGCACCCAAGAAAACACATTGTACTCTTTTCTAGCAGGAGATTGAACTTTGCTCAAGGTGTACCAAAACAGCGGGCACACCACATAGGCTACTTGTTTACTCAAAAATGTTAGTACTGAACAGTAAAATAACAAGACTCTGAAAAGAAGGTGTCTGTGTATAAAAAGATCAGTCATCAAAATACCATGCATTTTCTCCCCACCTCTGTTGGATGTTTTATTGGTACTCAGATTGGCTAGTAATAATGATGATGATTATCTGCAGAGGCAGAATTGTTATCCAATGATGGTAAACTGATATTTCCTGTTTGTTACTCACTGAAATCTGAATGCAAGATCATTTTATAACTGCATGGGTGTCACACACAGGAAGCTCCCACCTCCACATTCAGCCAAATGCTACAGCACATCACTTAGGTTATATAGTTTGATATTATACTGTGTGTCTGTCTGCTAAAGGTAAGTAAAAACATTGTGCCAGATGAATAAGCCCATTGTTCCCATTAACTCTGAACTACATGTATGAGTGATTGTAATTCCATAACTCTTTGTTTAACAATTATGAACATAGTATATTTTGATAGAGTGCATTATATTGCTATGTACAGATTAGATACATGTTCATTTTTTATGTCATTAGGTGGAGACCTGGTTATACATACACTGTCATTTCTTAAAGGGATAGCTCAGCCAAAAATTTTCTCATCATTTATTAACCCTCAATCCATCCCAGATGTATATGACTTTCTTTCTTTCATTGTTTTGGAATGAGGGTTAGTAAATAGTGACACAATTTTCATTTTTGGGTGAACTATTCCTTTAATAGAAATTGAAATAGAGTTCTGTGAAGTATGTTTTGCCAGTAGTGTATCATACCCATGCCAGTCTTTATTTTCTGCTTGTTTTAAAATGAATAATTACTATATTATGAAAAAAGTATAGCTGAATACTGCTATAATGCTAAAAGAAAACACAAACACAAATCTTTTTTTTTTTTTTTTTTAAACCCTGAATACTTCCAAATGGTAGAGTATTAATGCATTGCCAGTGCAGTAATGCATTGCTTCAGTGAATCTTCATTTTCTCTGACAGGTTCAGTTTTTTTTTTTGTATGTGTGTGTGTGTGTGTGTGTGTGTGACATGCACTCACATAAACACCCCCCCCCCCCCCCCCGACACACACACACACACACACACACACACACACACACACACACATACATACACACAATTTTGCTTAAAGGCAAGAATACCTTACAACTTTGAGTAAAATCCAGTTTCATCTGTCTGCAAATATCCAAAGCTACAAGCAGAATATCCAAAAAAACCTGAGAGTGTACTGCACTTTGATGTCTGTACTGCATACATTAAAAAAAAGAAACAGTTACTGGTGATGGAACGTTTCCATTTTAACCATAATAATAATGTTTTCTATTAGATGCAATACTGCACATTTGTTTGCAATTTTGGATTGTGGATCTTTAATATTTCACAATATTTTTATAATTTGTATACTTATTGTCCACTTAGGCAATATTCTGTATTGCCTCAAAGCTTAAAACCAAAAAAGTCAAAGAGTCTCCTAGTAAACATCTGAAATGTTCTTCATGGCTGCTTCATTAAGCGAGATTTCCTGCACTTAATATGTATCATATCTTAATATGATTTGACTAACTTATTTGGTCTCTTGTATTCCTGTGTTTTTGAAGCAATGCTGTCTCATAATTCCAATAAATGGACACTTTTCAACTACAACATTCTGTGATGTTGCTCTGATTTACATTCAATGGAGAAAAACCAAGACTTGACAGCATTGGACATCCAGCCAATAGAATCCATTTGACCTCCTCAGAGAGTGCTGAAATGTCAGTCAAACATTCTGTTCGAAAGGAGCTTCTGGAGGAGCAGCAGCTGCAATGTAGTGGTTGTTATCCAACCTTTCGCTTGGATGACTCTCAGGGGGAGGAGCTTCCTTGCAGCAGAAGTACTGCTTCCAGATCGTCTGGAACGTGGTACGAAACTTCTTGATGCGGAAAGCATAAACGATGGGGTTGACGGCGGAGTTTCCATGCGTGAGTAGAATGGCAATGTAAATGAGGAACATGGGCTTCTCGCACCCTGGACAGAAGAGTGTAATGCAGTTTAGGATGTGAAGAGGAAGCCAGCTTACAGCAAATAGGAATAGGACTAGTGCCAGAGACTTTGCCAGCTTCAGTTCTTTGTTGTAATACTTGTTGGGTTCGGCATGGCTTGTCACCTTCTTATTCAACTGCTTGTGGATCATGTAGAAGATTTCAGAGTAAATGATGACCATGAGAAGCAGAGGGGGCAGCACCCAACCAAAGAAGTTGAAGTAGACCATATACTCCATGCTGATGACATTCTCGAACTGACAGGTGATAAGGTCGAGTGAGCTGTTTTTATGTTGCAGGTTATTTAAATTATTCCAGCCCAGCATGGGAGTCAAGCCAACTATGAAGGCCACCGTCCAGCACACAAATACTGCTATTCCAGCTCGTCTTGAAGTGACCACACGCTTATAACTGCAAGACAGAAGAAATGCAGGAAAGGAGGTTTTCATCGCAGGTCATGGATTTTAAATGCCATGCCATTATATGGATAATTATTAACACCATTGCAGCATCATTTGGATCTTAAATAAAGATATATCTCCACAGTATCCATTATTCAAGTAAACTCAGCAAAAATAGGAATGTCCTCTCACTTTCAACTGCTTTTATTTTCAGCAAAATTAACATGTGTAAATATTTGTATGAACATAAAAAGATTCAACAACTAAGACATAAACTGAACAAGTTTCACAGACATGTGACTAACAGAAATGGAATAATTTGTCCCTGAACAAAGGGGTGGCCAAAATCAAAAGTAACAGTCAGTATCTGCTGTGGCCACCAGATGCACAGAGGCCAACCGCGACTCGTCAGTGAAGAGCACTTTTTGCCAGTCCCGTCTGGTCCAGCGAAGGTGGGTTTGTGCCCATAGGCGACGCTGTTGCCAAAGATGTCTGGTAAGGACCTGCCTTACAACAGGCCTTCAAGCCCTCAGTCCAGCCTCTCTCAGCCTATTGCAGACAATCTGAGCACTGATGGAGGGATTGTGCGTTCCTGGTGTAACTCGGGCAGTTGTTGTTGCCATCCTCGGATGTACCAATCCTGTTCATGTGTTGTTACACGTGGTCTGCCACTGCAAAGACGATCAGCTGTCCTTCCTGTCTCCCTGTAGCACTGTCTTTGGTGTCTCACAGTACAGACATTGCAATTTATTGCCCTGGCCACATCTGCAGTCTTCATGCCTCCATGCAGCATGCCTAAGGCATGTTCACGCAGATGAGCAGGGACCCTGGGCATCTTTCTTTTGGTGTTTTTCAGAGTCAGTAGAAAGGCCTCTTTAGTGTCCTAAGTTTTTTTAACTGTGACCTTAATTGCTTACCGTCTGTAAGCTGTTAGTGTCATAATGACCGTTCTACAGGTGCATGTTCATTAATTGTTTATGGTTCATTGAACAAGCATAGAAAACATCGTTTACACCCTCTACAATAAAGATCTGTAAAGTTATTTAGATTTTTACAAAATTATCTTTAAAATACAGTGTCTTGAAAAAGGGACGTTTCTTTTTTTGCTGAGTTTAAATAAAAGGATAATTCTCTGGATGATTAATAGGGCACAAACATAAAATAGTAACTACTCAGCAAAGCAAAGCATCTGATTCAATGTTGTTGCATTGTGCCTTTTGATTTATTAATTATAATCATATTAACAGAATCATGGTGACCTTGCAAAGCTATTCTTGAAATCAAGTCTTAAGGCTGAAAATGGCCAAGGCACAACACACAATACTTCCATGTTCTTTCATCTGCAGTCTAACCTGAATCAGAGCCAAGTAGTAACAAAGCATCAGAAAGATTGCTTAAGTTGAGGCTGTGCCCCCACCAAATAGAGTTGCTTCTTCTCTGAGATGCCATCTTTCATTGTAGATCCTAGGACTCTCTCCAAAAAGCCTGTCTTTTGTGTGACTGATTTCAGAACAAGGTACCTGTGATTTAATGACAGGCCTTGAAGTCTCTTGAGTTGCAGTTTTTTTTTTATTAGATTTTTTTGTTTTCTTTGGAATTATATTATACAGTATATGTCCAGTATGTACCTTCATTGGCAATGCTAAATAGTGCAAATTGGGAGATAAAGATGGTACAGCTGTAATTATTATTATTATTATTTTTATAAGATGTTAAATGATAAATGTTATTTCCACCTCATTATTCATATTTTATATCATTTATGATCTGTGTGTAGCCCAAAGCCTTAGGCTATTACTGTATGTTTCCACTTACACATTATAGCTCAAAGAAAGTGGTGTTTGCTTATTTTTGCTATCATTAAATATGCAGTTTTCTGCTCTGAAGGACTAATCTAAAATAATACAGAAGTATGTCTGTGTCTGGAAAGTTGTAATGCTATAATGCATTATTCTGCATTTCATACAGTAGAAGAGCCATATGCATTATTGAACAGATAAACATCAAATAAACACTTAAAGGGTTAGTTCACCCAAAAAAGAAAATTCTCTTATCATTTACTCACCCTCGTGGCATCTAAGATGTGTATGACTTTCTTTCTTCTACGGAACAGGAATGAAGATTTTTTGAAGAATATCTCAGCTCTGTTCTGTTTTTCCTCACAATGCAAATGCATGGAGACCAGAAATCAGAAGGTCAAAAAAGCAGATAATCTAGTGTTTTTTATCAGTGTCTTCAGATGCGATCCAATTGTTTTGGATGAGAACAGACCAAAACATTTCTCCTTTTTCACTGTAAATCTTGACAGCAGTCTCCTTGGTGATCATGATTTCAAGCTTGATTACACCTCCTATAGTGCCATCTAGTGCTCTGCTCATGCATCAAGCACTGGGAAGTGTAATCAAGCTTGAAATCATGATCATAATTTGTGACTGCAATGGCAAGATGTACAGTGAAAAAAGGGAGTTATAATTTGTTCTGTTCTCACCCCAAACCAACTGGATCACTTCAGAAGACATTGATTAAACTACTGGAGTTGAATTGATTAATGTTGTCTTTATCTGCTTTTTGGAGTTTCAAAGGTCTAACCACCATTCACATGCATTGAAATGACCTTCACAGCTGATGGTCTAAAAATATTTGTTGTGTTTTACAGAAGACAGAAATGTATACACATCTGGAATGGCATAAGAGGTGAATAAATTATAAGAGAATTTTAATTTTTGGGTAAACTATCACTTTAAGGAATGGATTTGTTTTTACCTGTGCTCTACAACTTGAAAATCTGAATAGGTAGATAACTCTGACCACATAGGTTTAATCAATTTTAGTTCTGAATTAGACATTTGTTTTCCAATTGTTTGTAGATCTCTCTGATTTTAATTAAAGTGTATTCAATGATTGAGATTTCTGGAGCAGAGTTCTCTCTCTAATCATCCTTCCGGTATATAATGCTTTTCACTTGAATAAAGTCACCATCACACAAACCTGACTATTCAAGCAGCAAGAAAGAAACAACCCAGAAGTAGCTATGTTTTATACAAAAAAAGCATCTTTAAAAATGGAATGGCTTTTAAATAGCTGAGTGGGGGACAGAGAGTAACCCTTTGCAGTCAAGTCTCAGAATATAAGGTAGCAGAACTCAAAAGCAGGTAGTGTTATGATGTTGGAATATTTGAATATTTCTTTTGTTATTATATATTTTTTTAATGATACTTAGGCAGTAAATTTAGATGGTTCATTGAATAATACAAATGAGAAACAAACTGCAACATCAAAAAGGGACCAAAATGGATAAAAATAAATAAATAAATAAATAAACGAGCAATTATAGCTTACTGAAAATGTCAAGGAAAAGGAAAACGTGACATCACGTTTAGATCCTTTGATATACTGCTTAATGTTAGTGACATTCTCTGAAGTGTGATGTACAGTAGTGCGTTTATGGCGAGCTTTGCAAATAGTGCACACATGGATGTACAGTAAGCAATATGGAAATGCATGAGTCCAGTTATGTCATCATAGGCCATGTGCATGTGGCTATAGTCCCAAAATTATCTTTAGTCATAATTAAGCAAATAAACAGCATGCTGCTTTAAAGCAGTCTGGCCAGCTATAGTGGCTAATATGCATTAATTAACATAATTTGATTAGTGTGTCATCAGAGCTTTAATTTTGATTATTTGACCATGAAACATCTTTATAAAAAACATAAAGGCCAAATCACACGTGAATGAATATAATGTATACGGTGTGTGTGTGTGTGTGTGTGTGTGTGTGTGTGTGTGTGTGTGTGTGTGTGTGTGTGTGTGTGTGTACAGGTTTAACCTTGTGGGGACCAAATGTCCCTACAATTATAGTAAAACCTTAGATCACCTATATTGAGGGGACCAGCCAGTGATCCCCACGAGGGAAATGGCTTAGTAAACATAGCCAACTAAACGATATATATATATATATATATATATATATATATATATATATATATATATATATATATATATATATATATTATTATTATTATTATTATTATTATTATTATTATTATTATTTATTTTTTTATTTTTTTATGTAAAAATGCAAAAAAAGGTTTCTGTTAGGGGTAGGGTTAGGGATATAAATTATCGTTAGAGCTGGATAAAATCCCCACGTTGATATAAAACAAAACGGGTGTATGTGTGTGTTGAGGGAATGATCAAATTACCTGGTTGGGATCTTAACCCTAAGGTATCGGTCAATGGCTATAGCGAGCAAGGCGAGGATAGAACTTTGGGTCAAAACCAGCACAGTGCAAGCCACCAGCAGGCAGCTGTAGAAGTGAGTCTGAAGTCCGATACTAATAGTTATCGCCAGTGGTATGACCAGCGCTCCTACTGCGATGTCCGCGAGCGCCAGAGAAACAATGAAACAAAACGTCGTATCTCTCAGAGATTTGTTAATTTTGACTGCCCAAACCACCATCACGTTTCCTATGACCGATGATACAGCGATCACCACTTCCATGCCCATATAGAGGGCTTTGGCCGCGGAGAGGTCTTCGGGCATTCTTCCACTTCCACGACGAGAATCGATAAGATGGTGAATATCCACGCGACAGCTGGATTTTGCGTGAAAGTGATGTGTAAATTGATTAACTGCTATCCAGAGAAAAAATCCCCCCATTAAAGCGATTGCCCCATCAAAAGAGTAGCTGTATTCCACACATGCCTATTTACAGTGGAACATTTACGAACACGGGCAGAATAAATTCCACAAAAATTCACAAGTGTCTTCCATTGAAATACAGTTTCTTGTGTGGTACAACGCCTCTTACATCCACCTGCGCTCGTGCAAGGCTCGTGCGCGCATCACTTATTCATCCAAACAACGTAATAATAATAAAAAAAATGTGTTTGTCACCTATAACTCTCAGGCAGTTCTCTGGATGTCCAAACAGTGGGAAAAGAAACAAAAGAACGCACCATATTTGTTTCTGGATAAGCGAAACAAGATAGCCTAATTGTCCAGCGCGCGGTGATTCCTTTCCAACACTCTCGTGAGCTATGCGGTGCCCCAGAATAACTGTCGATGGGTTGATCCCTTTGTCCCACCCATTCTCGCCCACGTACCGATTTAAAGCACTTTTTTGGAGGAAAATAAATCCAACTAACCCGTCTGATCTGGTTCCCCGTCGCGGCGAGAACGTGAAACTAGTCGTTCTGTTTCCCTTTGATAGAAGGGGTTAAAGACGAACCTCACCATCCCAAACACGGCGCTATCTATTTTGGTGCCCACCACGACCCTTTCTCTTCCCCCCACGTTTGTATTCGTCTAATTACAAGGGTGACACAGAATGATGCGCGATGACGCTCAAGATAACGAGAGAGCCAGACCGTGCCACTGTTAATAGTGTAATATTTGTGCGCACCATAATACATATGAGACACCACTGCACCCATGAGAGTGGAGGGGAGTAGGTGACAGTGCTTGGTGAACAGTGACTAATTTAAACACTCTAACGATGCGCTATGGAAGATATGAAATATAGCCTATAGTGAAATATAATTTCAATATACATTTCAACATAACTAATGGTTTTAATAATCACATGGCTGTAATGTGTTAACTGAGACTCTAGTTTAAAAATAAAACCACCACATGATCCAATTATCTAACACATGAAGTCAGTCCAGTAAAAGTGACCTACAATGAAGTGTAGCAAGGTCCTTCTGATGTTAAGTTAAAAATAAGTTAAACAATTTAATAACCTATGACAAGACTGTGGCTTATGTGTTTTGGCAATGGGGTTCAGTGTCTTCAATCCATTGTTGTTGAAAACCTTATTTCATCATAATGAAGTCTTCCTCTATCTGTCATGCTCTGGCCAAAGCCCTCTCAGTGCTTCCAATCATGGTCCCATGTTCACATGGAGTGTGAGCTCAGAGACAAAGCACATGCCCCTCCACATTAGATGCAGGTATAGGTTGAAGTGATATAGCAAGTAGAAAAATTCATGGCATGAGAAAGATGGCTGCACCGCAGTGCCTGTCTCATTTCCATAAAATACATTTCTGGATGATCCATCAAGTGCTGAGTCATCCATACACTTCACACAGAATTCCGGCATTAGATTTTCCCTTATTCTTTAAAAAAAAATTTTTTATCCCCTTTCTCCCAATTTGGAATGCCCAATTCCCACTACTTAGTAGGTCCTCATGGTGGCACGGTTACTCACCTCAATCCAGGTGGAGGACAAGTCTCAGTTGCCTCCATTTCTGAGACCATCAATCTGCACATCTTATCACGTGGCTAGTTGTGCATGACATCACGGAGACTCCCAGCATGTGGAGGCTCGTGCTGCTCTCCGCGATCCACACACAACTTACCATGCGCCCCACTGAGCGCAAGAACCACTAATCGCGACCACAAGGAGGTTACCCCATGTGACTCTACCCTCCCTAGCAACCAGGCCAATTTGGTTGCTTAGGAGACCTGGCTGGAGTCACTCAGCACACCCTGGATTCGAACTCGTTACTCAAGGGGTGATAGTCAGAGTTAACACTCGTTTAGCTACCCAGGCACCGATTTTTCCTTATTCTAAGGATTTCTGTGGTTTCTCATCTTGAAGATGGTGAGAATCTCTCATGAAAAGACATACATAATTTACGAGTTGGCTATTTCGTATGGTCTCGCACGATGTTGTTTGCATAAACTCGTACGACTTCATCACGTGCAAATTCCCGGATGTCTAATGCGGAAGTAAGCGCAAGTTCCGCACGAGGCGTTAAGGACATACTTATTAATATTATGCCCTTACCCAAACCCCTTATATAAAATTAACCAATCAGTAGAGTGTGTAAATGTGAGAGAAAGCTGTTGTGTGTGACGGAAGCAAGTAATTGTCGCGTATTAGACAGAAATGATGTCCAGCGGTGTCATTGGCTGTAGTGAAAGTCATAGGGATTGAAACGATTGCAGTAGCATTATATCATACGAATTAGCCAACTTTAGAAAAGTCGTATGAATCCTGACGTTTTCGCTGTGAGAGTGTGTTGGGTAGACCAGAACTGTACTTTCATTTTAGAAGTATTTTTATTAAGAAAGAATACACACACACACACACTGTGGCAGGGCGGAGGGCGGGGCCTGGTCATGATTCTGCACACCCGGCCCCTAATTAGGCTGATTAAGCCTGAGAGGGATAAGGCCGACCGGAGACGGCAGTGCGAGAAAGAGAGAGAGAGTTACGGACAGCTGTCCAACACCTGTGTGTGTTTGTCTTTTTGGTTAAGTTTATCATTAAACCTTTATTTATATTGTTAAGCCGGTTCTTGCCTCCTCCTTTCCATTTCATTGTCTCACACACACACTCACACACACACACACACACACACACACACACACACACACACCAGATATGAAAACAGTACATTTTCTTTGTCATCTCTGCCAGTGTGCCATGGCTGTAAATTTGGACTCATGTCTAAAGGTTCTACATCACTCCAATGTGCTGTATGGCACAACATCAATTGTAAGATCAATGCAGTAACTAATTATTCATCAACACTCCTCTAAAATGAAGATTTGCTGAGTCACGTTGGCCATGAACATCTGTAATACAGAGAACCTATCCATGCTCTAGATTCAGGTTTAGTTTGCCTGGGAATTGTTCCATGGGCTATAGATGCCAGACAGCTTTTTTTTACACAGTGAACGGTTGCCACTGAGATATTAAAATTCCAGCTTAGCACCATGAAGATGTGACAGAATCAATGGAACCCATCTCACTCAAGGACCAACAAGAAATTAGAAATCAACATACAATCAAATGAAAGCAGACTGCTTAGGATTTTAGGGATGGTGATGTTGTTTGTTTTGTTTTCCATGCAGGTTAATGATGGAAAATTTGTCTCGCTCTTATCAGAGCTGTGTCCACTGTTTGTTGGATTAGAACTAATGTCAGGAGATCATAAATCAAGGGGGTGAGAGGTCAGAATGAAGCTGGGTGTGCAAATCACATGGTGGCATATATGGAAGGGTGATGGTATTATTTGCTAATCACAAGGCATTAAAGAACAGAGGTTAAAGGGGTCATGTCACAAGGAATCATTTTTTCTTGATCTTTTGCGAGAAAAGATTTCAGTATACTATGAAAACATACTGTAACTTTCAGATCTCAAAACTTCCTACCCAGTTCAAAAACAAAACACAAAATTAAACAGCAAAAACAACTTTTGCAATTTTGTAACATGACAAAAATAAATGCATCAACACCTGATGGGCTACATTTAAATGTCATTGAAGCCAATTGATTGATCATAAACTTGTACGACTTCATCACATGCAAATTCCCGAATGTCTAATGCGGAAGTAAGCGCGAGTTCTGCGCACGAGGCATTAAGGACATACTTATTGATATTATGCCCTTAATCATAAGAGTGGTCTTTTCCATAAGTGATTTCTTGAGGTATTAGACTTGAATTGCTCATATCTCAAAATAGTATGGATTTTTAAATACATTTGCAATAAAAAGTTTGAGAAACCTTTTTATTTCTTGGATTTGTGCATTCATTACTAACAGAACTGTGGTCTGCTAAGTTACAGTAGTAGACAAACACAATCTGCCCATGCGAATGACACTCAAACAATTGTAGTTCTTGTCAATACTGAACAAATACTGAACAAACTGTTCAAACATTTACCTTCCTGCTGACCAGTTCTTCTCAGATAAAGGAAACAGTAAACATCTCCCCAGCTGACTGATGGTAAAGTACACAATCCCAAAGACTAATGACGAAGACAACAATGCCTGGTGAGAATCTGGCTCTTTTCTGGGGAATAAAAAAAGATTGTTTTACAATGACTTTCTGTTTATTCGTACTGTCAAATGAAGCAGAACTCTGTATCACATTTTAACTTGGCATTTAACTTGGCACAATCTTGGCATGAATATTTCCTTAACTCCTTAATTGCAAGTATTCCTTTTCTGCCCTTGGTGGTTTTGGGAGGCAGGGATTGAATGTGGTCCATGAAATGAAATACAGCTCAAAATGTGATGTGGAAAGCACTTTTGCGACTGCAAGGCCATTTCTCTGAATCATTTGTATAGATTCTTTAATGGCCAAGTCATTTTGTGTCCAGTTCCTTCTCATCTACAGTATGCACATGTCTAAAATCTCTGACGCTCACAATCAGTGCAATTCTGAGATTTGTTGTAGTAATTAGTTAGACATAGAGATGTGCAGCTCTCTCTTTTTCTATCTTTCTTGCTTGCAATCACTGTCTGAGGAACATGTTTGAGAGTTCACAGTTTGAGAGTAGCACTTTACCCGAAATAGTATTTGCTCATTCAGCTTAATGACCCACTCAGAGGGTCTGCACTTCTGGGCTTTCTTAGGCAAACATCTGTGCTTTGAACAGCAGCAGTTGACATTAGTAAACTCACACTGACGGGTTCCATGACCTGGTTCCATTTATAAGACACCTTTCATAACAAAAAGCTTATTCACACTAACCATCACCATGTTATGTAACCAAGCAATCAAGTATGGAGACCTTTTGTGAATGCATATTTTGGTTGTTTAGGATATGATTTTTGGCTTTGTAGTACAGTAATCATCAGAATCATACCCTTTTTTGGAAACTGTACAAATACTAGTCAGTATTATCTAGTCAGTATAAGCCTTTAAACCAACATGTTTGAGGCTTAAAGCCATAAGCAAACAATGCCAGTTTTATCCCCCTTTCACCTTGGCAGTGCCATAGACAATTGGGGAATTTTCCCACAGTGACTGACATCAAGGAAAGCTCTGCTTGTATGATGAGTTGACACATGGCAGTGAGTATAAATTATAGTTTAATTACACATTCCATTTTTTGCAGCTTTTGAAAGTGAAGCCTCTGTGAAGAGCATGACCTCTTGAAAAGCTGCCAGCTCTCATCTCCACTGGCATGGATAGAGGGACTGTCAGCTCTCGCTACACGGAGTGAGAGCAGCTTGTCATCACGCTCCTAGATTTTTAAAACTAGAAATATCAGCAGATGGTTCCACAGCAAGCCTGCTGGTGGATAGAAAATTAGATTGCTGAATTTTTCAGTTGAAACAAAGGGGAAAAGAGGAGTGTTTGGACATGTTTTTGAAGAGAACATATTCTTGCCTGCATTGTTGGAGTCAGCCTCAAAGAGCATTTAAAGTGTTTCTGAAGTACCTTTTCGAAAAATTCCTGTCTTTTTCCCCCAAGTTTCATTTCAAAACTGCACCTCTGTGAGGTAACCATTGCTTATTTTCTACCTTAGCACAGCAGATGCTTAGCGCCAAGGGATGGACAGTTATAAGCCTTAGCTAAACCAAATGTATATACAATTTAAAGGGATAGTTCACCAAAAAATTTAAATTCTCCCATAATTTACACACCCTCATGCCATCCCAGATGTGTATGACTTTCTTTCTTCTGCTGAACACACACACACAAAAAAAAAGATTTTTAGGAGAATATCTCAGCTCTGTATGTCCATACAATGCAAGTGAATGGTGATCAGTCATTGTAGTTCCAAAAATCACTTAAAGGAAACATAAAAGTAATCCATAAGATGCATGTAGTTAAATCCATATCTTCAGAAGCGATATAATAGGTATGGGTGAGAAACATATCAAAATGTAAGTCCTTTTTTTACTCTAAATGTCCACTTTCACTTTCACATTTACATCTGAAAGACACATGTAGTTCCTGTTTAGTTTCATTTTCACATTTGAAAGTGAATGTGAAAGTGGAGATTTAGAGTAAAAAAAGGACTTAAATATTGTTCTGTTTCTCACCCACACCTATCATATCGCTTCTGAAGATACAGATTTAATCACTGGAGTCATATGAATTACTTTTATGTTTGCTTTATGTGATTTTTGGAGCTACAAAAGTCTGATCAACATTCACTTGCATTGTATGGACCTACAGATCTGAGATATTCTTCTAAATATCTAGATATCTTCATTTGTGTTCTGCAGAAGAAAGAAAGTCATACACATCTGGAGTGGCATGAGGGTGAGTGAATGATGAGAATTTATTTTATTTTATTTATTTTTTTTATTTTTTATTTTTTATTTATTTATTTATTTATTTATTTATTTTTGGGTGAGCTATCCCTTTAA
This sequence comes from Myxocyprinus asiaticus, assembly GCF_019703515.2. Classification (NCBI taxonomy): domain Eukaryota; kingdom Metazoa; phylum Chordata; class Actinopteri; order Cypriniformes; family Catostomidae; genus Myxocyprinus; species Myxocyprinus asiaticus. Next base: position 27,000,562 of record NC_059376.1, on the reverse strand, counting down.
GCCACATGTCCTGGCATATGCAGGCAATATAGGCAACATTTTTTTGAGCAGCACTTGCATCAGCTACCACAGCTCTCAGACACACTACATATGTCCCACATTCACAGCAGTTTTTTGGAATTGTTTCTTCTACTGCCCGCCTTTCTCAGTGTAAATGATTTGTGTCCTAGGAGGTACAGTAACTTTTTCCAAGCAGCTCTTTATGCAATACTCCCCTCCCTGCCACTACAAGCAAAAGTTTGCATTATAGAGACCGGGGCTAGTTGTCACATTTTTTACTCTAGTGAATATTTCTCAGGATAGGTTTGTTTTTTAAAGTCAATTTCTGTATAGCCACATACCTTAGTCTTGGCTACAAAAAAGCTTTTGAACATTTCTACAGTTATTTATTTAAAAAACGATTTAACACACGTGTTCAATTGAACACACTTTGACCTTTTGTGACAACTTGCCCCAATATATATTTGGTATATTGGCACAATGGAACTTGCCATTAAACCGATGTAAGTTTCATGTGATCATTGCATGTCCACTTGTCACCCAACCACCATCATCACAAAAACAAAATCTATGCCTCTCCTTAAATCTTCACCCTCTTACAAAAAATCCAAAGTTCTGACAAACTTGACACAAATTTGCGGCAAATTCCCACTCATTATTTTCACATGAAATAAGCTTGCGATTGGCCACATATGTTTGCCAGAGGTTTGCAGCTTTTCACCGGTAGTGGTAAACCTGCAGCAAACCTTTGGCAAATTGAAAAGTTTGCCGCAAAGCTCATTTGCATGTGAAAATAATGAGTGGTGAATTTGTGGCTCGATTTTTGTCCGCACTATAAGACTATTTCAGGCTTTCGAGCGAAATGTTAACCATAAAAAAATTAGAGGCACACAACAGTTCATAATACAACAAAAAAGGAAGGGTAATATACAAAAAATTTTAAACATTGTTTTAGCCAACAAATATTGTAATTGATAAATTGTATAATTGTATGACATTTAAAATACATTTGACACCCTCCACCGATAAAAATGTAACAACATGCCCCGACCAGACGTTTATGAATAATACCTTTGTCCTAAGAACACATTTAAAACTTTCAGTAAAAATCTGCCTTCATAATATAGTAGTCCCTTGCCTGAATGTTTGCCAGTGTGATTTTATTTTCTTTGCTTGTTTGCCCAAGAGCTATAACAAAAATTTAATGGTACTGAAAGCTTAGTTTTGAGGATAGAATTAACTATTCACTACTAAAAAGATTATATTTTAAGAGGGTTTGAACTATGTGTTTGAAATCAAAATACAAAACCTCTGTTAGAGAAAACACATATTTGCGCATTTGGACTTTCGACTCGAAATCTTATCATTTCTGTCTGAGCTACAGCCTTTGTGACAACTAGCCCTGGTTTCCCCTATACATATGTGATACTTAAAGTGGGGCAATATAGGCTGTGAGTTGTGATGAACTGGATTAGATGAAGCCATCACTGCAAATACCTTTAGGGTGTAAATGTTACTTTAATTAAATTTCACTAATAATGTATTTATTTACTTTTTAGCTTGTTTGTTTGTATTTAATTTGCTTTTTGTGTTGTTTTATTTTCCTCACTAGTCAATTGAAATTTCAGTTAGCACTCTGTTCTAAATGGCTAATTTTCCACTTCATTCTGCCCATACAATGAAGCTGGATGGCATGTTTTTTTTTTTTAATTTTATTATTTTTTTTTTTTTTTTTTTACTATTACTGCACCCGAAATGAGGATTTCATTTGTGGGATACATAGAATTCAAGGTTGGAGGTCTATAAGAGAGCCATGTTTTTCTGAGCAGCACAAAGAGAGACTGAGTGATGCTGTAGGCCGTCATGCAAAGCTTTGTTATCATGTACCATTCACCAAGCAGGATTATTGCCTTAAGGTCTCTTCCTTTAATGTTACCTCCTGTACTCTTATTTCTTCTTTCATGTCTTTCTCTCTTACTAACACATTCACACACATTTGGAGACATTCAACTACTCAGACAATTCGTGAAAATCAGATGCTCATTAAACATCAGCTTAAATACATATTAAAATTGCAGAAATAATGTTATAAAATAAATGTTTTAAATATGAAATTATGATTATTAAAACATGAAATTACTATAATAAAAAAAAAATGAAATTTAAAATATGAAAGTCAGTTTGTTTCACAAAATTTTATGCCCTCAGAATACAAAACATGACACACAAGTCACAATTACTGCTTTTACATTGTGATACTTTTGGGTGCTTTTTTAAGTTTTAATGACAAACACCAGTGTATGAAAATCAGCGATCATAGCATTTTTTACAAATATCTCCTGCTTTTAGGAGAACTATACCTTGTTTGTGCAATTCCTTTTGTAATGTTTCAGCACCTGCATTTACATCATATCTCCTGTCTGCTGCTGCATATACTGAAGTTATTAGGTGTACCTAGAATCTCTAGGGTAGCTCTGAGACAGACACTTAAAGGAATAGTTCACCCAAAAATGAAAAATTGCTGATAATTTACTCACCCTCAGGCCATCCAAGATGTATCTGTGTTTCTTTCTTCATCAAAACAGAATTTAAGACTTTTAGGATTTCATTTCAGGTCTCCTTCTCTAAACAATGCAAGTGAATGTCCTCCATTTTTTGACGGTCCAAAATGCATATTTAGGGTGCATCAAAATAATCCACACGACTCCAGTCGACAAATAAAGTTCTTCTGAACGCAAACAATTGATTATTTTTTAGAAACAAAACAATACTTATATACTTTTTAACTACAAATGTTCGCTTCCGTACATCTCTGTGACGTGCACTCATGAGAGGGATGACGTAAGCTCGCTGGTAAAGTCACGCATCACGTGGAGGAGGAGTCAGGAAGCGTGTCGTTTATTTTTTTTGTGTTTTTCTTTTTTTATTATTATTTGGAAAAGATTTTTAAAAATGTTATATTGTTTTTAAATTGTTTTGGACTGTTTTGGTTTGTGAACAGCACAAGTTTCTCTTGTAAACAATGACGCGTTTCCTGACTCCTCCTCCACGTGACGCGTGGCCTTACCAACGAGCTTACATCATCCCTCTCATGAGCGCACATCACAGAGATGTACAGAAGCGAACATTTGTAGTCTTTTAATAGAGTTCGGGGATGTTGTCAGAGGCACGAGAGGCACAATTTTGCGCACTGCAAGGACATTCATTACTCATTATCCTGCGTGCCAGGCAGTTTGCAGTCAAATAATTTGTTTTATTAGCGATAAAATCTAATCAAACTGTACAGAATGGGAACAACGTAACAAAGGTGTTCTGGCTGCTTAAGAAACTTGTTAGTGGAAGAAGAATGGCTAAGGTGATGAGAAATGCCAGGTGCAGAACTGTGCACTTCCCCCTCAGTTGCTGGCCTCATGTGGAGTCTTTTCACAGAGGCAGATGCGTAAAGTAGCACTCTCAGAAGTGGACTCAGCATCAGCAGGACATTCAGCAGGGAGGAGGCTATTATTAGAGAGAGTGAGATACACAACAAGCAAGTGTGTGTTAAAGATGAAGAGATGATGGAGTTAGACAGAGAGCTTAAAAAGACAGGAGGACATAGTACATACAGAAATATAGGGATGAGGAGAGGAGGAAAGATCACCTCAGATTGCTGGTCCAAGATGATTTATGTTGGTTATTGCTGGTCTAGCTGAATGGACCTACATTACCATGCTGTTCACCAGAAAATGCATCTGACCAGCTAAATTAGGTCTGTTTAGCACAGAATGAATTTGAAAGAAAGAGGGCTAAAAGCTGTCTGAGAGCAAGAGATGGATGTTGAGAAAGAAACCTTTAGTATTTCCTATTTTTTTTTCTTTTCTTTTTTTTTCAAGACAGATGTGCCACTAGAGAAGGTTTCTTTTGAGAGAAACAATTGTGAGAAGAATATAAAGGCTAAACCTCTTCTATGCCTAAATAATATGAAAATGTGTGTGCATGCATGCATCTATCTGTGGCATTAGCACATCTACTTTTGTTTTCTTTTAATTTTCAGAGAAAATATGCCAGATGAGTTTTGTTGAGAACGGTGTGAGGAATTACATTGTGCTCTGAGTGAGATCAGGAAGATGAGGGAGATTAGAAAGTACTGTTGGCAAATAGAGAGTGTGGGTTAGAATTTTTTTCAATTATTATTATTAATGTCATCAGAGGCCTCTTACTGAGAGAAGAGAAAAAGAAAAGAGGGAACGAATGAGGAAATGCATCCCCAATCTGGTGGATTATCTGCATATGTTTGTATCCTGGTGAGCCCAACACACATTCACACACATTCTCCTCCCCCATCCCACCATCCACTGCAGAAGGTTTAATTCCCTGATGGATCAGGTGAGCTGTAGTAGCTAAGATAAAGCTCCATCTGATTCTTACATTGGAAAAGTTAAGATTATGGGCAAAAACGTCTGAAATAAAATACCCAAAGGCCTTGGGAGGTGAAAAGGGCATGCAGTGCTCTTAACAGTGGCTGAAAACCAATTTTCAGAAATGAAAATGTCTGGGTAGAGCTCGTTTCAGATTTAATTAGAGCTTGTGTGCTTTTAGTAAAGATAAATTACATTTAATCTATAACTCGGACTTCCTTGTGTGTTCTTAATTTTGCTGAAGGCCATTTTAAAAGCAGAGCTCTCAGTCTATTACCACCTGCTTTTTGCATTTATACTCTTTAATTTACTTCAATTAGTGGGCTAATTAACAACATGCATTTGGATAGTTCAGATTGTAAATAGAATGAATATGTTCTGTCAGCCTGCAAAGTCCTGAATGACCTATTCCTCTCTGCTCTCTGTTCTATTTGAGTTTTACCACAAACCACTGATTTACATGTGGGAGTGTGTATTTATGTGTAAATGCACATCTATGTGTGTTTGTAACACATTTAGGGACATAGGGACATGATGTTGCATTATTTATTCCAAATTGCAGCTGCCCACTTCTTTTACCTTTTGCTGTGGTTTTTGAAAATTGCAGGATATGGGAAAGATCTGTGAGATCAGAAGAGAGCTTTGGGATAAGCTGTCCTCTCATGTCTGATTGTGTGAGAGAGAGAATGAACAAGGGAGAGAGCGACACTGGAGCAAATTCACTAAACATTTACACCACTTTTGTGCACATTATTTCAGCATAAAAACCTGCATCTTATTCACTAAGCACTCGCAATCAAACATGATCATGCTGGAACTCGACATGTTACTACTGAATGTTCTGGTACCCTGACATCGACCTCATTATGCTGAATTACTGACAAGTGCCATCTCCCTCATCAGACATCTTTGAATTTACCTTTTCCTGTGCTGCTACTAACAGCATGTTGCATGAGCAGCCTCAGAAACATGGGTTCTGGTCCCACACAAACCAGGAAGTAATCAATGGTGAGCAAGATTTGGAAGCTGCATTTTCCCTCTAAGATAAAATTTTACTCAAAGTTAATGTAAGGGTTGGGGTTTGGATAAGAGCGTGTGGTTAATAAAATATGCATTGCTGTTGACTGTATTACATAATTTACAACTAAAAGCAACTTGCTTTACTACTCACTTTTGGTGCCACCTTGTGGGCATTCTACCTGGAAACTGAAGCACACACATGCCCATATGTTCATTAACAATTTTAACTTCAGTCACTGGGGGCAGTGGTGTGAATTTCAGGAAGAACAGTCCGATTTCAGCTGAACTTTTGACCGACTATTGCCAAATTCACAGTGAGATCAGTCTCCGCAATCCAGATTTACCAGGCACTCAATGTGCTGGCTGTGCCATGAGTATTTAAATCAGGCCATAGTAAAAAAAAATATATATATTTTTTTAATGTAAATTAGGCTTATTACAGATTGCACTTAATTCAAAAGTCAGAGCTATTTGCCTGTCACAATTAATGCTGCGCTATTACTGCCTATGAAAAGTTTGTGTATATGTTTGTGTGTATTGATGTTTGAGTATATTTTCTATTGATCATGGCAATTTTTCAAATGATGGAGAAGAAAATTATAAGTGGATATTTTTAGACATGCACAAAGAGTAGATTCAGGTGTCTGGATTTCAGTGGGGGAGCAATGCTGTGCAATTCCAGTAAAGTAGCAGCAGTCTGAGCACTCAGAACCAACCCTCAATATGTGTAATTTTGCCGTGTAAAATGTGTTCAGCTCTAAAATTTGGGGTATGTTTGCATCATTACCTGATTTGCATAATTCCCTTTGTTAATTGGGAGTTAAATGACAGAAAGTGTGTGCAAACTAAATGCGCTGTCAGCTGGCACAATTAAATTAGCAAACTTCCCTTAATCTGCTAAATTTTCTGGAACAGCTGCATTTAGTCATGAAGAATCAGCTTTGTGCTAATAAACATGGTCAGTGCAGAAACATATGGAAGTGTTGATATTGTTCAAAGGTATTTGATTTTGTAATATCAATAAGCGTCAGCCCAGCCCCGACAGTTACAAATAAATCTTTAATATCAGAGATCATCTGATCTCAAGATAAGTGTTCTCATTATGATGATATCATTATGAATATATATATATATCCAATTCCTCAATGCTTACAAGCAAAGTGTGACAACTGTTTCACAAATCGCATGCCCGAAGCCATGCTCGTTAGCCGAAGCAGCGCATGACTTTGAGCTCCACCCCGTCAGGCCTTCAGAATTTCCACAGAATCCCTCAACACTGCAGTGAATAGGCATCTAAAGTCAGATTGTCAGATTCATCAGCCAATCAGATTGATTTATTTGTTCTTGTGGGTGTGGTCTTTAGGATATTTCCCAGTCCAGGCCTACTAGCTGGCTTTGAGTGACGCAATCATGCTTTAAGTGATGTAATTTGAAAGCGAAGAGCACGAGATCTTGCTGACGAGTCGGTTGTCATCACTGCTGGTATTGCCATTGAGAAAGAGATCCTTATGGATTTAAAAACCTGAGATGTTCTGCATGATCGTGCGATTGATTAATTAAACAGGAAATGAGGGCTGATTTTCACTTCAAGCAAATTGGTAAGTGCTTTTTGCATTGTTATAGCAAAATCAGGAGTTTTCTAAGTGTGAATTAGGCTGCTTGAGCATTCAGTGTCGGAGCAAGTTTTGAAAAGTAATCGTGTACCCTGACGAAACAAAATTTATTGCAAGCTAAATTTAAATTGCAAATATTATTAGAGAGCTTTTTCTTGGTATTAGACCACCTTGGTTCTGGCTTTCCTGCGTGGATGTGTTTTTAAAATATCAATTGGTATTATTAGTTGACTGCCACGTAATGTATGATGGCATACGGTGTCTTATTCATTGTGAAACTGTGTTTTCTTAATGGCATGAATCGCACTGAAGGCCTAGACTTAAAAAAGTATTTGAATGGGGGTGAAGGAAAACTGATAAAAAATACAAGTTGAAAAAAAATTACACTTACTGGTATATTAAAAAACTGGCAGTTAGTATGATGTATAATAATCAAATAATGTAATGTTGTTTGTTCCTTGTGTTGACATCACAGTTGTAGTTTCAGAGGGAATGTTATAGACACAGGGCTATAACAGTCAGAGACAGCCACATTATCGCTATAGCTGCTTGTTTCATATATAGCGAATGTCAGTTTTCAGTACTCTTCCTCAAGCATACTATCTGTTCGAACCCTGTTGTCTTCATGGCTTGATTGCACTTCTCTCATGAATCAGCAGACAAATAGATCCACCTCTCTGATAAGAGCTGTCTTCTGTGGTCTGCTGAGCCAGAGTGGAATAAAACACTTTGTCTTTATGCTGGGGTTGTTACAGTATGTCAAACCCACCATTGTCCTGTCTTTGAAACATAATTTTAATCTATGGGCCATTTGCTGTTGGAGTCTTTCATTACAATACAGATGCCATCATAAATTCCAGGTGTCCATCTCATTAGATAATGTGGAAATGCACTACAGAGTTCTGCCTGAATTGAGGCCAGTGCAACTTATCACAAGAATCTTTATATATTTCCGTCCGCAAGGCATCCATTGGAATTCATCCTTTTAGCCTGTGTATCTCCTTAGCCTGACTTTCTCTTTTGTGGTTGGACAACTATATTTCTGTGTGATGTCCTTTCATTATGGGGTATCAGCCTTGAACCTTGGTAGTTAATCATGCAGCTTTCATTCATAAGGATGCATCTGAATATGTACTGGACAGCTTTTTATTCATTTGGATTTGTTTATATATTTATTTTTTTAGTAAGAAGAAGCCAGAGCCAAGTTTAACGACCAAGGCTTTATGAAGAGCAGAGCTGATGTCCTTTATCTTTTAATAGCAATTCACTCCCTTGACTTCAAAATTGGTAGCTCTTTCTCTGAAAGGTACCAGGGGATTTTACTCTAATGAATCTTTACTCTGCATGGAGTGTTTGCATGTTTGGCATAGCCATTAACCGTCTGGCCTACTCAAAATCTGGATATTTAAAGAGATTCCAATTGACTATTTGATTATAGCAAAAAGACTTTATATCTTTAAATCTTATATGAATATGAAATTAAATGGCGTATTGCTTGCTATAAAATAGTTTAAATGTATGATTAATAATAATCTAATTATGTAATTCTTCTGTTAAGTAATTTAGAACATTAGCCTAACTGTTTATTATTAAAGTCTAATAAGGCTATTTATGGATGTAAAGCAAACTAGAAACAATACTGTACTTATCTCTGGAATGTGCGTCAAACTGAGTGCATTTATTGCAATTTTACATCAACTTTGAATACGACTCCAATCAGAATTAAGAGTCAGATCAGAACTCTCGGTTTGATAATTTACAATTAAACCCTACTGCCTACAATAATCCACCCTCTGTGGGTATACAGTATTACAGGCAATTGTGTTATTTGCATTATTGTATAATTTCAAAATGTACTTTAGGTTTAGCAAATGACTTCATCTTATAAAGACCATTTTGCTGTGTAAGGATCGTGTGTAAGCTATAATGTATTTCCTTTGCTTTACAGTACTAGTGCAAGATTTCTGAAGAACTAAAGAATAAATAGTTCTTGGTGAACCTTCTTTTATGGCATCAGTCTTTAAAACCATTTTTTGTTCAAACTGGAGCATTTATTTTTAAGAGTACTTTGCAAGATATTGAACAACACTGTTTTTCAGAGGGCTGTGTGCATCGAAGTCTGCAGGGAGAGCCAGTGCCAACTGAAGCATTACTAGAATTGCTCTGCTCTGTGTATTTATTTTTTGTGGAGTATATTTGTTTTACAGGAAGATGTGAATAAAGAGCACACAATTCAACATATTGTGAAATTTAGAAGCATGTACTGGTTGGACAGGCAAAAAACAAAAACAAAAAAAAAAACAGCCTAACAGGTAGATAAGCAGACTTTATTGCAATTATACATTGGGGCAGCAAATCTGAAAAGAGCTGAGAGATATTTAGTGTCTGAAAACCAACTCAGATTGTACAAATATAGTTCAGTTGGGGGGCCCGGGTAGCTCAGCGAGTATTGATGCTGACTACCATCCCTGGAGTCGCGAGTTCAAATCCAGGGCATGCTGAGTGACTCCACCCAGGTCTCCTAAGCAACCAAATTGGCCCAGTTGCTAGGGAGGGTAGAGTCACATGGGGTAACCTCCTTGTGGTCGCTATAATGTGTGGTTCTTGCTCTTGGTGGGGCGCGTGGTGAGTTGTGCATGGATGCCACGGAGAATAGCATTGGCCTCCACACGCATTATGTCTCCACAGTAATGTGCTCAACAAGCCACGTGATAAGATGCATGGATTGATGGTCTCAGACGTGGAGGCAACTGAGATTTGTCCTCCACCACCCGGATTGAGGTGAGTCACTATGCCACCACGTGGACTTAGACCACATTGGGAATTGGGCATTCCAAATTGGGGAGAAAAAAATATATAAATATATATAAATATAGTTCAGTCAGGACCACTTACGCCAAATGAATAGATTTGAATACTTGAAAGAGTATTTATTGACTTCATCTTCAGTATTTATTGGCATCTAATGGTGTTGGCGGTATGGTTCTGTTCTGGGCAAACTCTCTACCTGTCCATGCAGCCATGCTTGGACAAACCAGTGAGTGCAGCAAAGAAAAAAATACCCCAGTGGTAACAGAACAGATCCAGATTTTTAACATTATGACAGTGCAACAGTACAATCCTACACTGCATAATAGATTAAATGGACACTTAAAAAACTATAATACTGTATATCGGTTTGTAATTCAAGAACAAAGTGCAATAACTTCATAATTTCAAACTGGCAATCAGTTGTGGTCTTAGAGCACAGAATAACAAGACAGATGTAGAGAAAACTAAAAAGCAAAGCTGCCCTCCAAGAGGTGGAGCTGGGGATGGAGTAGGGCATCAAGTGCAGCTTGCATCAATGCAAGAGAAGGGCAGCTAAGGCATTGCATATAAATGGTGGAATTAAATAGAACCGCTCTGATGAGCATCTGAATTGTATTGGCAGATGTCAGAATCAGATGAGCATTAGCTGATTGCAAGCGTGAACTAACGCTATGCTTCATAACTGCAGTTGAGTTTCAGTGTGCCTTCTGTTCTTTAAAATGACTTGTCAGATTAGTTTTGATCGATAAAATGCGCTTTACATTGAACTTCAGCTAGATCAGAAGATACTTGTAACAGCCTTAAGCATAATTATTTCTTTCTGTATGTTTCATTTCAAGGGATGCTGTTTCTGGAATATCCTGATCATAATGGAGATTAAACCATGAAATTGCTAAATCTATCAGCTTACTTTTATTTTTTTCATTCCTATTTTACTTGAGGAATTGAGTAATAATTAGTTAACATCTGTGCATTCAATAAATTCACAGCAATCAACAGGGATTAAATAAGGCCACAAGGTTATCTGTCTGGGTTGTTTGTTCCTCCAATTTATTTATAGTTTTCTCCTTAATTTAGTCTCATTCTCTCAAGTCCAGTTGCTACTGTCATAGTCTGTCTCCCTCACATTCTTCAAGGACTCTTATTTTGAAGTTTTCCTCTGGACTACATCTCCCATGTTTCACTGCCCTCATCACTTCCATCTGTCATTCCACTTATTATCCTCACCTGTCTTCCATTCCATCATTTAGCTCCTTTTGTATAAATATCCTCTAGTTTTGCCCATTCCTTTGTCAGTCCTTGTGTTGTTATGTTGTTAAATTGTTGCTTAGTTGATTTATGAATTATGTTCCACTCCAGCGTGATTTCTTGTTTGACTCCTTGTATGATGTTTGTCCACTCCTGCATCTCCAATTAAATGACTGAAAGTTAATCTACTCCTGCGTCTCCTCACCACAAACCCAGCGTTACAGCTACTGGTGCTTATCTAGAGTTGTTCCACTGCATTGTGGGGGTGAGTGGAATCCTCTATCAGAAAGCACAGCTGGTAATTCAGGTATAGTGCAGAGAAAGAATTTCACAGTGTGTTCTCATTTTGAATGGATTTTAAATCGGTTGACTCAGCAGGAAAGATGAACTCAAATTCTGCAACCCACTCAGCTCATTCACCATTGGGCACATTTAGATGTTCTTTCATTCTCCTTTTTCTCTCCAACTATATTTGCCCTCTTACTGACACTTTCATCAGTATTTCCACTAATATTTCATGAAGTTTCATGATTCATTTATTCTTATGTTCCAAACCTGTTTCACTTTCTGCTATCGAACACAAAAGATGTTAGGCAGAATGAGTCACTGTTCTCTTCCATTGTTTGGAAGAAAGATGCAATGACAGTGAACTGTGACGGAGACTAACATAGTGCCTCCTTTTAAATCTTTTGTGTTCCACAGAAGATTTAAAAAAAAAAACCAATACAGTTTTGGAATATCATGAAGGTGAGTATATGATGACAGAATTTTCATTTTTGGGTGAACTATCCCTTCAAAAATGTGTTCTGTTATTTATTACAGAATAATGCAGGGGAAAATTGTCTGGACAGCTGTTTCAAGATACAAAATCGTGTTATTCAAAACAAAATCAAAACACTTTGAAGTCTTTCAAAAGAATCTTGAGAATAGTTAAATGGCTATTGACTTTCAAGAATATTCAAACCACACAGAATCTGTGCCCACAGAATTATGCAGAAGGCTCAATTCAAATGTGAAATAAGTGCTCAGATTCCATCTATAAGAGGAAAGAACTCTCCTGTCTTCCACGATCACAAAGTCTGCCATTGAATTATTCTATTGGGCCATGGCATATGTATGGATAATTAATACAAATGTATGTCTCTGTTGCTGTAGAGGAGAAAGGAAGCTCTCAAATGTTGGAGCAATCTCAAACTACAATTGAGCCAAAGTGGTAAGAATGCTGAAATACTTTCTCTTAGTGTGGCTCTCAACCCACTTTGACAAGATGACACCGCAGGGTACTACTTGCCTATCTGTCCAATTATTTCTCTGTAAAGGCTCAGAGAGGTGATACTAGTACTTCAGAATCCAAGCTTCACAATTTTCACAACAGTTTTGAAGATTTGAAACTACTGGACACAGCTGGTAAGCTGTAAATTACCCTGAGCAATACAGTTTGATGGACACTAGTAAATAAGTTACATTTGTTTTTTTAATACACAAAAAAGGGGGGTTTAATAGTAAAGTGTCCTGTTGGGGAGGTGAATTGTTAGGGAAGTTAACATGGCAATAGTACTGTTAAAGTCAAGGACTTCATTTAAGTGGAATATTACAAGGCAAGGGCAAAGTATTGCACACTTTCATGATTACTAAGTATGATCCAAGGGCCTTCCATCATACTAAACTCAAAGACAACTATCTGTCCTACTTCAACATATTATTAATACTGTATAAGATACAGTGAAACAATGTTCTACTTTGTTTCCTAACTGTTTTAAGTAAACTGGATAGGAGGGACTTGCTGTTTGTAATCCATTTTTAAACTCATTGACTCCTGCAAGTCATTGTGGAGAGGAATGTAGCCAAGAAGAAAAATAAATTCAGATGTTACTTCCTATATCAACAACAGGGAGGAAACTGTGGTGCATTTGTGTTGAACCAAAGAAGTTGACAGAGAATAAAGCCATTAATTTACATGTTAATGTTTCCTCATTATCCACTCTTTTTGGGGTCAATTATATACAGTTGTGCTCAAAAGTTTGCAAATCCTGGTAGAAATTGTGAAATTTTGGCATTGATCTTGAAAATATGACTGATCATGCAAAACTGTTATTTAAGGATCGTGATCATATGAAGCCATTTATTATCACATAGTTGCTTGGCTCCTTTTTAAATCATAATGATAACAGAAATCACCCAAATGGCCCTGATCAAAAGTTTACATACCCTTGAATATTTGGCCTTGTTACAGACACACAAGGTGACACACACAGGTTTAAATGGCAATTAAAGGTTAATTTCCCACACTTGTGGCTTTTTAAATTGCAATTAGTGTCTGTGTATAAATAGTCAATGAGTTTGTTAGCTCTCATGTGGATGCACTGAGCAGGCTAGATACTGAGTCATGGGGAGAAGAAAAGAACTGTCAAAAGACCTGTATAACAAGGTAATGGAACTTTATAAAGATGGAAAAGGATATAAAAAGATATCCGAAGCCTTGAAAATGCCAGTCAGTACTGTTCACTCACTTATTAAAAGTGGAAAATTCTGGGATCTCTTGATGCCAAGGTCAGGTAGACCAAGAAAGATTTCAGCCACAACTGCCAAAAGAATTGTTTGGGATACAAAGAAAAACCAACAGGTAATCTCAGGAGAAATACAGGCTACTCTGGAAAAAGACAGCGGGGTCATTTCAAGGAGCACAATACCACGATACTTGAACAAAAATGAGCTGCATGGTCGAGTTGTCAGAAAGAAGCCTTTACTGCACCAATGCCACAAAAAAGCCTGGTTACAATATGCCCTACAACACCTTGACACGCCTCACAGCTTCTGGCACACTGTAATTTGGAGTGACAAGACCAAAATAGAGCTTTATTGTCACAACCATAAGCACTATGTTTGGAGAGGGGTCAACAAGGCCTGTAGTGAAAAGAATACCATCCCCACTGTGAAGCATGGTGGTGGCTCACTGATGTTTTGGGGGTGTGAGCTCTAAAGGCACGGGGAATCTTGTGAAAATTGATGGCAAGATGAATGCAGCATGTTCTCAGAAAATACTGGCAGACAATTTGCATTCTTCTGCACGAAAGCTGCGCATGGGACGCTCTTGGGTTTTCCAGCACGACAATGACCCTAAGCACAAGGCCAAGTTGACCCTCCAGTGGTTACAGCAGAAAAAGCTGAAGGTTCTGGAGTGGCAATCACAGTCTCCTGACCATAATATCATCGAGCCACTCTGGGGAGATCTCAAACTTGCGGTTCATGCAAGACGACCAAAGACTTTGCATGACCTGGAGGCATTTTGCCAAGACGAATGGGCAGCTATACCACCTGCAAGAATTTGGGGCCTCATAGACAACTATTACAAAAGACTGCACACTGTCATTGATGCTAAAGGGGGCAATACACAGTATTAAGAACTAAGGGTATGCAGACTTTTGAACAGGGGTCATTCCATTTTTTTCTTTGTTGCCATGTTTTTTTTATTTTTTATGATTGTGCCATTCTGTTGTAACCTACAGTTGAATATGAATTCCATAAGAAATAAATGTGTTTTGCCTGCTCACTTTTCTTTAAAAATAGTACATATATTACCAATTCTCCAACTGTATGCAGATTCTCCTTTTCTGTACTGACTGTTGTCAGCTTGTGAACAAACTAATATTTGCCTAAATGGCAGCTGGAACCGTAGACTTGAAAATTCAGTTTCCATACACACTGACCTTTCCAGATTCTTGGATCACTCAGTGATCTGAGAATTATAAATCAGTATTCAAGACACTGTTTGAGATTGCACCCTGAGGTTGAGAGTTGAGTCCCTTTTTTTTTTTTTTTGGCCAACATTTTAAAGGAATGACAAAGAAATCAAGCATTCAAACCTGAGTTTTAATCAATCAGACATAGAAGGGGGGAGGGGTTAGTGGTTACAATTTTCTTTTTAACATCTGAGGGTTATTCACACCTTAAGATCAGACACTCTTTGGCAAAAACAAAAGAGAAAGGTTCATGAGAGATAATAGAATAGAATAGGTTCATGAGATGTTAATATTTGAGGTCAGTATATGCATGTTTAATCACAGTAAATTTGACAAACTTGCTTTTTCTCTAGAAAGCTTGTGGGCTATTTGTGGAGACAACTGGTTACCTTAGTTTCGCTCTGGGCCCAATTAAGGTTCAGACAGCACACAGAAGAGCCTCTTGATTCAAGGATGTGAATAAATGGGCAATCAGTGCAAAAAAGTATGGAAGCATGGGAGGATACGCTTTTAGTTGATGGCATCAAACTGATCTGAATTTAATATTGAGCTAATGCATTTTGTAGAGCAAATATGATTTAGCAAATATTTGAGGGAATCTAAACTCATCACTAGTTAGATTATACTGTATTGTATTCAGAGGTGGGTAGAGTTTTAAAAATTAAAAAGACTCAAGACTCAATTACTCAAGTAGAAGTAAAAGTACTAATGTTAATAATTACCTGAGTAAGAGTAAAAAAGTATCAAATAATAAAAAATACTCAAGTAGTGAGAAAACTAGTTACTTCAGATCGGATTATTATTATTAACACCTTGCATGCATGAATCATGTGCCTATGTGATCCTTTATAACCTCTGTTACAGTGATAGTTTAAAAATGAAAATTATGAAATTGTTTATTCACCCTCATGTTCTAAACCAGTTTGACTTGGACACAATGAACACAGTTAAGGAGATGTTAGACAGAATTTTAGCCAGTCACCTTTCACTTCCATTTGTTTGTCATTTTTGAAAGTGAATGGTGAATGAGGATGTCAGTCCCAAACATTCTGCCTAACACCTTGTTTTTGGTTCCAGTGAAGACGAAGACACAAAGGTTTGGAACAACGAGAGTGAGTCTAAATGATGACAGACTATTATCATTTATCATACCTGAAATTGTTTCTGCAGAGCTACGTTCATACCAGAAGCCTGCGGTCGGCTAATGAGTGCCGCCTTGTACCAACACAAAGAAGCACCAAAACACTTTCCTGGACTTTCAGTTTCACTGTACCTCGTTGGTGGAATGACATTCCCAACTCATCCGTGAAGCAGACTCACTCTCTGTCTTCAAAAAATGGCTAAAGACACATCTTTTCCATGAGCACTTAACCATTCAACCATTAAATAATAAATAAAAAAAAAGTTTTTTGATATATTCTTGTTGCACTCTAATCTGCCTTGGATACTACTGTTCTGATTCTAATGAAACAATGCAATGCAGCATTTTTCTCCTTCAGATGAATCGCTTATGTTGTATTATTCCTCTATTGGAAGTCGCTTTGGATAAAAGCATCTGCCAAATAAATGAATGTAATTTATGGGTGAATTCTAACTTTAAGGATGCTTGACACCTGGGTCTGAAAATTAAAAGAAAAGTTTGGAAACATTCCAAGCAATTATTACAGAAATAAATTAAACAATGCCTCACAGGCTCAATTATATTATTATGTATTATATTGTATATTTGTAGTTATGAATCAAAGCAAGATTGTGCATTATTAATGCCTAATGTCGCTATTTCACAATTTTTTAAAGTCCTGCATGCATTCTTAGTTCGGTATATTCTGTGGGGGTCGGGACCCATAAAGGGGCCTCAAGTTGACTCAAAATTAATTTAAAATAAGAAATATATAAATAATGCAACTTAATTAAAATGCTTAAAAATACTTTAAGATGTATGCCTACAAATTATAAACAGACTCTTTCTGAAACTTCTAGAATCAGACACGTCTAGTTTCGTGCAAGGGGGCCTTCAAATATTGTTTTGGACAGTGGGGGGCCTTGGAGTCAAAAAGGTTGAGAACCACTGGTTGACAGGATACTGTATACACTGACAAAATAATTTAGATAATTAGTGTACAATGACAAGTGAAGTTTCACCTTATCTCTGTGTTTAGAGGCGCATTTAGGCTTATTTTAGTTCAGAGCTTGTTTCTGTTGTCCTTAAGAAAATGCAATATACACGCACGCGCGCGATCAGCAGAGCAAAATAACACTCTGTCTACATCAGACGCGAGCGGTGCAGTACGATGAGACAAAAACAAATCGCTCCCATTATAATCAATGATGCTGTCTACAATGGATGTGTCCGCATGGCGTAGTGACACGACATCGCTCGCGTCCAATGTAGACAGTTTGTAACATGGATTTACACGCACTGATGTATTGCAGCACTGATATAAGAAAATGTATAATTAAAAACTGAGGTAAATAGAGCCCATAGGTACAGAATCATGCTGAAACTAACTATTACCACAGCAAACAACCCAGCGTTATTATCATCACCACAACTTACCGCAAGGTGTTTTCTTTTCTTTTATTTATTTATTTATTTTTTTATCCCCTATTCTCCCCATTTTGGCATGCCCAATTCCCACTACTTACTAGGTCCTTGTGGTGGCGCGGTTACTCACCTCAATCTGCCACTCACCACCAATCTTCTGAGATAGTCAATCCACGCATCTTATCACGTGGCTCACTGTGTATGACACCGCGGAGACTCACAGCATGTTGAGGCTTATGCTATTCTCAATGATCCACGCACAACTTACCATGCGCCCTATTGAGAGCGAGAACCACTAATAATGACCACGAGGAGGCTACCCAATGTGACTCTACCCTGCCTAGCAACGGGGCCAATTTGGTTGCTTACGAGACCTGGCTGGAAGCAAGGTGTTTTCTTAAAATGAATCCGTAACTCTGTATGCTGAAATTTCTACTTGTTTTGGTGTTGAATGAAGGCATCAACGTAACTCTTCATTTTCACTGTGCAGAGTGAAAAAAGTGTTTGTTTTGAGCTCTTGCTGCTGGCCCGCTGCTGTTGCTGCAGTGATGAACTCAAGTCAAGTGACAGAGCGCTGCTGTAATGTTCCGGTGCCATAAAAGTCCCATTCGTAAATATCTCAATAAATTATGCATTTATTAACACTTATTAAATTAAAACAAGTAATGTAACAACAGTAACGTCCCCCATTGTAATGGAGTAAATATAACCTCTGATTGTATTGTATTGTAATGAATTATATTGTATTGTTTGACCCAGTGAAATGATTTCTTTATTTGCAATATTATTTGGCATAGTTACAAATTCAATTGTGGCTATAACTATTTGTTATGGAAATACATATGAGGAAATCTTTCCACATGATGTATTGTTTTACACGCATAATTGTTTACAAGACTGTGTTCAAAAGAGCCGTTACAGGATATGTGGAGGGGGAGTCTTCTCTGTTTTTCTGTCTCTCGTGATTTCTCTCCCCTTCAGGAACAGCTCTAACCTTGAACAAATACATCAGTCTCTTTTAAACATGGAGACAAAAGAGAGGAGCTGAGATTATGTAAGATACAGGTCTGAAGCATTTCTTGCATGTTGAAAAATTTAACAGCCATCTGTGCTCCTCCCAGAACAGTGCATGCAAAAACAGACCATTTCTGAGCAGTTGTACAGGACATGATATTACGTCATTCCAAAGGCATAGATTTGTCTTGAACATTGGGGGAGTTGCAGTGTACTTGCTTGTTTTGATTATTCCCCCTGGAATCTACGCCCATGCATCTTTCACATTATAGCCTTTTACCTGCTTAGGCTTGTCGGTTTTAGAAGCCTGAGGATGTTTTTAACCGGGTAAGAGCACTTAATGAAAGGGGCAATCAGGTCACGCTCTTGATCTTGACCTCCAGTAATCTGAAACTGTCGGGATTCCAGGCCGATCGGCTGCGTCCGATTGATGTGTGTGTGCGTTTCTGTTTGCCGCTTGGCGTATCGCCACGTGGGTTTATTTCGTGTGTGAGTTTGACAGTCATGTGCCGACGCGCATGTGTGGCCCTCCTCCGTCAATCAGCCCGCCCAGCTCGTTTGTGTGATTGTTCTCACTTATTTGTCATTTGTCAGTGTGTATTTCTGTCTCCCTTGTGCCCTTGATTTTCTCTTTGACTTCTTAGTCTCTGCCAGTTATTTTCCCTCTCTTCTCTGCCAGCCCAATGTCTGCCTCCTCTGTATCCCCTCAGGACCTGTGGTTGGTGCTGGTCATTCTTGGGTTCGTCTCGCAATATTTGTCCTAGGCCTGTTTCACACTGCACATGAAAATTGTGTGTATGCAGTGTGCATTTATTTTGGTGCCCATTAGGGATGCTCCTATCGGTATCGGCCGATATTCACGTCCTAGGATTCGATCGGTGATCGGTAATTTGGCAGATGGCATAAACCGATAGCTCATGTGGCAAAAGACGTGCGGCTCCTTTAAGACTTCAGCAGCACTTTATAGACCTTATTAATGCTAGCGCCATCTTTGATTTTTAATGGGAATGATAATGAGGCTGTGAGGGATAAACTCACCATCACGTCAATTGCACGAATGGTATAAAGCTGTTTAAAGCTCCTAGATCACATCTGATTTTCCACAACTCATGTTGTCGGGATTTTTTTTTGTATACTGAATGTTCTTGGACAGCTATTTTATCATTGTTTTGTCTGCAGAACGATCCAAAAACACTTTAAACTGCAGTACAGCCCATTGAAGAGACTGTAAGTCTATCTCTCACAGCCTCGTTTTCATTCCTATTAAAAATCAAAGATGGCGCTAGCGTGAATAAGGTCATTGGCATTACGGATTCGGAGTGTGTGGGATACTGGCATTATGTTGTAGACAACAAACTTGATTCAGCAGTTAAGAACGATGCAGTAGGAGAGGTATGGCGAAAATGAAAAGTTTGTGTACTGTACTATTAATGTGGCGTTTCACACGGGACAAGGCAAAGGGTAAACAGTGCGAGCTGTGAAACGGTCCTTACTATCATTCATGGGGGCAGTTTCTCAGTCTCCGCCAGGCATAGGCATCTCAGTAATAACGCACGTCAAAAGATGTGGTGTAATTCATACATGTTTAATATATATCTCCCGATTAAACTGCATTAACAATAGTAGCACCAGTAGAGTCCAGAAACATGCGCTCTTTCTCCGCTTTCCTTTCATCTCTTGCCCTCATGATTTGTGTTCCCCTTATTAAAGTTCAAGCAGCAACAAGTTAAAAGTGAACTATTAATACAATCATCCAACTAAATGAAAAGGCAGGGAAGGCATTTATAAATATAATTATCCTTTATACAATATTAAGATACCATAATATAATGTATTGAAAAAGGCAAAAATAAAATAAGGAATAATACAAAATATATTAAATAATGACAATGAATCAATAACCAAAACACATCACATTAAGTTGAATTGCACCTATGGGTTAACAGTTTGTCTTCAGTTTGACACTAAACATTTTTATAGGGCTATCTATCTTAATATAGAGAATATTTTGTTAGCCTATACTTGTTTTAAAGTCTTATTAAAAACATTTTTAATAAGCCTTTTAAACTTATTTTGTCAGCAAAATCTAGGCAAAGTGATACAACTGGGAAGAGGAAAATTCTATTAATAGTGACAGTGTGCAGGAAGCTTACATGTAGCCAGTTATGACAGAGATAAAGGTGAAATGATTGGTATCGGCCGATCAGGTGTCAAGAAGTTCGGTGATCAGTATCAGCTGTAAAAATCCTGTTTGGAGCATCTCTAGTGCCCATATTAACAGGTCATAGCATTCACACTGTACGCAAAACTGTGTAATGGGCTTACTGCAAAAATGTTTTTTTTTTTTTTTAATCATAAAACTCTTTACATTTTGTTTGATTTATGCTTGAAACAAGGAAAAACAATTTGCCAGATAGGTAAGAAAAATACAATTGATTAAACCCTTTAAAAATAATAACATCTGTGATGTTCGGGTCAAAAATGACCCGTATAGATTTCAATAGATTTGCAGTAGATTTACAGCACACTCATCTATAAATTATGAACATGAAAACTATCATAGGCTTACCTATATGTTTCACACTGAACACATGCTTACATAGTAGCATTTTAACAGGAAACAGCGCCACCTATATGCCCGTTGTGGTACTACTCGTGTACTGTAGATATCCAGAAATCCTTAGCTTTACTGAGGATTTACAGTACTTAAAATAAGCTGATGCTCATATTACTTAAAAACTTGAAAGAAAAACAGAATCTTGGTTTATATTTAGAAAAACGGCAACCAAATGAATATTGCAAAAAAGAGCAATTATCATTGTACAACAAATACATTGTCAGCTTTGTCAAATCAACATTGTGCAGTTGAACTAGAAATGACTGACTGTTTGTGTGTGTGAGAGAGAGAGAGAGAGAGGGAGAGTTAGAGAGATTGTGACACTCTTCACTCAAGAGAAACTTCACAGCTGCATTGAAAGCCAGCAGTATTTACCACGGGTCAGATTTGACCCGAACACAATAGGTGTAGGTGAAAAGTTTGACATTAAGTTTAAGTCTAGTTTTTCACTGTTTTTAACTTTTAAATTGGTGAAAATGACCCGACTATAACAGAAGGGTTAAGATAAATATGAAAACAAGTCTTTCTATCTTATGCAACATTGCTTATCATAGTAAATGTGTCTTGTTCTTAAGATAGATATTCTTGCTAGAAAACAAGACAAAGGTTTTATTTTATTTTTTTCAGGGTTTTTTTCTCTGTATAAGCAGTACCTGATTATTTGGGTACGTATATTAACAGGTTCATCATGTGATAAGGAGGTTGGTGTTACATGAGTAGCTTGGTGTTGCGAAGCTAAAGCTAAAGCAGTTTTTAATAGTTCTTAACTGCCAACTGTTTTTGAAATCCTGTTTTTCAGCAGCAGAACACAGAACACTGGTTGCTAGTACTTTGTCACAGGGACAGGCAGTGATATCAGACAGAAAAGCCTGAGAGACCAACTAATTCCTGGACAGGATGCCTCTTTCTGTCTGACATCTATCAGCATCGGTTCTGAATTGACTGCCTTGCAGTTTGAGGGACATGTCACTAAAGCCCCAGGAAGTCGAGTGTTGCAAAGAGAAGCCCCCTGTGGGATGGTCCTCTTGCATTTAGTACATGACATTTGTGTGTCGTGTGTGTGAGTGTGTGGTTGAAGAAAGGGAATGGAACCTTGTTTGACACAATTGTGCATCCATATGTGAAGTGTCTTTCTCTCTAAAGTGCAGTGTAATGGGGGCTTGCACTCTCCTCATGTGCTTTACTCACTGTGTGAACAAGACTGCAGCAGCCACAACGCCTCTCTATCTCTAGCTCTGTTGCAAAACCTAGTGAGTTGCCATGCTGCCTACTGCCTTTACAGGCAGCTTCCTTCTATGGCAGCATCCTAACAGAACCTCAAAAGTGACTGATTTGGAAGTTTCTGCATAGGCAGCAACTCTGTTCACCATACACATAGGAAACCCAGTAACACTTTCAATAAGGTTCCATTTGTTAACATTAGTAAATGCATTAAGTATCCTGGACAAAAAATTAACAATATATTTGTAACATCATGTATTAATCTTTGTTAATGTTAGTTAATAAAAAAATACAATTGTTCATTGTTAGTTCATGTTAGTTCATAATGCATTAACTAATTTTAACTAATACAACCTTTGATTTTAAATATGTATAAGTGTATGTTGAAATTAACATTAACTTAGATTAATAAATGCTTAATAAATATCGTTCATTGTTAGTTAATTTTAACTAATGTTGTTAACTAATGTTATCAAATGGAACCTTATTGTTAAGTGTTACCGCAAACCTTCATAAAAAATTATTTCAATGCAGGTGATGTGAGAGGAACAATGTGGTACTCTGATAAGCACAACTACAACCCCAATTCCAAAAAAGTTGGGACAGCATGAAAAATGCTAATAAAAACAAAAATGAGTCATTTGTAAATTATATTCACCCTTTGTTATATTGAAAGCACCACAACTAAACATTATATTATGTTTTACCTTGTGAATTTCATTTTTTGTTATTATTTTTTTTTACGTACAATAATTTCAAATCAGATGATTGCAACACGCTCCAAAAAAGTTGAGACTGGGGCAATTTAAAACTAATAACAATTTGACAAGTTAAAATAACAAGGCAATGTGAAACAGGAGATGTGAAACAGGTGAAGCAATTGTGTCATAGTATATAAGGAGCCTCAAAAAACAGCCTAGTCCTTCAAGAGCAAGGATCATTCGAGACTTGTCAATTTGCCAACAGATGCTTCAGCAAATAATCCAGCACTTTGAGAACAATGTTCCCCAAAGACAAGTTGGAAAGATTTTGGGCATTTCACCCTCTACAGTGCACAGTATAGTTAAAAAGATTGAAGGAATCTGGTTAAATCTTGGTGCGTAAAGGGCAAGACGAAAACCACTTCTGAATGCATGTGATCTCTGATCCCTCAGACATCACTGTCTTAAAAAAACATCATTCATCTGTAATGGATATCATGAACATGAGCTTGGGATTACTTTAGTAAATTTTTGTTAGTCAACACCATTCACTGCTGCATCCACAGATGCAAGTTAAGACTTTACTCTGCAAAGCAGAAGCCCTACATTAACACTGTCCAGAAGTGCTGCTAACTTCTCTGGGCTCGGTCTAATCTTAGATGGAAAATAGAACAATGGAACTGTGTTTTTTTAGTCCGATGAGTCCACATTTCAAATACTTTTTGAAAAACACAGCCGTTGCATTCTCTGGGCCAAAGATGAAAAGGACCATTCAAGCTGTTATCAGTGTCAGGTCCAAAAGCCAGTGTCTATATGGGCTAGGGGTGTGTCAGTGCCCATGGCATGGGCAACTCACACATCTGTGAGGGCACCATTAATGCAGACAGATGTGTGAAAATTTTGGAGCAGCATATACTGACATCCAGCACCGTCTTTTCCAGGGACGTCCAGGAATTTTCAGCAGGACAACTTCAAACCAAATACTGTCCGAATAAGCAGAGAATGTGGGTGCTAGATTGGCCTGCAGACCTGACCATCTCCAATTGAGAATGTGTGGTGCATTATGAAGTTCACAATATGGCAAAGAAGACCCCGTACAATTGTGCAGCTGAAGACCTGCATAATGGATGAATGGGGGAAAATTCCACTTTTTAAACTTAAACTTGTGTCTTCAGTCCCTAAATGCTTAATAAGTGTTATTAGAAGAAATGGTGATGTTTCACAGTGGTAAACACTTGACTGTCCCAACTTTTTTGGAGTGTGTTGCAATCGTCTGATTTGAAATTACTGTACATTTAATAAAAAAAAAAAATAATAAATAAAAAAAGGTAAAACATCATATAATGTTTAGTTGTAGTGCTCTCAGTATAGCAAAGAGTATAATTTTATATATTTAAAATGATATAATTTAAAAATCACTCCTTTTTTTATTAGCATTTTTCATACTGTCCCAACTTTTTCAGAATTGGGGTTGTAGACAGACTGAATATACTGTTATTATGGATTGCCAATTCCTGGAGGTGCTCCGGACTCAAGCAGAGGACCGGCAGGTGATCCAGAGCTTACTGCGCCAGGAGAAAGCCACGGCCATGACCCCGGACACAGCAGCTCCCATGCCTCCAGTCGCCCTCATGAAAATGGGGGCAGAAGATGATCTGGAGGCATTTCTAGACCTCTTTGAGAGGACGGCAGAGATCTCGAGCTGGCCGCATGCTCAATGGGCGCTCCGTCTCATCCCACTGTTGTTCAGTGAAGCCCAGCTTGTGGTGCAAAACTACCGGCGGTGAGTATCCTGGTATATGATGACCTGAAGAAGTCCATCTTGCAGCTAGTCAGTTGCAGCCCCGAACTGACAGCACTTCCATTCGATGAAAATGGATGCGCGCGGCCGCCCGTTTGCCTTCATGCATCAGCTCCGTGACACCTGCCGAAAGTGGCTGCTGTCTGAGGACCACGATGCCGAGGGAGTCATCGATCTCGTGGTGTTGGAACAGCTGGTCCGTCTTCTGCCGGACGGAAAGGCGGAGTGGGTCCAGTGCCACCACTTGGTGTCACTGGAGGAAGCCGTCCAACTGGCTGAGGACCATCTATCGGCATATCCGAGGGTGGACCCCTTCCACTCTCTCTCCCCTCCCTCTTGTTTTTCCCCTGCTCTTCTCTCTCAAACTGTCCCTGTCATGCAGCCTGTCCCGTACCCCGTAGGTGAGGAGAGGTACCGCTGAAGCCGGCTCTCCATTCCCGGGGGTTTCCCTGCTGCCGGTGACCCCGATGTCTCTTTGCTCTCCCCCTCAGGTGGTTGAATCCGCTGTCACAAGTGCAGATGTAACGCCTGGGCCGGCCGGTTGGAGTCGCGGGGAACCCAGGCCTTTCCAGGACCAATGCACTGTGATGAAGGTGGGAACATTGGTCCGGGTCCCCAACACTCCATGGGCTGCCCCCAATCGAGCCAGAGCGTACAGAATACCTGTGAGTATCAGGGGAAGTACATATCAAGCCTGGCTGGATACTGGCTATAATCAGACCGCTAGCCAACAATGTTTGGTTCAAGACGAGGCTTTGGGCACAGATAAAAGGGTGAAGGTGTGGTGTGTGCATGGGGATTTTCACGATTATCCTGTAGTGACACTTATGATTACATTTTGGGGGCAAAAGCATAGAGTGGAGGCTTCGGTTAGTTCCCGCCTCACCCATCCACAAATTCTGGGGACTAATTCGCCAAAATTTGAAACTCTATTGAAAGGAATATGTGTGGATGAGCCCTGCGAGAAAGTTGTTAGATGTGAGATGTGCGATGTGCTGGCTGGGGAGTCGAAGCCAGGGCCGTCTACGTTGGCTCCATGTCAGGATGATGCAAAGGAATGGGGAAGTCCCGACTTCCCCAGCCCTTAGAGGATTCCCTGCAGGGGATTTCCCTCTGGAGCAGATGCAAGATGAAACCCTGAGACACACCTTCAACCAAGTGAAAGTAATTGATGGTCAGCGCCTTCAGCGTTGAACTCTCATACCTGTATTTTTCTATTATGAATGATTGGTTGTATCGAGTGATGCCAGACACTCCGACAAAAGAAGATACAACCCAGTTGTTGATACCGAAGAGCCATCGGGAAATCTTATTCCAGACGGTTCATCATAGTCTGATGGCAGGTCACTTAGGGCGAGGAAAAACACTAAACCATCAAATGGCCCATTTCTATTGGCCGGGCATTTACGGGGATGTTCGCAGGTGGTGTACAGCATGCCATGAATGTCAGCTGGTGAATCCACCGACTACACCAAGAGCGCCTTTGTGCCCTCTTCCTTTGATCGAGGTTCCTTAGAGCGGATGGCACATGGACATCGCTTTATTTTGGTTCTGGTGGACTATGCAATGTGATATCCAGAAGCAGTGCCCCTGCGCAACATCTAAGCACTTAGTGTTGCAGTGGTAATCTTCAGAATAATATCCCGAGTGGGGATTCGAAAGAAATCCTCACTGATCAGGGCACTACATTTGTGTCACGGACACTACGCGATCTGTACGAATTATTGGGTATTAAATCGATTCATGTTTATCCCCCACAAACAGATGGTTGGTGGAACGATTTAATAAAACCCTGAAGAATATGATTCGTAAGTTCGTACACGAGGATGCTAGAAATTAGGATAAGTGGCTCGAACCCCTATTATTTGCAGAGAGGTCCCACAAGCCTCCACAGGATTTTCCCCATTTGAGCTGCTGTATGGGCGTCAGCCACGTGGTGTGCTCGTCGTCAAGAGGGAAGCTTGGGAAGAGGGACCTTCAAACAGTAAAAATGAAATTCAGTACATTCTTGTTCTTAGAGCAAAACTCCACACTTTGGGTCAACTAACACAGGAGAATTTGCTCCAAGCACAAGAATGACAAAGCCGGCTGTATGATAGGGGAGCTCAGCTACGGGAATTTGCACTGGGAGACAAAGTGCTTGTATTACTCCCAACCTTGAGCTCCAAATTACTCATCAAGTGGCAAGGGCCCTTTGAGGTCACACGACGAGTGGGAGATCTCCATTATGAGGTAAAATGAACAGATAGTGGCGACGCATGTCAAATCACCTAAACCTCCTGAAATTATGGAGGGAAGTGGGTCCTGTGACATTGGCAATGGTAGTTCCGGAGAGGGCGGAGCTCGGGTCAGAGGTGAACATAAAAGCCAAGCATATCACCCCGGTCATTTGTGGAGACCACCTCTCACCATCTGAAGTCACAGAGGTTGCCAAGTTGCAGAAAGAATTTTCAGACGTGTTCTCACCTCTGCCTGGTCGTACAAACCTCATACAGCACCACATCGAAACTACGCCCGGGGTAGTGGTATGTAGTCATCCCTACTGGCTTCCCGAGCACAAGAAAAAAGTAGTGTAGGAAGAATTAGATGCAATGCTCGATATGGGGATAATAGAAGTATCCCACAGTGATTGGTCCAGCCCGGTCGTCGTAGTCCCTAAGAGCGACAGGTCGGTTCGGTTCTGCATGGATTACAGAAAAGTCAACGTGGTGTCTAAATTTGACACATATCCAATGCCTCATATTGATGAACTGCTCAATCGGTTAGGCACAGCTAGCTTTTACTCAATGCTGGATTTAACAAAGGGTTATTGGCAGATCCCCTTAACGCAGATGTCCCACGAAAAAACTGCCTTCTCCACACTGTATGGTTTACACCAGTTTGTGATACTTCCATTCAGTTTGTTCAGGGCCCCGGCTATGTTTCAGCACTTGATGGACCGAGTTCTCCGACCTCATTCTGCTTACGCCGCTGCCTATCTGGATGACATCATTATATACAGTAATGATTGACAGCGGCATATGCAGCATCTAAGGGCTGTTCTAAGGTTGCTGCGATGAGTGGGACTCACAGCAAACCCCAAGAAGTGCAAAATTGGACGGGTGAAGGTACAGTATCTGGGGTTCCACTTGGGTCATGGGCAGGTGCGCTCCCAAATTGATAAGACTGCAGCGGTTGTGGCTTGCCCAAGACCCAAGACCAAAAAGGAGGTGAGACAGTTCCTTGGGCTTGCTGGCTATTATAGAAGGATTGTGCCTATTTATTCGGACATCACCAGCCCGCTGACTGATCTCAGTCCAGTGGACAGAGCAGTGTCAACAGACATTTATACAGGTCAAAGCTGCTCTTTGCGGCGGGCCGCTTTTACATGCACCTAATTTCTTTCTCCCATTTGTTTTACAGACGGACGCTTTGGACAGGGGGCTGGGGGCGGTGCTCTTGCAGGTGGTGGAGGAGGAGGCTATCACTGAGAGAGACTAAGTACAGCACCATTGAAAAGGAATGTCTGGCCATGAAATGGGTTGTTCTCACCCTCCGATACTATCTGTTGGGGCCGCCTTCACCCTCTGTTCTGACCACGCACCACTCCAGTGGCTCCACAGCATGAAGGATACTAATGAGCGGATAACCCGTTGGTATCTGTCTTTACAGCCTTTTAAGTTCGAGGTGGTCCACAGAGCAGGGACACAGATGGCTGTTGCTGACTTTCTCTCCAGAAATGGGGAGGGGGGAAGGCCAGATGGCTCCCTGGCCTGAGTCGGGCAGTGGGGGTGTGTGTCTGGAGATAGAGAAGCAGTAAAGGTGCACACACCTGAGCACAATATGTCTAACACCTGTTTCAGATTGCAGTGAGCAATGGGGAGAGCGATATAAGGAGGAACCACGCTAGAGACTGAGAGAGAGCGCTAGCACACACATACCAACATCAGGGATACTTATGAGAAGCACGAACATCTGCAGCTCAGGTTAATACAGGCAAATGTTGATTTTGTGCTTAGATTACATTTCAACTGAATCGGGGAGAAATAGTACTCCATTTTTTTCACGCTTGCTTTGACTTTTCTGAATTTTGTTGTGCTTTCATATCGTGCAGTAACACAATGGCACAGCGACTGGTGTATGTCGTCATGAAACAGAGTCCCTCCCCTCCAAATTCGATCACAAGTGGTCACAGTAGACGCATTTTAATGACCAGGTGTAAACAGCGGTGTCTCACCTTACCACATGTGATTGGATCACCCGAGACGCATTTTAATGGTGTAAACGGGGTCTATATGAATAGAATTCACATAAGATCAGTAAAAGAATCTGTATTAACTACTCCATGACTTAATCTGTAGTAGATAGTGTTATTTGTAATGTTCACCTTTTGCATTCAGGATGCTGATGCCACTCCATAAGCGGCCATAATATGCGCCAATTACACTCTGTTATTGTAATTTATTATGACACTGATACTACTGCAAAGACGGGTGTATAAAAGAGTGTTAATGGGCTGAATACAGACAAAGGAATGATGATAGGCATATCTTACTGTGGGCAGATTTATGAATGGCTTTTGGCTGTAGATGGCACATGAGGCAAATTTGCACCAGCTCGCTAATAACCCAGAGAGAAAACAAGCATAGAATCAACATAGAATCGATGTCTCACGTAGTGATGAGTCATTCATGAACGATTCGTTCATTTTGAACAAATCTCTTATGAGACTCAGAAGAACAATTAGTCTCAGAGAGTGATTTGTTCATTTTGTGTTGGCTGCGCATGCGCATTGCGCAACCTCCATTGCTCACACAGGAAACAGTAATGATTAGTTCACCTCTCGAGTCATTTGGTCCGAGTCGTTCGTTCTTTTGTCACGTGACAAAAGATCGAACGATTTTTTTTTATACAGATATACATACAAATGTATATTCAAATCAACAGAAGAAAAAAAATACAATTCTTAAAGAGGTCACAAATGTTGAATATAAAAGCACAGTGTTCATAGCTTTGGGATTTTTGGAGCTTTTGATAGTTTTCAAATTTCCATCAAGCTCAATCTTAAAGACAGGAAAGAAAGGTTTAGAACCATTATATTTACATTTGTGTATATAGTATTTTGCTAGTAGGAAACATAAATTAATTATATAACATTTTTCTTCATTTTCTCTTGAGTAGTCAAGCATTCCAAAAAAATACATCTTTAAAACTATAAGAGAAGTCATTTACAAAGTGAGATTGAATAAACATTAGAATTTCTGACCAAGATTTCTGTATATGGGTACAGTACCAAAACAAATGAGTAACATTTTCCACTGAGGATTGACAGAAAGAGCAATTTAAATCAATGTCCGATTCATATCGCTTAAGAAACGCTTTAGTTGGGTAGAACCTATGATACAATTTAAACGTTATTTCTTTTACTTTATTTGTAAGCAGATACTTTTGGGGCAAGGACCATACTTTATCCCAAGGCACATTGCTATTCCAGTATGGTATTATGTAAGAAATTGTTACTATCTCTCTCTGGAAATGAGCTCTAATTTTATGATTATTAAACTGCTGCTATGCAGAAAAACATTGCCAACCACTGTATCAGCTAAATTCAAGGAATGGATAGATGGCCATGTAAAGTTACTACCTTGCAGCAGCAATGACACTCCAGAGGGAACTGCATCGAAAACAATTGCATATTCTTTAGCAGTTATAGGAATTTTGTAAAAATCTGTGTAGCTATAAAGTCTACCATGTGGGTTAAAAAATTGTCCAAATAAATAAGATTGTTGTTAAACCAATTATCAAAAAAAGTGATCTATTTTTCTAGAGAATGTTCTTATTATTCCAAATGTAATATCTGTGCGGAGAGAAGTTGTGTTTTTAATTTCAGGGACCAAGCCAAAAGCATCTGCTTATGAAAATTGGAAAAATAAATTATTGGGATCTTTGTGACATCATAATTACAAAGTAAAAGAAAACTCAAGCCACCAACTTTAGAAAAAATATAATTAGGGATAATGTTCCAAAGTGATGAGTAGTTATTAAAAAAGTGCTTAAGCCAATTCATTTTAAAAGTACTGTTTAAAGTAGTGAAGTCCAAAAAATGTAATCTCCCCTGATTAATTGGGTTCATCATCACAGACTTTTTAATCAAGTGGGTTTTATTTCTCCAAACAAAATTGTATATGATATTTTCAATTTTTTTAACACCACTTTATCAACCTCCAAGGAGAGAGCTGCGTAAGTGAGTCTGGGCAACCCTCCAGCTTTTGAAAGTAAAATTCTTCCTTTAATTAACAACCAAGAGTTGAATTTCTATTGGGTTTTCTCTATAAGGGGGTCAAAATTTAATCTACACCTTGTAGTTTGGTCTTTATTACTATTCCAAGGTATGTAATTTGATCTTTCACTGGAATGTTACATATGGAGGGAACATCACAATTTTTAATGGGCATTAGTTCACATTTATTGACATTTAAGTGGAGACCTGAAGCCCTGGAGAAAGTGTTAATCAATCTTAAAGCAATTGGGACTTGGAAAGCATCATTCAAAAACAATGTGGTGTCATCGGCCAGCTGGCTAAAAATAATTATTAACAAATGGCTCGATCCCCTGTTATTCGCAGTATGAGAGGTCCCGCAAGCCTCCACAAGGTTTTCCCCATTCGAGCTACTGTATAGACGGCACCCGCGCAGCGTGCTTGATGTCATACGCGAAGCTTGGGAGGAGGGACCTTCAAACAGTTAGAATGAAATTCAATACGTTAGAGTAAAACTCCACACCTTGGGGCAACTAACACAGGAGAATTTGCTCCAAGCTCAAGAACGACAGAGCCGACTGTATAACAGGGGAACTCGGCTGCGGGAATTTGCACCAGGAGATAAGGTACTCATATTACTCCCCACATCGGGCTCCAGATTACTCGCCAAGTGGCAAGGACCCTTTGAGGTCACATGACGAGTGGGGGATCTCGATTATGAGGTAAAGTGAACCGATAGAGGGGACGCACGTCAAATATATCACCTCAACCTCCTGAAATTATGGAAGGAGGCGGTCCCTGTGACGTTGGCTACGGTAGTTCCGGAGAGGGCGGAGCTCGGGCCGGAGGTGAATACAAAACACAACCATATCACCCCGGTCACTTGCGGAGACCACCTCTCACCGTATCAACTCGCAGAGGTTGCCAAGTTGCAACAGGAGTTTGCAGATGTGTTTTCCCCTCTACTGGGTCATACAAACCTCATCCAGCACCACATCGAGACTGAGCTACCGATTGCCCGAGCACAAAAAGAAAATTGTCTGGGAAGAATTGGATGCAATGCTCGATATGGGGGTAATAGAGGAATCCCATTGCAATTGGTCCAGCCTGGTTGTTCTAGTTCCTAAGAGAAACGGGTCTGTACGTCACCAGCCCACTGACTGATCTCACTAAAAAGGGAGCTCCAGACCCGGTCCAGTGGACAGAGCAGTGTCAACAGGCGTTTACGCAAGTGAAAGCTGCACTTTGTGGGGGGCCGCTTTTACATTCACCTGATTTCTCTCTCCCTTTTGTCTTACAGACGGATGCTACAGACAGGGGGCTGGGGGCCGTAATCTCGAAGGTGGTGGAGGGGGACGAGTGCCCAGTGCTGTACATTAGTCGCAAGCTCTTGCTGAGGGAGACTAAGTACAGCACCGTTGAAAAGGAGTGTCTTGCCATCAAATGGGGGGTCCTCACTCTCCGGTACTACCTGCTGGGGTGGGCCTTCACTCTCTGTTCAGACCACGTCCCGCTCCAATGGCTCCACTGCATGAAGGATACCAACACGCGGATCAACCGTTGGTATCTGGCTCTTCAGCCGTTTAAGTTCAATGTGGTCCACAGACCGGGAGCACAGATGGCTGTTGCCGACTTCCCTTCCAGAAATGGGGGGGAGTGGTAGACAGGCCAGATGTCTCCCCGGCCTGAGTCGGGCGGTGGGGATATGTGGCAGCAGGGGCGTGGTCAAGCATCCGCCCGGCCAGGGAGTAAGGGTGCATACACCTGAGCCAGATTATGATTAACACCTGTTTCTAGTTGCAGTGTGGTTGGGGAGAGCGGTATAGAAGGACCACGCCACCGACAAGAAGGGGAGAGAGAGCTAGAGACCTAGAGTCCCACTGAGTAGTGTTAATGTGAAGCTAAAGAGTTAATGTGATGCTAATGAGTTATTGTGGAGCTATTGAGTTATTGTGAAGCTGTAAGCTCAGAAAGCTGACAATTTAAAAAGCCTTACCTGAGACTGAAGAAATTCGGTTCCCTGTGTCCTCCTTCCCTCCCTGTGTGAAGTTTTGCTACAGACACCAACTGTTTCCCAGCGCAATTTATAGGTACAACAGATGACAATGTATTTAAATGTATGTTCTAATGTTGTGAGACATACAATTGTAATATTATAAAGATAACTTGAGATGTCTACCTTTGCCATGCTGCAGTGCAGAAAATGCCACAAGGTTTGTCCCTAAAATTAAAACACCATCTTTGAGAAAGTAATGATTGTTTTAACATTTATTCACCTTGTGTTTTATTGACTCAGTATGGTGCACGCAGCACCACTGCAGACTCACTCATCACAGGACATTCACGAGTGGAAGACAGAGAAATAACTTTAACTAAAGTTAAAGATTAGAAAATATGAGTGAAATTGATTATGTTGAAGTTGACCATCTATCTACAACCATTGAAAAGAGTCCAACATGATGATTTATCTAAATTTACCTCAGTTACCGGCTGCCTCACAGAAAACTGGGCAGTGCG
This sequence comes from Myxocyprinus asiaticus, assembly GCF_019703515.2. NCBI lineage: Eukaryota > Metazoa > Chordata > Actinopteri > Cypriniformes > Catostomidae > Myxocyprinus > Myxocyprinus asiaticus. Next base: position 26,967,079 of record NC_059376.1, on the reverse strand, counting down.
CAAATAGGGCATTTAATTACAAAATTACCAAGCGGGGATATTTTTAAAACACTGAAGGATAAAACAATTCAAATCTAAAGTGATATTCAATGATTGACTAACAAAAATTTGTGTAAAATGATGAATAAAAGTACATTTATGTTTACCTTTCTAGCGACGCATCCACTGACTGTTGGCCTGGTGTATTTTCAAAAACACGCATGCGCAGAACTTCGACATAGTTTCAACAGAACAAACGTTATGATTTCGACCAAATGGGTCAGAGGTACATGTTGATGAATCCACCTCATTCCGACGTTAAATATATGATCTCTTTTCGACCTAACAATGTTCTGATGTACCGACCAAATAGTGAATGTTGATTCAACATTGAAAATTGATCGATGACTGATCCCGACCTTTACAACTAAAAATAGATGTTGAATCAACGTCTCCTGCTATCTGGGAACTCTACACACTGGCGTGTTTATGTTGACTGATCTTAACTCCTCTTAAAGCTTTAACGCTACATCCATTAAACTCTGTACATACCTTCAGACTTCTAGAATAGTGTTCTATATCTTTTCTAACTGATCAGAATTTCGGGTTTCAAAAATCCCATAAACTGACCATGTTTACACCAGAAACGATGTCGCTTCGTAGTTGCCTTGAGGGTGTCTACTCTGGACGTGTCAAAGCAAACGCTCTAACCCGTTTATTGGTCTTGTTAGCAGGAGTAGCAAAAATAGAACAGAGTTTCTGTTTACTGTCGGCGAGACAAGGCGCGATGCAATGGGCACATCCAGTGTAGACAGCATCATTGATTATAATGGAAGCGATTTGCTTTTTTCACATCGTGCTGTGCCTCTCACATCTGGTGTAGACAGATTGGCTACGTTCACACTGTCAGTGTTTGGGATTGGCAGCCGTATTTACTTACAGGTGTGAGTCTTGAAATGTCCTGTTAATACAACAGCTTACATAAGCAGTTTGAATACTGTCTGTATGATCGAACAAACAAAGTCACAACCGTTTTCTAACATCTGTAACCATAGTGACAGTGACTAAAAGATGGCGACGTCCATAACACCAGCATGTCTTATAACAATTGCCGCCGCGTTATTAAATAAACAAGTCCAATCGAGGTGCCAGTTCATCCATCAGATCATAATTAACCGACAGTGGCTTTGAATGATTTTTAACTGCTTGTGCCCACGATCAGCCAGTGGAAGACAGCGGTTGGGTCTTCGGATGATTCAGCTCATTTCCCCATCTCCATGAGTTAACGAACCCCTATATAAAACACACGAGACAGGCTTGTGTACAGTGCAGCATGTCTTTTACTCTACATGATGTAACTAACAACTAGTTGTCCAGTACAGATACAGGTTTGCCGAGAATGCGGTTGCGAGACCTGAAAATTTGTGGGTGTCAGTTTGGTTATATATTGTGGTTGTCACTCTCGTAAATAACCATACTGTGTGTGAACGTAACTGTATTAAGCACTCAAAACAGGTCTGACAAACGTATTCTGCTGCTGTATGAACGTGGCCGGTGTTACACTGATGGAATGTTCAAATGAGCCAATGGAACATTCGTGAATTCAAACTCAAACTGTCAAAAATTCAATAAACACACACAAGGCCTTTAATCTGCATTAAAGATGCTGTGAGAAATTTTTTTTTTTAATGGAATGGTATGCAGAAAATGTTCCTATTCCATGAAAATAGTGTCCTGAAATATCTTTGCGGTTTCTGTGACAGCATTAAACTGTTTAACTGTTTGTGTGCTATTTTTCTATTATTTATCTGTCTGTCTGTCTGCCTGTCCGTCCATCTGTCTGTTTTTGATCATCTGCTGTGTGAAAACTGTAAGTCTGATCAGTTAGAAAAGTCATAGCACACTATTCCAGAGAATGAAGGTCTGTACAAAGTTTGGTGGATGTAGCTTGAAAGCTCTAAAAGTTTGTGTTAGAAATGTTGGTCTCGTTTTAGGGATTTTCAAAAATCAATAAACCACCCAGCAGGGTTGTCCTCTTTCCCCATTATTGTTCTGTCTTGCCCTGGAACCATTAGCAGCCACGATAAGAAAGGAGGATAATTTTCTAGGGGTAGTGGTGGGAGGTGTGGCATATAAGCTTTTGCTTTACACAGATAATATTTTATTATTCGTCTCCGACCCTACTAGATCTATGCCTTGCCTCCATAGAATTATTAATTACTTTTCTAAGTTCTCAGAATACAGAGTCAGTTGGTCTAAATCCGAAGCTTTGGCTCTGACAGCGTACTGCCCAGTAACGGCTTTCCAGCCGGGCGCCTTCCAGTGGCCCAAACAGGGCATTAAGTATTTGGGCATTTTATTCCCAGCAAATTTGTCTGATTTAGTTAGAGTTAATTTTGACCCCTTTATAAAAAGGTTTTCAAGCAATGTGGGCAGGTGGGCTTCATTACATTTATCTGTAATTGGGAAGGTTAATGTTTTTAAAATGAATTGTATTCCAAAATTTAACTACCTATTACAACCTCTCCCTATAGATGTCCCCCTCTCTTACTTCAAGCAATTTGATAGCATAGCGAAGTCCTTCATTTGAAATGGTAAGCGTCCTAGATTACATAGACCGATTGACAAAGGTGGGCTAGGCCTAACCAAGATTTATTTTATTATTATTCATTTGTTCTCAGACATTTGGCTCACTGGTTGCTTCTACCTGAGAGAGCCCCTCTCTGGTTTGTACTGAACAGGAAGTTCTTGCCCCTATTTTGCCATTGCAAAGACTGTCTATCAAACTAGTCGGAAAAGTTAAATTACACCCCGTTATCTCGCATTGGGGATAAACAAAAACTGGGTTCTGACCAACATTATGGGTGGGCAGGCAAATTATTTTAAGGGGATGGAAGTCAGATAGGGCACCCATCATTTCCAGAGTGGTGTGTGGAGATGGGGAGTGTGGCAGCTTTTGAAGGGATGTCAAGCAGAAGGCTGAGGGTTCAGAATTTTTTTGACAGGAAGTGGGGTAATTACTTGATGTTTTTGGGGGACTCTCAGGGAGGGACTGGGGAGAGAGATGTTTTGTTTTAATCATATATGATTATTATGTTTGTTTGTTTGTTTATGTTATTTTTTTGTGTGTGTGTTTCTATTTGTGACCATAGGGGTGGGTTCGTTGGCTTAGTGTGGGTTTGGTGATTGGGGATTGGTAGGGATATTGGGGGGGGGTGTTAAATGTTAAATGATGATTCAGTGTATATATGTTGTATGTTTTTATTTTATTTTGTTAAATATTTATGAATCAATAAAATGTTAATTGAAAAAAAAAAAAATCACTAAACCAAGTTTGTAGACTAAGTATGTTGTCTATGTCAAGCCAACATAGCACACCCAAAATTTAAAACATGTCAATATTGAATTAATTATAATATTTAGTAATGTATATAGTATATTATGTATATAATAATGTATATGAATTAAATTAAGTATATTTATAATGGACATTTCTCTTAGTTTGTCCGCCATTTTGAGTTTATTTTTCGGAGTGCCTGTTTGCACCCCAGTGTAAATAGCATCTGCCACACAGGGCAGCTATTTTCCCCTAATAGTCTGGTAAAACCACAGGAAAATACAACGAAACAGTTAATAGATGTTGCTGTAGTGGTGTGGGGTGTAAAGACAGTGTGTAAATGTGTACTGTTGTCCTAGCAACCACGGTTCGAATCCGCATTTTGTACCACTCTTTTTCCCATCCAATTTCCTGTTTCCACTCTTAATATTTCCTTTAACACTACTTATAATGATAGATAAAAATAAACATAAATGATGATTTCATTGCAGTGATTTGGTCACGGTGAATGTCGGGGAGTGCAGAGAAGAGTTTGATCCAGAGGTGGGGTCTGTCGATCGCACTCATTCCCGCAGCTCAGCATCGCTTGTGTGTACATTGTATAGCTGTTTTTTGGGCTGAAATCATAGTTTTAATGCAATTTATCATGGTGTTAGTACAGGAATATGATAGTAATATAGTAACCATGGTTAATTTTGTAGTTACTGTAAATGTACAAAACAATACCATGGTGAAACCATGGTTACTGTAGTAAAAACAAGGTTATTTTTTCTAAGGTTAGGTTTAGGGGTAGAGGTTAATGTGGTGTGTCTGTGGGTCTCTAAATAAATACAATAAACACACTGCTTGTTGGGCGTGTTTCCACGGAGACGTAGCGTGTGTGTGGAGGCCCACGCTATTCTCTGCGGCATCAAAGCACAACTCACCATGCGCCCCACCGAGAGCGAGAACCACACATTATAGCGACCATGAGGAGGTTACCCCATGTGACTCTGCCCTCCCTAGCAACCAGGCCAATTTGGTTGCTTAGGAGACCTGGCTGGAGTCACTCAGCACGCCCTGGATTTGAACTCATGGCTCCAGGGGTGGTCAGCGTCAGTAATCACTGAGATACCCAGTCCCACCCCCAGAATGTTAGTATTTAAATATGGGTGCAAATAGTATTTGACACTATTTGCACCAGTGTACAATTAGTATCTATCATTATTTGCACCAGGGTTGGGGTGCAAAATAATATCTGCCACTATTTGCACTGGGGTGTAAATAGCATATACCATTATTTGCACCAGGGTGCAAATAGCATCTGCCTTTATTTTTTCACTGTGATCGTCACAATGCAAAATGGGATTGCCTTCTGTGTGAAGGATACATGAGATGCTGCCATAGAAATTGGCAAAAATTAGGTATCTTAGGAGGCAACATAACGATGCTGTCTTATTTGTGGAACAGCCTTTGAGTAGGAAGCTCACCAAAAAATTATTCCTGCAGAGGCAGTTCACTAAGTTTTGCAAAAGAGCATTCATCTTTCTCTCTCTCTCTCTCTCTCTCTGACTCTCTCTCTCTCATTAATTTTTTCATTGATTCAAGTTCAACACATCTGAAAAAAAATCAGACCGGCAGAAATTGCATCAGAGCTTAGTGTGTCAAACTTTGGCAGTCATTATTTGATTAATTATAAATGTGCCGCTGACTAAAAATACAGAAGTCAATAATTCACTCTGATTCAGTACAAGTTCAATATCATACTTCATCTCCCAACACTGTGGTCAATAACTGGCATGAATATGCAGAATTATTATCTTCCAATTTATTCAGGGAATCTGATGAAGAGACTATGGAGGTGGTAATGGGGGTGTGCATAGTACTGTGGCACATGGGAAAAAAATACTGTGCCGGTAAACTGCATTAGCAACTGTCAGTTCCAATTCCATGATACAACTAACAGAACAGGGCTTCAGGTCAGACTGAATTCCACCTTTCAGACAATATTTAATGTGTTGTAATTATGCTTATGGCTTTACTTTAGTCATATGTGACCTTGGTGCCATATTTACATAGTGCTTCTTCTTACGGTTGTTTTGTTTTGCTGAGGGTGATCTCCTGCACATGTCCAACACAATAAAAATCTGCATATGTTTGTTACATATCAGCAAATAGAAAGGTCAAAGTGATGCTTGTGGTGCTTTTCAGAGTTTAATGGAAAAGGCTCCAGAACTAACCATGGTTCTGACTAAGCTGATTTGTGAGTTTTGTAATGCTATTGGTTCTCTCTCGGGGCCGTGAGTACACAGCAATTTATACCACACAAAACAAAAACATATTCCAAAACATTTGTTCATGCATTCAGACAGCAGCAAGTCATCAACTTTGCCTTAAGTCTGATTTGATATGGGAAAGCCACAGAGAGAGTGAGGGAGAAGGAAAGAGAAACTGTTCTTTGTGCAATATTGTCTGCAAAGTAATCATGGCAGTAAAGTATTTTAAAATTAAGAGAGAGAGAGAGAGAGAGAGAGAGAACGAACATTCCTTAGAGATAACCCCTAGTGTTGTCACTGGTTCTGAGCCAGTTTTGTCATTCACTGGTACTCCCTCTTGAGTACACAGAGTTGTGTGGCTATTTTATCGCACACCAGGCGTGATAAGACAAGTGTTCCTTTCTGTTCCCAGGCTCTCATTTCTCATCTCAACAGCTGTCCAAATGCTACCTGACTCTCATGAAACGAGTAACTGCACCACAACAGAATGTAAATGTGGAAGATCTTCAAATAATCCTTTTTTTAACAACAGTGGATGTGCTCATCAAGAGCGTGTGTGTGAGGAGGTCAGGAGATACCTGTATAGTTTGAGTCTGAAGGACTATCAGTGCATCTATATGGGTCTTTTAGCAGTTGTAGCATGCATACGCCAAATGCCTGTGTATGCGCACACAGTCATATGGAGTATTCTTTGACAGGCTCGCGTTAGACAGTACGCAGACGCTGAGCATTCGAGTCAAAATCCAAGTATACTTTGAGCTGAAAGTTTGACATTTCTGTGTCACTTCCATCACCAAACAAATTTGCTAAAGTAATTAATGTTTTCAAACAGCTTTCCCAAACACTCCCCCCATCTGCCATTGGTCTAAGAAACAGACAGTGCCGCCATAAACTCACACCAGTGGTTGAGCTGATGATGCTAAAAGATCAATATTTAAGTACTTTCTAAGCCTAAATCATTGCTTCACACCAAAAGTGATCATATCGCTTAAAAAAGACATTCATTTAACCGCTGGAGTCATATGGATGATGATTATGCTGACTGTGATTTTTGGAGCTTCTGATCACCATCCACTTGCATTTTAAGGACTTAATGAGCCAAGATATTTTTCTGTTTTTCTTAAAATGTGTTCTGCTGAAGAAAGAAAGTCATACACACCTGGGGTATCATGAGAGTGAGTAAATGAAGAGAGAATTTTCATTTTTTGGGTGAACTATCCCCAGGGTTGTGCTGTAATGGAATACATGTAACAGTGTTACGTATTCAGAATACAAATATTGAGTAACTGTATTCAGCCCTGTTACGTTTTCAAGCACCTGTATTCAGAATACAGATACTTTATAAAATTTTGTTAGAATACTTTTAGAATACTTCTCTCATAATAACCACAAAATAAGGCAGAAAGAAAAAAGACTTGTCAATCAAGTGAGAAACTTTATTTACTTTTAAGAGTTTTTTCTGAACAGCAGATGCGAGCTGCACTCTGGCTCTCTCTTCCCCAGATCAGCAGCAGCGCTTGATTGCAGCATTGGCACAATGGCATGTTAAAATCTCAGAATCGCGGACTGCGTTTTTGGGATACTTTAAAAATGGACCGCGGTCACCAAAAGGTTTGATTTCAGGCACTGAAGAATGAAAATACAACATCTGTGTCATCTACATTTCGTGAATAATGTTTGCCGGATTGAATATCTGGCAACCGCACTTTCGCGCTTCCAATCACAATCGGCGGCCTTTCAGCTGTGCACAAACATCAATCCAGCCGGCAACTTTTTTTACACAAATATAACATTCGCATGCATTATACATTGTTTCCGCGATTGTTGCTGTGTAAATACATTTAAAGACGGGGTAAAGACGGACGGCTCTCGACAGCATTTGGTAAGTCACGTCCACATCAGAAACTAGCGGAATGAAGAACTGTTGAGTAGTTATTAACGACAATAATATGAATAGGTGAAATATGGGAGAAAGTACTGCAACGAATGAAAGAGGGGAAAGGACTTGAAATAGAGCACAAAGGATAACAGAAAAACCTTGTGTAAACAACTACTGTAACATAATTGAGGCTAGTTCAGTGTGACACATAACATACAGACAAATTAAAATTTATATCTCACTTTTAAAAAACATCTCATACAAAGTGATTAAAAAAAAAGATAATAAAAAAACAACAAAATAACAAAAACAAAAGATGTTAAAAAAAGCACCCAAAAATAAGTGTAGGCTTATCTCATATTAAGAGATAAAATTAATAAATAGGCCTAATATGGAAATATGCAAGCAAGCCTAATTAAAATCATTAGCTCAATATACTGTTTTGTTGTCACATGACCTCACTATTTTGTTTAATTTCTTTATGTGGCCTCCAGTTATCATCTCTACAAATAAATATGGCTTATTTGCATTCTTATCTGATTTTGTGTCCAAATATATTATTCTTTGTCAGTCCGATCAAATAATGGGTTAAGATGAAGATTAAAAAGTTGTTAAAATATTGTAGTTGACCACAAACTGCCTTCTGTTTGCCTTCGGCCTTACATTAAGCAAAACATTAGTGTCCAACTCCTGAATCTAATTTTAAGAAACAAACTATTCAGATTCACTTAGATTAGTTACAGTTGAAGGTGTAGCACTTCAGATAAGATAATAATGACATATTACACGTAATTCTTCCAATTGTGCCTTGCCTTTTATAAATATGTATTCTAAAAGTATTCTCAATACGTTACTTTTTATTTGATGTATTCGGAATACTTTACTGAATACATTTTAGAAAGAGTATTTAGTATTCAGCTCAGAATACTTTCTTAAAGTAATCCGCCCAACCCTGACTATCCCTTTAAAGTTGTTTCTGCATAGGAGAAAGTGACTAAACATTGTAAAAAAAAAAAAAAATACACATAGCAACAAATGTTTCCAACCTGTTCGCTAGAACAAAGCAGTCTAGTCCAACTGTGCCCAGTTAATGACCTAAAATTTTGTTCAGAAATTAAATCTTTAAGCAGCTTTTCAAGTAATCAGCTGAATTTGGCTCATGAAATGGTGCAAGACTGGAACGACCTTAATGAACACTGCCTTAGAAGACTTTCAATTTGAAATACATATCTTGCTCCCTAAAACTGAAGTGTGTTATTTTTATCATGTAAAAAATCTTATATATATATATGTAAATGTATGTATATGCAGATACAACTAAAAGACATTCTTAGGCTGAGTTCCCTGAATTGTGTTAATGTTGTGGTTCTGTAGAGCTGTTAAAACTGTTGTGAGTTCTGGTACCAACAATCATGCCAGGCTCCAAATCACTGAGATCACATTTTTCCCCATTCTGATGGTTGATGTGAACATTAACTGAAGCTCCTGACCATATATGCCTGATTTTATGTACTGCATTGCTGCCACACTATTGGCTGATTAGATAATCGCATGGATGATTGATGGTGCCAGATGGGCTGGTTTGAGTATTTCTGTAACTGCTGATCTCCTGGGATTTTCACACACAACAGTCTCTAGAATTTACTCTGAGTGGTGCCAGAAACAAAAAACATCCAGTGAGCGGCAGTTCTGTGGATGGAAACACCTTGTTGATGAGAGAGGTCAGCAGAGAATGGCCAGACTGGTTTGAGCTGACAAAGTCTACGGTAACTCAGATAACTGCTCTGTACATTTGTGGTGAGAAGAATAGTATCTCAGAATGCTGTTCTGAGATGCGGGTTGGCGCTGATTTGGCAGCACGAGGAGGACCTACACGATATTAGCAGGTGGTTTTAATGTTGTGGCTGATCAGTGTGTGTGTGTGTGTGTGTGTGTGTGTGTGTGTATATATATATATATATATATATATATATATATATATATATATGTATATATATATATATATATATATATATATGTTTTCAAACAGTTTTCCCGAACACTCCTCCTATCTGACATTGGTCAGACAAACAAAAGGTTGAGCCAATTTTGCTAATTTTGCAGACTTCGATTTAGCATCACACATAGACCACCAATGCCACTCTCTTTGTTTGTGTTTTGAGAAGTTACAGACATTACAGCTTATTATCTGTAAAGCTGCTTTTGGAAAAATGTGTATTGTGAAAAGCACAAATAAAAAAACTATGCAAAATTATTTGACTTGATTTGACTTTTATGGTACAATGTTTTTTCCACTTTGGCAACAAAATCTCAATGTTCTCTGCACAGACAAACAAAGAAGTGATAGCCAGTGCTGAAGCATTTTACCAATCAGAAATTAGCATAATTCTGATTCAAAGTAATGCCCAGCATTGTCCAATCACTGCCAACTATAGTACTGTGCAAAAGTTTTAGGCACTGGTGAAAAATGTTGCATAATGAGGATATCTTCCAGAATAATGCCATAAATAGTTTTCATTTATCAATTAATGTCATGCAAAGTCCAGTAAACATAAACAAAGCTAAATCAATATTTGATGTGACCACCTTTGCCTTCAAAACAGCACTAATTCTCCTAGGTAGTCCTGGACACAGTTTTTCTTGGTTGTTGGCAGATAGGATATTCCAAGCTTCTTGGAGAATTTGCCACAGTTTTTCTATCTGTTTAGGCTGTCTCAATTTCTTCTATTTCTTCATTTAATCCCAGACTGACTGGATGTTCAGTAGGGGGTCTGTGGGGGCCATGCTATCTGTTGTAGGGCTCCCTGTTCTTCTAATCTATTCTATTTACAAAAGTAATGTTTGGGAATCTAAAATTTAAATTTCCTATTGACACACTAAAGCTGAAGATATACATAACTATCTTAAGATAAATGTTTTTGTGAAACATCTTATGTGCCTAAGACTTTTGCACAGCACTGTATGTTCAAATAAATTTAACATTATAAATTCTAAATCTATGTACTGATTACCATTGTCCCGTGTCTGCCAACCAGGTCCAAACATCATCTGCAGCCTGATACGGAACTTTTGACTAGAAATTTGGAGTGTATGCACTTAGCCAGAGGTGGGTAGTAATGCGCTACATTTTCTCCGTTACATTTACTTGAGTAATGTTTTGGGAAAAAATTTACTTTTAGAGTAGGTTTAAAAGTGGGTACTTCTTACTCTCACTCAAGTAAATTTCTAATGAAATTTTTTTACTTTACAATGGGTGGCGTTCCTGTTGTTACATTACTGGGTTTAATTTGAATTAATGCATAATTTATTGAGAGATTATTGAATGGGACCTTTACGAGAGCGGAACTTCACACAGAGGTGCGCTCTGCTGTCACAGACTGTCACTCAAGCTGCTGCAGCATCAAGCTCTTCAAACAAAGTGAAACACTCTCTTGGCTCCGCACAGTGAAAAAAAGAACAATTTCGTCATGCAATGCCTTCATTTAACATCAAGACAAGCGGATATTTCAAGATTAAAATCACAGCTTAAGGCAGCACGCTGAGGTAAGTTTTGGCTCTAATGATAACACAAGCTTTTCTGTGTGATGTGATGGTAATTTTCAGAGTGATTCTGTAAATATAGGCTCCTATGACATCAGTTTTTAAGTGTACATTTTTAAATCAATGCAGCAATATATCACTGCACTTTGTCCTGCATCCCGCATGTCATGAGCAGTATTTAAGCATTTACCACGCGCCCTGCCGGGGGTACTGGAAACTATCGCAGCTACTTCAGGTGGATTAACTATAAATCCATGTAAACATCCAAGTTAAGTGTAAATAAATGACTTGGCTCTGCCATTCGCGTGATTGACAACTGGAGCGTGAACAGACAGCATTTCTGTGCGTAAGAGAGATGTGCGGGCACGAGGCAATCGTATGGTGAAGAGAGTGGCTGTGTCCGAAATCGTTCACTATTTCCTATATAGTGAATGGCAGTTAGTGCACTATATCTCAGCAGTGAGTTATAGCTAGAACCGCTACTGCTGTGTGTTAATATAAAGAGTAAACTCATTTGATCAAATAAAGAGTACATTTTAAAATGTATCTGTATGTTTTGCCTCTATATGTTATTGTTATTTTAATCAAGTAATGATTTGTCAAAAAGTAATTTAATACACTCAGCATGAAAGAAAACATTGCAGGAGTAAAGGAAGCAGTAAACTCCCAGCTCGTACGTCTTCCCCGTGGTGGATTGTGGGCAATTAACCATCGTCGAGTGTACATCAAATGTACATGAAATATTAGTGCATTGTGGGTAATAATGAGTGAACAAAAGGAACGAGTGGCTCACTCAGAATTCAGACAGTCCTACAAAATGATGGACACTCGAAATAGTGGACAGGGGGCAGTTTCAGACACAGCGAGTGTTCCATGACCGGGGTTGGTGCCCTATGCACTAGGCTGCGTACTCTGTGTTTAGAGAGCGGCGGTACTGTTGTACAGAACTAATGATCTAAATTCTTTCGACACTGAAAAAGAATCCACGCAGGACTTTAAAAGCTATGAAATAGCTAAAGAAGGCATTAATAAAGCATTATCTTGCTTTGGTTTATATTTCAGCATTATATAGTCCTTGTGGGACATTTTCACGTTTTCATCGTAATAATTACTAGAAATGTTTCCAAACCTCTCTTATTGACAAATTAATCCAGATCTGACAAGAGCCCTTTAAGGGATAGTTCACCCCAAAATTAAAATTCACATTATTTACTCACCCTCATGACACCCCAGATGTGTATGACTTTCTTTCATCTGCTGAAAATTTTTAGAAGAATTTCTCCGCTCTGTAGGTTCATACAATGCAAGTGAATGGGTGGCAACATTTTAAAGCTAAACAAAATCACATAAGTCAGTATAAAAGTAACCCATAAGACTCCAGTGGTTAAATCAATATCTTCAGAAGCGATGTGATATATGTGGATGAGAAACAGATCACCTTCACATTCTCTGCATATTGCCCCTGCTGTCTAGAAAAAAAAGACAAATATTGATCTGTTTCTCACCCACACCTATCATATCACTTCAGAAGATATGGATTTAACTACTGGAGTCTTATGGATTACTTTTATGCTGCCTTTTATGTGCTTTTTGGAGCATCAAAATTTTGGCCTACAGAGCTAAAAATATTCTTCTAAAAATCTTAATTTGTGTTCTGCAGAAGAAGGGAGTCATACACATCTGGGATGGCATGAGGGTGAGTAAATGGTGAGAGAATTTTCATTTTTGGGTGAACTACCCCTTTAAAGTGATAGCTCAGCCATAATTTAATATTCTGTCATAATTTCCCTACCCTCATGTTGTTCCAAACCAGTGTGACACTTTGCATTATGTGGAACACAAAATATGTTAGACAGAATGTTAGGGACTGACAGACACCATTCACTTTCAAAATAAGGAGGAAAAAAACATTCACTGAAAGTAAATAGTGATTCAGGCAACATTCTGTCTAAAATCTCCTTATTGTTTTGCATGGAAGAAAGTCATATGGGTTTGGAACAACATGATGGTGAATGATGACAATTTCCATTAATAATAATAAAACTAATTCTGTAATACATGTTAAATGTGTATTATGTAATGGAATATAGGGGAGTTAACGTCTATTATGTCATTTGTGAAGGTAACAAGTTACTCACTGCTTGAATACTCTTTTAATTGGATACTTTCTTACTCAAGTAATTATTTATGTTAGTACTTCTACTTGAGTAATTTTTTTTTTTAAGTAATTGTACTTTTACTTGAGTACAGTTTTTGGCTACTCTACCCACCTCTGCACTTAGCTGCATGGGAAAGTTATAGAATGCTCCCTATTTAGTGAATGACTTAACCTCTAGTGTGCTGTGTTTGCACTGGTCTCAGAACAGTTTGACATGCACTTTATTTTCATCCTAACTCCATATACAGCTGCCTAAATCCAGCTTTTGGATGTACCCATTGATTCTCAATGTGATGATACACAGTGAATATAGAATTTCTAAGGGAAAAGTAATCCTATAGTCCTCGTCTGGGGTCATTGTGTTTAACAGCGTGCCATTTCATGATACATTAATGAAATTTTCAATGCAATATCGTATGAAACCAGAGATTCTAGTCTTTTGACTCAAACAGCTTTAAATTTCAAAAATGTAATAAGGTTTCTTACCAGATGTAATATTGTTGGCTTTTCTCCCAAAGACAAACTGCACCATGTTGTTTTGTCACATGACTGTGTCGAAAGTTTAGCATTTTACTGACAGCCCAGAGTGTCCTGAACTGAGATCAGTGGGTTTAAATTAAGATAAATTATGCAGTGTATAGCGAAGAGAATGAGGATGCAGGGTTGCATGAGGTTCAACAGTGTCTCTTAACAATTATTTTCAATGACCAGATATCACAGATGTACACAAACATTCATATAAAGCCTATATATATATATATATATATATATACAGGTGCATCTCAATAAATTAGAATGTCGTGGAAAAGTTCATTTATTTCAGTAATTCAACTCAAATAGTGAAACTCGTGTATTAAATAAATTCAATGCACACAGACTGAAGTAGTTTAAGTCTTTGGTTCTTTTAATTGTGATGATTTTGGCTCACATTTAACAAAAACCCACCAATTCACTATCTCAAAAAATTAGAATATGGTGACATGCCAATCAGCTAATCAACTCAAAACACCTGCAAAGGTTTCCTGAGCCTTCAAAATGGTCTCTCAGTTTGGTTCACTAAGCTACACAATCATGGGGAAGACTGCTGATCTGACAGTTGTCCAGAAGACAATCATTGACACCCTTCACAAGGAGGGTAAGCCACAAACATTCATTGCCAAAGAAGCTGGCTGTTCACAGAGTGCTGTATCCAAGCACGTTAACAGAAAGTTGAGTGGAAGGGAAAAGTGTGGAAGAAAAAGATGCACAACCAACCGAGAGAACCGCAGCCTTATGAGGATTGTCAAGCAAAATCGATTCAAGAATTTGGGTGAACTTCACAAGGAATGGACTGAGGCTGGGGTCAAGGCATCAAGAGCCACCACACACAGACGTGTCAAGGAATTTGGCTACAGTTGTCATATTCCTCTTGTTAAGCCACTCCTGAACCACAGACAACGTCAGAGGCGTCTTACCTGGGCTAAGGAGAAGAAGAACTGGACTGTTGCCCAGTGGTCCAAAGTCCTCTTTTCAGATGAGAGCAAGTTTTGTATTTCATTTGGAAACCAAGGTCCTAGAGTCTGGAGGAAGGGTGGAGAAGCTCATAGCCCAAGTTGCTTGAAGTCCAGTGTTAAGTTTCCACAGTCTGTGATGATTTGGGGTGCAATGTCATCTGCTGGTGTTGGTCCATTGTGTTTTTTGAAAACCAAAGTCACTGCACCCATTTACCAAGAAATTTTGGAGCACTTCATGCTTCCTTCTGCTGACCAGCTTTTTAAAGATGCTGATTTCATTTTCCAGCAGGATTTGGCACCTGCCCACACTGCCAAAAGCACCAAAAGTTGGTTAAATGACCATGGTGTTGGTGTGCTTGACTGGCCAGCAAACTCACCAGACCTGAACCCCATAGAGAATCTATGGGGTATTGTCAAGAGGAAAATGAGAAACGAGAGACCAAAAAATGCAGATGAGCTGAAGGCCACTGTCAAAGAAACCTGGGCTTCCATACCACCTCAGCAGTGCCACAAACTGATCACCTCCATGCCACGCCGAATTGAGGCAGTAATTAAAGCAAAAGGAGCCCCTACCAAGTATTGAGTACATATACAGTAAATGAACATACTTTCCAGAAGGCCAACAATTCACTAAAAATGTTTTTTTTTATTGGTCTTATGATGTATTCTAATTTTTTGAGATAGTGAATCGGTGGGTTTTTATTAAATGTGAGCCAAAATCATCACAATTAAAAGAACCAGAGACTTAAACTACTTCAGTCTGTGTGCATTGAATTTATTTAATACACGAGTTTCACAATTTGAGTTGAATTACTGAAATAAATGAACTTTTCCACGACATTCTAATTTATTGAGATGCACCTGTATATGCTATAAAATACTGCATCAAAAAAGACAAATGCTTTACAGGAGATTTTTGAATTTCAGGCTAGGTGGATCCATTCAGGACAAAGGTGATTTATTTTGAATGAGACTGCTGGGTTTTTCCCCACCCTTGCATGCATTCACAGTTTGAGGAAGAGGGTGGGAAGACTGTTTCAAGCTTCAGCCTCCTCTGGAGGAAAGTGTTATTTATAACTCTCATAAGACACAACACCAGAACAAAGAAGTGTTACGCTGTGACCTGAAGGCTATTTTTACTAGGTGAGATGACACTGAAGATGAAAAGGTTTGGAAATGTCCTCGAGAACAATGATGCGTAGATAAAACTATGGACAGGCGGTGTCTTCGAGTGACGTATGAAGCCTGACAAAAGCAAATGCAACCTACAGTGTATAATTTTCAATTCCTTTTAGGCGGAATAGATGTTGAAAATTTAACTCATTCACAGAAATATTGGAAATTTAAAGTAACATCAAAATTACCACAGAAAAATTTGTAGAGAGAACTGTGTTCATTACATTTATTTACATTCATGCATTTGGCAGGTGTTTTTATCCAAAGCAACTTTCAGTGCATTCAAGCTTTATGCTGAGTTTTAAGTGCTGTTACTGGGAATTGAATCCATGACCTTGTCATTGCCGTGGCATCTCCATGCTCTACCAGACTGAGCTAGACTTTGTTTGCTTAGTTTGCACAGGGGGGGTTATGTTTAATCAGTGAGCAAAAAGAACAGGGCTATGTGATTAATATGATTCTCAATTCTGCTCCTGGGTGTCCCATGGCACTGCCTTTTTGAGGGGCCCCACTAAGTCAGAGTTTATCAAATGCACAGCAATACAGCATACATAAGTATTTGCAGACAATACATGTAAAATTTAATAACACCCTATTGAGGTCACTGATAAATCAGTAATGTTAGAAAAGGTTAGATCCTAGATGTACAGTGCAGGGCCACCCCAGAAGTCGTATTGAGAAACACAAAGACATTTGGCATTAATTATATCTATATAGTGCTTTTCTGACACTACACTCAAAGTGCTTTACATAGTGAACAGGGGACTCTCCTCAACCACCACCAGTGTGCAGAATCCACCTGGAAGATGCAATGGCAGCCATAGTGCACCAGTACGCTCACCACACACCAGCTGTAGGTGGAGAGGAGAGAGTCGAGTGATACAACCAATTAATGGATGGGAATTATTAGGAGGCCATGATTGATAAGGGCCAGTGGGGGGGAATTTGGCCAGGACACCAGGGTTACACCCCTACTCTTTTACAAGAAGTGCCCTGGGATTTTTAATTACCACTGAGAGACAGGACCTCGGTTCAGATTGGTGCCTTTTTACAATAAAGCATCCCCATCACTGTACTAGGGCATTAGGACCCACACAGACTGCAGGGTGAGCACCCTCTGCTGGCCTCACTGACACCTCTTCCAGCAGCAACATTAGTTTTTCCCCAGGAGGTCTCCTATCAAGGTACTAGCCAGGATCAACCCTGCTTAGCTTCAGTGGATAACTAGTCTAGAGCTACTGGGTGATATGGCTGCTGGCATGCTTTTCATCCTGACATTGGTGTTTTCCATAGCTATTCCAGATCTTCAGTGTCCGTGTGCTTTATGCTGCCTGTTAATGGACACAAAATTCAGCATGATGCCAAATTATCACATTAAGCGAGCTCTGCAGGCTTCACCCTACTGAACACACAGCACAGGTCTGAGGACTTAGGGGCTCATTTAATTAATTCATTGCCTGAAATAATGCACAACATGTCTCAATGGAGCTCCTCTCAGCAGCAATACATGTTCTATTCTGTTTTTCTAAGCCCAGTCCTAGTATCAACTTGAGATGGCACAGATATTTCCCTGGTAACAAATGACACCCAAAATGCTGATCCCACATTGTTTTAGTACGTCTTTCACATCTCTGCATGTAACAAAAGTCTTTGTCCAAACAGACCTTTTTTTTTTTTTTTTTTTTTCACATCAGCTCGCTGCAGGTGTGCTCTGGTTGTGAGTGAAGCATCTTTTGGTTTCTCCTCCGTATGAGGTGCACTGCTGTCAAGCTGCGTGACTCCAAGCCAAACAAGGCTTGGGAGGTAAAAGAAGAGCCAAACAGTATTGTTTAAATAAAAATGTGGGTTGGCTTGCTGCTCTTAACTGAAGCACAGCTGCAATACTCTCCTCTCAGTTGCAGAATCGGCACTCTCAACTTAAAATATAGTCCAAACCTTTGCGTATAGTCCCTATGAGGATGGTTTCTGTGTTACAGTCTTCTGCTTCATTATACTCTTGTTGAGAGGTGTTATATTTCTCATGGATCTTTTTAAGACTCCTAAGTTGAGATTTAATTCATTCCCATTCACCAGTTCAGGAAAAATTCAAGAGAAAGACAATAAAAGCAGAAGTGCAAATGCCACAACAAGGTCAGTAATGGCCAAATGGTTTAGTAATTATAACAGTAACTGTAGGTAACAGTACATTTTAAAACACTATAATATAAACACTAACAAAGCAATTTTGTTAAGATTGTAATCAGATCAACTACAAAAGATGTTATGGCACTTACAGAAATCTCTTTGCAAACCTCTGCACCATGGCAAGGTGACAGTCCATGCTACAATCGCACACTTCTTAAAATGTCTAAACTTCTAGTTGCCTCTGACAAATCCAGAACTTGAATGACAACAGGCCGTGCCCACACTGAATTTTGTTTTTATTTTTTTGTGGTACTAGAGATTTTCAGTGGAGGAAAACGTCATTCTAGTGTGGATGAGAGGTATAAATGTAGTGAACTCGATCCATTTTCAACCAAAAGCACATCAGCATGGACGTGGCCTTGGAATGTGAATCTGTACAAAACATTCCAAATAATTAATCAACTGAGAAAATACTGGAACAGGAAGTGGAACAGAATTGGACACAGCTCTGTCTGTAAACCTTCCATCAGCACCACACACAAATCACTGAGACTTTCCAAGGATTTCTCCAGGAAAGCTGAGGCCAGGCTGCCTAATGCATGAAAGCTCCACAAGCTAACAGAGAGAGAATTCAACCCCTACAACCTGCAAAAACTTGCCCACAACCATATGGGAACTTTTGCCAGTGGCTTTCTTTAGACCCCAGTGCAAAATAGTGAAGTATTTTATATTGATATAATTAAAAAAATATCAGTGTTCTCTAATGCTCCACATTATTCTTGTAATCTCTAGACAGATTGTGGCACTCTATACTTGTAATGCCAGATAGAGGATTAATATTAGGCCTTTCATGATAATTATGATATATGGACACGACCTTGATCATTTTTGCTGACCTCGATATTGCCCATTGTGTTTACATGCGTGTTGGTTTACATAAGAATGAAAGTCACCAACATTTTAGGCAGTTGCGCTGCTGAACAAAAACCGCAGATGGAGATTTTTTTTTTTTTGTTTGTTTTTTTTTTTTTGACATTACAATTCCAATGTCTGAGTATTCTTAAGAATTAAAAGTTCATTGTTCTTTGAAAGGGTGTACTTGCATTATTATGCTATTATATTATCATTACATCAGTAGCATAAAATGGTCTTAAAATGACAATAATATCATTTATCGCAATTATTTCTGGGATAATATATCGTCCAACAAAAGTAGTTATTGTGACAGGCCTAATTAATATGACTGCTTTCATCTGTCAGCAGTACAATTCACATGATCACAACAAAGGTACAGGTGGTCAGAAATTTGTGAGGGCTGCATAATTTACTCTTTATTTCTGTGTTGCTGTGAGCAGGGATACAGTATGGCTCTTCACACCCCTCCTCCCCATCTGTTGAGTGTGTTGCCTCTGCTCATTTTCAGCTTTTTTGGCATGTGTGGCAATAATGCCTAAAATTAAACAGAACAGATGTTATGAGATATTAAAATCTCACATTCAGACTTCACACATTGATAGATGTCTAATGGTGTGAAGGTACTGCTCTTCATTTCCAGAAACATTTCTTTCAGGAACATCATCTGTACACCAACCCTCACATACACATTATTTCAGTCAACTCTGAAAACAAAGTGGAAAAAACAGTTCTGCTTGTGGATATTTAGTAAACCCACCTTGTAAACATATATTTGTTTACAGCTGAACTGATAAAAAAAAAAAAAAAAGCCTGTGAGACTTTATTCCCAGAAGTTGCTTCAAGACAGCCAGTCAGATCAGAACTGCCGATTTCAGCCAGCTCCTGCCATTTTTATGTTAAGTATGCATTGGACAGTCAGCAAACTGACTTTGGGTAGACTGTGGGAGAATGCAACTTGTTACAAATACTAAAAATATTCAAGGACATGTAATTTGCTTCACTGCACACAATAAATTGAAGAGGCTTATTAGGAACAGCTGAAGTTTTACTTTATCTACACAAAGACAACAGATGGCCATCTCTTTCTGGATCTCACTCTCTCATTCTTCAGATTCTATTCCCCCTCTCACCAACAAACAGCTGTTCACGTCTGACTTTCCAAACTATTTGCAAAACTGTTCTGCTTGAGCTGGAAAATTAGGAAAGCATGATCATTCCATATATTAGATTTGGTCCAGGGAATATGTGGTAGGTTGTTAAGTATCAGTCCTACACCCTGCAGCAACCCAAACGGGAAGGAATCATCTTTTTTTCAGCCAAAAAGACCATCACTTTCATGTATGTAAATAAGAAGAAAAAAAAAAAAAAAACGGAACTCAACAAAACAATTAATTATAGTGGAATTGGCTGCAAATCAGTCTGTCATCTTAATAAGAAATTAATAGGCACTACCTATCTCTAGTGGTTACTGTTGTTGGTATTCATTAAAAAGAGGCATGATGTCTTCATTTGTAATATTGTGTTTTCTGCTGTTACATTTTCCCAGTTCACACTGCTATCCATAATTCTGGTTTTCCCTACATGCCAGTTCAGTCTGCCAGTCTGAATTTTAATCTAATTTTAAATTGTTTAATTGAGCTTGTTTGTACCTTACATTTATTTGAATTTAATGACTATTTTCATTTAATAACATTAAAACATCTGGAGTTTATATTAAAATTCCCCTCTGATCAGAGAAACAAAAATATTCCTGTTCAGCATTTTAAATTTTTTTATTTTATTATTATGTACAATAGCCTGGCTAATTTTTTGCAAGACATATCCTAATATATTATGCAATATACCTGTGAATATGTTCAATGAGTGGGCAAAAGCTTCATTGCTGTTTTAATCTAACAGAGATAAGGGTAAATATTTAAGGTATCAAACAATTTAACATCATTTTACAGTTGTTTTGATTTGTCTATAGGATTAAAAAATTTTTTTTATCAAAATCTAGTTAATTACCTTCATTAGCGCAGCTTACATTATGATTCCAGGTTGGTGAGTGCTTAATTAAAAGCCACACCCTACTTAAGTAATTATAAAGTAAGCCCAGGTGTATAGATTGGTAGAGTTGAGAAGGTGAGTTGGTTTTCCCTTTGGCAGTATATCGTCAACCAGCCAGATACGTTTAGAATGACTGTTGTAATGTTTGTTGTCACAGGGCTTGAAGGCTCCAATTTCATTCCTGTTTGCTGAGATATTTGAATACAATGGTGAGATTGATTCTTGAAGTTAATCTTCCAATGTTGTTTCAAGCATGTTTTCTTTTTCATGTGTGATCAATAAAAGTGATTTGTAGTATTCTCTGTTGCCCAGAGAGAGTGTATCTCGGTACACATCGGTCAAGCAGGAGTTCAAATGGGAAACTCCTGCTGGGAGCTGTACTGTTTGGAGCATGGCATCCAGCCGGATGGGACAATTGTTGGTGATGGCAGCGCATTGGCTGACTCTTCTTTTGGTACTTTCTTCAGTGAAACTGGTGCAGGGAAATATGTTCCTCGAGGGATATTCATTGATCTGGAGCCGACTGTTGTTGGTAAGCCTGTATGTTTACCTTGCTTGTCACTGGGGTAGTTCGTTCAAAGGTACACTCACTGTACTCTTTACATATAATTTGGAGTATCTGTACTTTTATCTAGCCTGAAATGGCAGGTATTGGGACTTCAGGGTGTTACAGTGGGTAAACCTTGAGGGTACTGCCCAGTGACAAAGCTTTTGTACCCCTAAATGTACAACTCTTGCACCGTTTTTCAGTAAAATCGGAAGGTTTCTGGAGATCAGGTGTCTGTGGCTCAAGTTTCTTTGACAATGCTGCTTTGTAGATGAGATCCGTAGTGGAGCATATCGACAACTTTACCACCCTGAACAGCTTATCAGTGGCAAAGAGGATGCGGCCAATAACTATGCAAGAGGTCACTATACCATCGGCAAAGAAATCATAGACCCTGTGTTGGACCGTATGCGCAAAATGGTGAGTTCAATGGCATTCAAGTGTTTTGCACAATTCTTGGCCACATTTTGAACCACTTTCTGTCTCTCTCTAGGCAGATCAGTGCACTGGTCTGCAGGGCTTTCTGATCTTTCACAGTTTTGGTGGAGGAACAGGCTCTGGTTTTACATCTCTCCTGATGGAACGACTGTCTGTGGATTATGGTAAAAAGTCAAAGTTGGAGTTCTCGGTGTATCCTGCCCCACAGGTGAGCACTGCTGTGGTGGAGCCCTACAATTCGATTCTTACGACTCACACCACGCTCGAGCACTCTGACTGCTCTTTCATGGTGGATAATGAAGCCATATTTGACATCTGTAAGAGAAATCTTGATATTGAGCGCCCATCCTACACCAACCTAAACCGGCTCATAGCCCAGATTGTGTCCTCCATCACTGCATCTCTGCGGTTTGATGGAGCTCTGAATGTAGACCTCACAGAGTTCCAGACCAACCTGGTCCCGTACCCTCGTATCCACTTCCCACTTGTCACTTACTCTCCCATTATCTCTGCTGAAAAAGCATACCATGAGCAGCTCTCTGTACCGGAGATCACCAACGCCTGCTTTGAGCCGGCGAACCAGATGGTGAAGTGTGACCCTCGCCGTGGCAAATACATGGCCTGCTGTCTGCTTTACCGTGGCGACGTGGTCCCAAAAGATGTTAACGCTGCCATAGCCAGCATCAAGACGCGACGCTCCATCCAGTTTGTGGACTGGTGTCCCACAGGGTTTAAGGTCGGCATCAACTACCAGCCACCCACTGTTGTGCCAGGAGGTGATCTGGCCAAGGTGCAGAGAGCTGTCTGTATGTTGAGTAACACCACGGCTATCGCAGAAGCATGGAGCCGCCTGGACCACAAGTTTGACCTAATGTATGCAAAAAGGGCTTTTGTACATTGGTATGTTGGTGAAGGGATGGAGGAAGGAGAATTCTCAGAGGCTCGAGAGGACATGGCTGCCCTGGAGAAGGACTACGAGGAGGTTGGTGCTGATTCCACTCAAGATGGTGAGGAGGACGAGGAAGAGTATTGAAGATGAGAGCATTTGAAATGACACTTGTACCTTAATAAAGTTGAAGCATGTGAAACTTGACTGGTTTTGCCATTCATGACTTTAGAATGGTGATGACCTATTTAAATCCATCTGTAGGTTTTGTGTGGAAGTTCTGCCATTTTGTCGAGTGGATTGAGGAGCGCACCTGACTTTGTTCAGGTGTCACTGGCTTTTGACTAATTTCAAAAGTGGCTTTTGTCACATGAAAATAACACTCAGACAAGCTGGGTAGTAACAGATTACATGTAATTGGTAGTACATTAAATTTAAAGTACTAGTAATTGATTACATTTCTTAATTTGGTTTTATATGGTTAACAACCTCAATCTGGTAATGGGAGGTTGGTGGGGGGGGGGGTTAGATGTATAACTTCACTGAAGAACAATAAAATTATGCATTACTTTTGGGATCTTATTTACATGTACTCTGTCATTTATCAGTTTGTTTTTATTTATTTATTTTTTATTCCAAACTAACATGGAATCGACTTTTATCAATATGCCACCCCATCACCCAACATACATCCCAGTGGTCAGACATTAAATAACAGACACACACAAACGGCCAGTTCAAAGAAAACTACATGGAAAAATTAAAGCAAGAAATCCACAATTATATTTAAGCTGTCCCTCTCCACTGCTCCTCCCTGGCAACCCTCTAGGATGGCCAAATAAGTGCCCCACTTCTTGCCATAAACATCCAAGCTGCCCAGCAGTATATGCGACATCTTTTCAAAAGCCGCCACCTTGCCCAACTCAGTGCACCACATGATATGAGGGGGCACCAACTGACTTCCATCTCCCAAGAATCACCTTCCTGCCAATCATCATGCTGGTAAGAACCCAGTTTTTTGTGTCTGTCCCCTATGTTAATACCTGCCCCATCACCCAAAATACAAAGTCTGGGGCAGAATAAAATCTCAAGACCTCTCAACGCAAACTCTTGAATCTTAGTACAGAACCAAAAAATGTGGGCTATATCATCATCCTCCAGCTGGCAGCAAGTAGGTGTCCCTCTAGATTGTATAAGGCCAAGCCTATACAATCTAGAGGGAGTCCAATAAAAAAGATGCAGAATGTTAAATTGAATGAGGCGCACCCTTGCATCCCTAGACGTACGTCTCTCCCATAACTTCTTAAGAGATGTTAAAACCCCGTCCCCTAGACTCTGAATTAGCCAGGAATGGTATGCTGAAGCCTCATGACCCTTTCCAAAAGCAGTAACCACCATCTCAAGCGTGTCTGCCACTTTAGGGGGATGCATACTACACCGAAAGGTGGTACAAAGTAGATAGCGCAGCTGTAAGTACCTGAAGAATTGAGATCTGGGAATCCCAAACTGCTGTATAATATTTTCAAAAGACCTCAACGCTCCATTTTCATACAGGTCACCCAGCATAGTAACACCCTTCTCAATCCATTCTCTCCAGCAGAAAGGGGACTTGTTAATGCACAAATTAGGGTTTAACCAAATACCTGCGGCAACATTCAGGTAAATGTCTGAATTGAACACGCGGGAAACTTTTGTCCACACTAAATGCATGTGCGAGATAATGGGATGTGTCTTCTCCGGGCAGCTTGGTAGAAAGACTTTGCAATGGCAAGATAGGGGCAAGGACCTCCTGTTCAATAAAGAGCCATGGAGGGGCTCTCTCAGGTGGAAGTGACCAATGCGCCAAATGTCTGAGACCAAAAGCATAATAGTAAAACAAAATCTTGGGGAGACCTAACCCAACTTTGTCAATTGGCCTGTGTAACTTATTGAAATGCATCTGAGGACATTTACCATTCCAGATAAAGGATTTAGCTATACTGTGAAATTGTTTAAAATAAAAGAGGGGAACTTTTATAACATTAACCTTCCCAGACATTGATAAACGTAGTGAAGCCCACCTATCCACATCACTCGAAAACCTTTTTATTAAAGGGTCAAAATTAACGCTGACTAAATCACACAAATTTGCTGGGAATAAAATACCCAAATTCTTAATTCCCTATTTGGGCCACTGAAAAGTGCCCGGCTGAAAAGCCGTTACTTGGCAGTACGCTGTCAGAGCCAAAGCTTTGGATTTAGACCAATTAACCTGTATCCTGAGAACTTGGAAAAATAGTTAATAATTCTGTGGAGGCAAGGCATAGATCTAGTAGGGTCGGAGATGAATAATATATCATCTGTGTAAAGCAAAAGCTTATGTGCCACCCTTCCTGCCATCACCCCTGGAAAATCATCTTCCTTTCTTATCGAGGCTGCTTATGGTTCCAGGGCAAGACAGAACAATTATGGGGAAAGAGGTCAGCCCTGCCGGGTGCCCCTATCCTGAGTAAAATAATCTGAAATTAATCCATTTGTTTGTACAGCCGCTACCGGGTGTCTAAAAAGTAACCTAATCCATCAAATAAATGTACTCCCAAACCCATACATATACAAAATCTTAAAAAGATAATCCCATTCTGCCATATCAAACATCTTTTCGGCGCCAAGTGAGATGGCAGCGACCGGAGTCTGATCATTCGCCACTGACCACATGATATTGATGAAACGCCTAATGTTATCAGAAGAGCTACGGCACTGACTAAGACCCACCTGATCTATATGTATAAGAGATGTCATAATCGATTAGCCAAAATTTTTGACAATATTTTAACGTCTAGCTGGATCAGGGAAATTGGACGGTAACTCTTACATTTGCTCGGATCTTTGTCCTTTTTAAGAATCAGACTGATCCGGGCTTGTGTCTTGGTTGGCGGAAGCTTTCCATTCTTTAATGATTCCGTATAAACTTCTAACAAAATTGGAGCCAGGTCTGTAGCATAAGATCTAAAAAACTCAGTGGCAAAGCCATCTGGCCCCAGAGCCTTGCCTGTAGGCAAGGCCTTAATTACCTCGCCATGCTCTTCCAAGTTTATCTCAGAATCAAGATAATTCTTGCTCAGTCATCAGTTTAGGGAGTTCTAATTGTTCCACAAAATGTCTAATATCTTCATCAGTAGACGAAGATGTGGAACTATAGAGATCAAGATAGAATTCTTTAAAAGCATTATATCAATAGCCGAGGTAAAATTTTCACCACTAGCAGATTTCACTGAGGGAATGGTAGAAAAAGACTCTCTCTGCTTTATATATCTAGCCAAAAGCTTCCCTGCTTCGTCCCCTGACTCAAAGTATGACTGTCTTGCCCTGCATAGCCAAAATTCCACCTTTCGTGACAAAATAGTATTATATCTGTATTTCAATTGGGTCAGTTCTCTAAGGCCATCAGATGACATTCAGCGCTTTAGCTCTGCCTCTGCACTTTTAATATTCCCTTCCAACTCCACGAGTTATCGTGCTTTGGATTTTTTTATGAATGAGGCATACTCTATGATCCGACCCCTAAGAACCACCTTAAATGCCTCCCAAGCCACGCCCACAGAGGATACTGAGGACCAGCTGGTCTCCATATAAACATTGATTTCAGCCTTTAACATTTGTTGAAATTCAGGATTTTGCAAAAGGGATACATTAAAGCACCAACTATATGATTTATTTTTCTCCGTATGTGGCAGCATGTCTAAACTCAACAGAGCGTGTTCTGAGACTAAGATGTTTCCAATTGAGCAATCAACAACAGATGAAATGAGGGACTATATATATATATATATATATATAAAATCTATTCTAGAATAAATCTAATGGACTGATGAAAAACATTTATAGTCCCTACCAGATGGGTTCAAAAGTCTCCAAATATCTGCAAAACCAAGAGTTTTACACATCCTGTGAAGCGTCACTGTTGCTCTAGGGGGCTTACAGTCCATCAAAAGATTAAAGTATCCTCCCAATATTATATCATGAGGGGTGCCAGTGGCTTGCAACATTCCTTCAAGATCTATAAAAAAGCCCTGATCATCAGAGTTAGGGTGTGTAAATATTAGCCAAAATCAACCTTTGCCCCTGAATTTCTGCTAAAACAATAATGACTCTTCCTAATTTATCTTTAATCTGTTTGAGACATTTTAATTGTAGATGTTTACTTATCAATGTAATGACTCCCCTGCTCTTACCTGAGCCAGCACTAAAGAAAACATGCCCACCCCATATCTTCCCAAATTTTTCAGCTTCCTGCGGGGAAAGATGCGTTTCTTGAAGAAACACTATATCATATTTCCTACGTTTAAGAAAAGAAATAACCTTCCTTCTTTTTATGGGGTGCCCCAATCCATTCACATTCCACGTGGAGCGAGACAATCCATTCATATTAACATTTCACATTTTGACATGTAAGAAAAAATTGATTGTGTGCCAAAAATAAAATTATAAAGACCACATTCCACATTGGTGCAACAATCAATCCCCAAACTTTCCCCAGAACCAAACAAACAGAAAAAAGAAAAGCATGCGCATTAATCCCACATGTGACAGCGCCAACCGGCGTCCATCCATCTAAACTCAAACAGTCTATGTACGCCTATGAGAGTCCCCGCGACAACTTTGCCGTTGGATTGCTCAAGTCCGGTGTTTCTATACAAAAATTTGTGAGACAGACTACACAACTGAAGATAATTTATAAAACAGACTCCAGTCAATAAGCAAAATAAACACAAAAATACATAGATTCATCCACTTAACTGTCTCGAATGTGTTTGCCTCCACGAAACAGGCTCTATAAGTTGAAACATGAAGAGAATATGAGAGTGTGACATAAATTGGAGGCAGATTGCTGCCATCTGGTGAACAAAATATAGATAACATGACTTGAAAACCATGTCATGCCAGTAACAGCCAGTTAGTGTACTCTGATGGCTTGTTGTAACCTAATTTTATATTTTATCACAAGATGTGCATTTGGATATATATTTAGACATTATCAAACTATTATTTTTCATAGTTTAGCATTTTATAATTGATTTGATGTATCAGTTTTTGCAGTTAATGTAATTATGCTTGTAATCAATCCTGGCCATGGTGTTACAAAGAGAAGACACAGAATAAGCATTTTTCTACCAATTATTTATTTAAAACATAAAAATTTAATAACTCAAAGTAAATGCATAATGTCAAGAAAATGAACATCAAGAAATAGAAAATTTTATTAGAGAATAAACAGAAGAGTAAACATGCGATTTCAAACTTTCTATAGTAAAGATTTATTTAGCAAATGTGTGTGTGGGTGTTCTGCATTGTGACTCTGCATTCACACATTCTCTGTGAGCAGGCTGTGATTAAAGATTTGTTTCGGTGCACACATTAACAGATGACACCATTTACACTGCAAGCATGAGTTGTGAGGTGACTCATCCCAGACACACATTGAGCAGTGAGCAGATAGTTTCGGCCTTAAAACCTCTTTTTGCCACGCGGCTCACGCTGAGCTCAGCGGCTCTGGGTGCAGTACAACACTAAAATAATCAAGAGATTACAGAAAAGACACAAAAGCAAATCAAAATTATTCAAACTGAATTTATATGTCTGCATGCAAGGAACCTTAATAAAATAACTTAATAAAGGAAATAATAAACTGCTGGACATTTTGCCAGTCTGTGTATATAGGTGTACAGTATAGACACAACATTAACCAATCACAACCAAGTGTGCTGATAAATATGAAGTGCACAAGACTGCCCGCTGTTGTCCTTGAAGCAGCAATAACCTCAGCTTATTATAATAAAGAAAAAATTTGGCATAGGGCCCCATAGATAACATTATTTCCTGGGCAGCAGCGCTGCTATTTCTTGCAGAAGAGACATAGCTATGTGAGCGTCCAACGTGAACCCGTATGAACCCAGCATGAGTGTTTTATCATCTCACCCCTTCATTTCAGAGTGTGTGCGTTTAGCATTGTGACTGATTTATTGTTGTTTTGACAAATCTTTATTAGTCTCAACAGTTCATAATTGTGTGTGCAGGGGCGGATTATGACTAGTGAGGGCCCTGGGGCCAATTTTCTTTTAGGGCCCCACTGAACCAATTATCTTTTAAAGTTGAGATCCACACAATCCATTTTCATTGATTTGTCATTGATCTAATCACACATAGGGCAGATGTGGTTAAAAAAAAAAAAAGCTAAACTGAAAGTTTGGTGAGCAGCCACTGATCCTAAAGAGACAGTATACCATTTTAGTGCTTGTTATACATATCAATGTAAGCTCAATGTAAATACTTGTAAATACTGCAAATTATGAATACAAAAACATGTAACAAAATGTGTGATAAATGTGTAAATATGCATATATTTAAAGGAATAATAATACATTATGAAATATTTTAACTTCATCAAACACTTTAAATATTGAAGAATTTAACAAATAGGTTTCAACAGCATCTGTGGATGGTTTGGTGAAACCCATGCAGAGCCTTGCTCCATAAACCTAATGTTAAACTAGTATTAGTATAAAACAGTAAAAATTATTTTTTGACACCCACTGAGGTAAATCATGCAGGTCACAATAGACATCTAAGTCAATTTTTTTTCATAGTACAAGTTAAATGTTAGATGTGTAATTCTATTTTCATATTTAGGTTCAAGTCTAGTAAATATTATTTGTTGAAAATCTGTAGCTAACATGACATTTTACACAGTAGCATCATTATGATACCATATGCAATTTCCTTACATCATATTATTGCTAGAATGAAGAATATGTACATTTAAAAAACTAAAATGTGATTAAAATGATCTCCAATCATGTATCTGTAGAGGGTTGCGATGCAGTGTACACATCTTATAAAAATGTTGTTTTTTTTTGTTGTTTTTTTTGTGGTGGGCATGGATGTAAAATAATGATGATTAAAAGATTTACTTCAAAACCCTGTTGTATTACATTTTCAACACATTTTCAACACGATTTTTCTATTAAATAATGTACAAAAAACGTTAGCACACGTTGCTTTGTTTCAGTAATACTCAATTCGAAATATCAGTAGCAATATAAATGTTATTGTTACTTTTACTCTATCAAAATCAGAAAATATTTCACATCAAAACGATAAGTGCATCATAACATGGCAATTAAATTACAAGGTCTTCTACTTCCAGAAGAGCACGGAAACTTTCACCAGTGGACAGTAGACATCTAGTGCATTGCTTACAACAGGTTTTTCAGCCAAGTTTTGATTATGTTGATGATATAGAGGCTTTAGGAAGTCATGTATCAAATATGATAAGGAGTTAAGGAGTGGCTCAAAATAATTTAATTAGAAACGGGGAGGCAAAGCAGCCCTATAAGACGTCTGGGGGCCCTCACAGTCACAGGGCCCAATTGAAGGGGCCTTGTCTAGGCTTTGGGGCCCATATATTTAAGTGTACTGTGTATAAACATTATTTTTTTTTTTTTTAAGTTGATGGGCCATGAGACCTTGCAGCACAGGGCCCCCCAGGCCCCTGGTAGTCAAGGGCCCCTGGGAACTGGCCCTGTCGGCCCGGTCCATAATTCACCTATGTGTGTGTGTAAAGTGTGTTCTTTCCCATACATTTTCAATGGTTGGTCAGTTTTGACCGTGAATCCCAAAGCTGTTGCTTTTTTTTTATGACCACCTAGACTTATCGAATCAAGCCCAATTTATTTTTGTATGTTCAGGTGGCAAATGGAGGAAAAGTCACCAAGTCTTGTGCTCCTGAGATAAAGGTTTTTATTAAATGGGGAAAAATTATTTTGGGCAAAAATGATAATAACATAAGAGGGTTAAAATTAAAAATTTTCTTGATGTGAAATTGTCATGAAATTTCAAATGATCATGGATTGATTGAATGTCTAATTTGTACATAAAGCTAAAATGTGACAAAAATTTAAATGTCACTTTGATGTTCTATATACAGTGTATAGCCTGAGGTCATGGTTTGCTAAATATGTTTTTCAGTTGCAATACGCACTGATCGTCTGGTCAGTAAAAACTAAATTTACGAGTCAATGGTTATTTTCTGTGTCCGTAGAGTAGGGTTGTATCATCACATGCCCTTAATAAGATTGCATTTTTACTTTTCTTTTTGTAAATCATAATTTTCTGTAAACTTTTGGCAGTCCAATCAAATAATGAGTCAAAAAGTTAAAATCACTGTTCAGGTTATTACCTGTTCATTCATCACACAAATTGTGTGAGTAGGATGATAGTTTGGCAGAACTGACACACTGTAATCTTCCCTCATAATGATGTTTCAGAATATAAAGAGTCAGTTCAGTGTGGTGTTTTGAGTGTATCTGGCAGGTATATGACCCACCTGTTGAAGTGGATTCGAACAGAATTGCTTTAATAATTTGTTTTAAAACGCTGTGGAATAGTATTTCAGCAGAAAGTTATCTGTCTAGCTTGAACACACTGCTGCACTGAAACAAGGCTAGGGCTGGGTTCGGAATTGCATATTACCGTACTTCTCATGCTATTTCTGCCATTGACACATGCGGTGGAGTTAGCGGGGGTGCCATTCTGAACTCTGCATAAATCTCCCTACCCTTCAAACTCAGCCTCGATGTAAGATTTGTATGCTGATTTTGCATAAATGATGGCAGCTTCAGAGCAGCTTTAAACTTTTCATATAAGCATATTTGATTTTATATTTTAAAGCATAATGGCCATCTCGATTGTTGCAATGTAATTGATGTATAAATGCATGCATGCCCACTGAATATATTTATACTTATTTTATGCTTATAAGTATAAAATACATATAGAATGCATATAGTATTTCAACAAAACAAGGAAGGTTAGGGTTAGGTTTAGGGGTTGGTGTAGGGTGTCTGTGGGACTCTAAATATGCTGACACGGCAGCGGAAGTGGTAATCCTTGTGTAAAGCCCTCCTCGTGTGAAGACCTACTTGTGTAAATACCAGCGAGTCTACCTGTGCGAGTCCACCGAGCAAGGACACCGACAAGGCGACACTCACCATAGCACTTAAGTATCTTTTAATTTTATCTCTCTTCTTATTTTCCTTGTACATACTAACATGTCTACTTCACGAATAACATATGCCTTCAAGCACATCCCTGTTATTTGTTACAGACCGTTTACACAATATAGATGCAAGACTAAACGCAACCCACACAACCTACGGCCACTTTACACTTTAGCACCTGCTCCGCTCTCTTTCTTAGTGGGACTCTGGAACTGCCAGTCAGCTATGAACAAAGCTGACTTCATTCCAGCCTTTGCCACACAGTCCACCCTCAACATCCTGGCACTGACAGAAACATGGATATGTCCAGAGGATACAGCAACACCTGCTGCTCTCTCCAACAACTTCTCCTTCTCTCACACCCCTCGACACAGTGGTAGGGGTGGGGGAACAGGTTTGCTCATTCATAACAACTGGACTTTTCACCACACTCTTCTCTATGTAACAGTACTACTTTTGAATTCCATGCTATTACTACAATGCAACCCACATAAATACACGTTGTTGTCATTTATCGCCCTCCAGGTCAGCTGGCAAACTTTCTTTAGGAGTTGGATGTCCTGCTGTCCTCCTTCCTGGAGGATGGTAAGCCACCAGTGGTCCTTGGTGATTTCAACATACACCAAGACAAGCCCCAGGCCACTGAACTGAATGCTCTTCTGGCCTCATTTGACTTGGAAAGACTAAGCACCACAGCAACTCACAGATCGGGCAACCAGCTGGACCTCATTTTTACATGTAACTGTACCAACTCAAATATTCTTGTTACTCCTTTACATGTCTATGATTACTACTTTGTTCAATTCAACATGACTCTCCCATCTACATTAAAACAGACTCCACCTTTGGTTTCCTTTCGCTGTAAACTCCGTTCTCTTTTACCCTCTCCCCTTTCCACTGCTGTCTCTACCTCTCTTCCCACACAAAATGTATTTCCACCCTTGATGTAAACACTACCACAGACACACTAAGCTCTACTTTAACAACCTGTCTAGACAACATCTGTCCTCTCTCCTCAAGGCCAGCACGAACTACACCACCCAGCCCCAGGTTCTCTGACATCCTTCGTGAACATCAGACTGATTTAGGGCAGTTGAGAGATGGCGGAAATCTAAAGATCCAGCAGATCTAGGTAAGTATCAGTCTCTGCTTACTACTTTTTCAGACAACGTTAAATCTGCAAAAACGTCCTGCTACCAGAACAAGATCAACAGCACCACAGACACTCGCAACTTGTTTAGAACATTCAGCACACTTCTCTGCCCTCCTCCTCCACCACCTGACACATCACTGACAGCAGATGTCTTCGCCACATTTTTTACTAATAAGGTTTCAACCATCAGCAATACATTCTCAGCACCTCACCCTGTCAAACACCCATCTCCTGTATGCAACTCCTCTGTCTCTGTGTTCTCTCCTCTGACTGACACTGAGATCTCTAAACTCCTCATCTCCATCCACCCCACCATCTGTTCCCTTGACCCCATTCCTTCTCACCTTCTCCAGGCCATCTCTCAATCCATCTTACCTGAACTCACTCACATAGTTAACACATCTCTACTTACAGGCACATTTCCCACTACATTTAAGCAGGCTCAAGTAACCCCGCTGCTGAAGAAACCCGCACTTAACCCCACACAAATAGAACACTACAGACCAGTCGCTCTCATCCCATTCATGGCAAAAACACTTGAAAGGGCAGTTTTCAATCAAATCTCTGCCTATCTCTCACAGAACAAGCTGCTGGATGGCAATCAGTCAGGCTTCAAAAGTGGACACTCCACTGAGACTGCCCTGCTGTCTGTCACTGAGTCGCTGAGATAGGCGAAAGCTGAATCCAGATCATCCTTCCTGATTCTACTGGACCTTTCTGCAGCCTTCGAAACAGTCAACCATCAGATCTTACTCTCCACCCTCTCTTCGCTGGGCATCACAGGAACTGTGCTTGACTGGTTTAATTCCTATCTCTCAGGTAGGTCCTTCAAGGTAGCCTGCAGAGGTGAGGTGTCCAAGCCACATCAGCTACTTACTGGGGTACCTCAGGGTTCAGTGCTTGGGCCACTTCTCTTCTCTATATACACAACATCACTGGGACCCATCATTCAGGCACATGGTTTCTCTTACAATTGCTACATTGATGACACGCAACTCTACTTGTCTTTCCAGCCCAACGACACCACAGTGACTGCTCGAATCTCTGCCTGCCTGGCAGATATCTCGGCCTGGATGAAGGAACACCACCTGCAACTTAACCCAGCCAAGACCGTACTATTTGTCTTTCCAAACAACACTGCTGTTGAACACAACATCTCCATGCAGCTGGGTGCAACTACAGTAACACCTTCCAAAACGGTCAGAAATCTAGGGATAACCATAGATAGCAAACAAAATTTCACAGACCACATCTCAAAGACCGCAACATCATGTAGATTTACACTCTACAATATCAGGAACATAAGACCCTTCCTCTCTGAGCATGCCACACATCTTCTTGTTCAGTCACTTGTCATAACTAGACTAGAGTACTGTAACGCTCTCATTGCAGGCCTCCCTGCATGTGCAATTAAACCCCTGCAAATGATCGAGAATGCAGCAGCATGTCTGGTCTTTAATCAACTAAAGAGAGCGCATGTTACACCACTCCTTGTCTCTCTTCACGGGCTGCCGGTTGATGCACGTATCAAGTTCAAGGCTCTGATGCTGGCTTACAAAACAGTCACTGAGTCTGCTCCAGCATACCTAAAATCATTTCTGCAGAGCTACGCACCCACTAGAAGCCTGCGGTCGGCTAAGGAACATCGCCTTGTTGTACCTACACAAAGAGGCCAACATGGTATGACCTTCCCAACTCCATCCGTGAAGCTGACTCACTTTCTGTCTTCAAAAAATGGCTAAAAACACATCTTTTCAATGAACACTTAACCAGTCACAAAAAAATAAAAATAAAAAAAATTCCTTGTTGCACTTTAATCTGTTTTGAATGCTATTCTGATGCTAGTGAAACTTTGTAATATGGCACTTTTTGTACCACTGTCTCCTTAAGATGATTCGCTTATGTTTTTCTTCTTTTGTAAGTCAATTTGGATAAAAGCGTCTGCCAAATGAAAAAATGTAAATGTAAATAAACACAATAATCATGTTGATGCCCCTATACTATATGGTAATATTTAATTAGGGGTAACTAACACTAACACTATTTGAACAGTGCAAAGAAGATAAGTTTTGTTGCTATTTACTCTAAGCAACAAAAGTCTCTGATTTCTATATTAATTTTATACTTATAAACTTCACATTCACACAGTATAATGAGAACCTATAAAGGATGAATTTTGCACCTTACTAGCTGCTGGTATCTTTTGTTTTTACCTAATAATTTCATTGCTAGAATTTTTTATTAGGCTATTAGGCAAGAGTAAGAAATCAGTGAACAAAGGCCTAATAGCCACCCGAGCCATGGGCTGTTCTCACTGCTACCATCAGGTAGGCGGTATCGCAGCATCAGGACCCGCACCAGCCGACTCCATGATAGCTTCTTCCCCCAAGCAATCAGACTTCTGAACTCTTGATCTCCCACGATCAAAATACATCAGCCCTGCACTTTATTACTCTTTTATCTCACACAGGACTGTCATAAATTATATTACTGTCATTATATTATGTCTCTCTTAACAACTGACTATCAAC
The DNA here is from genome assembly GCF_019703515.2 of Myxocyprinus asiaticus. Classification (NCBI taxonomy): domain Eukaryota; kingdom Metazoa; phylum Chordata; class Actinopteri; order Cypriniformes; family Catostomidae; genus Myxocyprinus; species Myxocyprinus asiaticus. Next base: position 26,931,584 of record NC_059376.1, on the reverse strand, counting down.
CGACAGCCTGAATGTCAATACAGTACAATACTGTACATTCTATATATATACTTTTTTCATATATATTTTAATTTTTATTGAATAATGTGTATCTATATAGTATCTATATAGTAAAAAACAAAAAACAAAAAAAAAAACAGCATATTGTATACTGTACAGTGTATGTTATTATTTGTATATTGTTGAGTGTAATTGTGTATAACAGATGTTTAAATTGTGTTGTGTTAATTTGATGTTTTAAGTTGTGTAATTATGTATAACAGATGCTTAAATTGTGTTGTGTTAATTTGATGTTTTAAGTTGAGTGTAATTATGTATAACAGATGTTTAAATTGTGTTGTGTTAATTTGATGTTTTAAGTCGAGTTTAATTATGTATAACAGATGTTTAAATTGCGTTGTGTTAATTTGATGTTATTGTAAATTGGTATATGTCTCATCACTGTCACGACTGCTATGTTGATCGGAACTGCACCCAAGAATTTCACACACCATTGCACTTGTGTATATGGCTGTGTGACAATAAAGTGATTTGATTTGATTTGATTGATTAATAAATACCTTATACTTCTTAACAAGTCTGTAACTAGTCCCTTACAAGTCCATTTATTAGTCATGATTTTCTGTCTAATTTCTGATCCCGTGTGTGTGTGTGTGTATGTGTATATATATATATATATATATATATATATATATATGTATATGTATGTATGTATATATATATATATGTATATGTATGTATATATATATGTATATGTATATGTATGTATATATATGTATATGTATATGTATGTATATATATATATATATATATATATATATGTATATATGTTATACTACTCCAAGAGCCCTAACTGAATTCTTATTCTTATTATCACGGATGTTGAGTTATGCTTCATGCTACCCTTGAATAATTGTAACTGTACATGTGGGCCACCCCAGTTAAAAAAGTCTGGGCAATTAAAGTTTGATAGTTTCATGCAGGATTTCTATGAATTTAACAAATTCTAAATTATAGACCAAGAAAGCCATAATGTATAATTTAGATTTAGCAAATATTGTGTAAAAGGGACACATATTTAGATTGATCTCCTGAGGTTGACGATCAACATTTCTGAAGGTTAAGCACCTCTATTTATGGCTATTGTTGAAAAGAAAAAAAAGAAAAGTGTTTCAGGCATCATTTTATACACTATTTGAGGAAAGTGTGATGCAGTCTTTGGATCAAAGGCCACAGAAATTTTTTTTCAGCGGCTGAACCTGGAACCAGGATCTCTGATGGGGTCTCTTCAGTCTACATCTGTTCACAGACATTAAAGGTATAGTTCTCCCAAAAAATGAAAATTCTCTCATCATTTACTCACCCTCATGCCATCCTAGGTGTGTGACTTTCTTTCATCTGCTGAACTCAAATGAAGATTTTTTGAAGAATTTCTCAGCTCTTTTGGTCCATACAAGGCAAAGAATGGGTGCCAAAATATTTCAGCTCCAAAAATCACATAAATCAGCATAAAAGTAACCATAAGACTCCAGTGGTTAATTCAATGTCTTCAGAAGTGATATGATAGGTGTGGGTAAGAAACAGATCAATATTTAAGTCCTTTTTATAAATTATCCTCCCTGCTCAGTCAATCTTCACTTTAACTTTCACAATCTTCTTGTGTTTTTGGTGATTCACATTCTTCATGCATATTGCCCCTTACTGGGCAGGGAGAAGAATTTCTAGTAAAAAAAAAAAAAAAAAAAGGACTTAAATATTGATCTGTTTCTCACCCACACCTATCATATCCTTCTGAAGATATGGATTTAACCACTGGAGTCATATGAATTAATTTTTGCATGCCTTTTTGTGCTTTTTGGAGTGGCAAAAATTTGGCACCCATTCACTTGCATTGTATGGACCAACCGAGCTGAAATTTTCCTCTAAAAATCACAATTTGTGCTCTGCAGAAGAAAGTCATACACATCTGGGATGGCATAAGGGTGAAAAATATTTTCATTTTGGGGTGAACTACCTCTGTAAATCAGCTGAAGTTGCCTCAGTAGTGACTGCAAAGTGTGACAGCTGCCTAAACAAGGGCTAAATGCTAGGCATGCTAGGTGTTGAAACGGTTCTAGCTCAGTCACATCAACAGATCTCTCTCTCCCCTTCCATCATCCTTGCAGAATATATTTAATGTGAATCTCAGTGGTAATAGTACCAAGCCTGGAAAAACTGTGTGCAGCATGTCTGTTGGCCTCATGTGTTTCACTCATCCTGTAGTCAGCTGAAAGCCCTCACATCTGGTGCCACACTGTTAGCAGTACAACTCTTGTTATTATTGCACTTGCAATTGCAGTAGTGCAAATTCTGAAGGCGGTGTATTTGGACACAAGCAGGTAGGATAAATGCATTACACCATAATAAATGCGATGGGGAGCAATTTTACACAAATTAATGTCATCACAAGCGGTTTACTTCAGCGATTTGGTCTGACTATGTTCATATCAGCAGAGAACCGTACTGGAGTTCACATGAACCGTACCCCAGACCAGGGGCGGACTGGCCATAGGGAGAACTGGGACTTTTCCCAGTGGGCCATCCACGAAATGGGGCCGAACAGGTGGCGATAAGCTGAAATGGGCCGCCACATTATGCCGAATATACAGAAAACCCCGCTCAACAACTTTTGGGCTGGTTTCTATGTAAAATCCTAATTCTCTTCCCAGTCCGCCCCTGCCCCAGACCACATTTTCAAGTGGACCTGGGTGTTATTCGCAGGTGCGCACCCGAGTTCAGAAAACAGTGTTCACATTATCCAAACGAACCGAACTTTGACATCATTCAACCCCGGGTGCGCATCAAAAGTGCTAGTGTGAAAGCACCCATAAAATGTGCCACAGAATCTTGTGTGGAAATTGTTCGTCACCATGATATCTCATTTGAGGCTTTATTCCAGTTAATTAGTTATACATTTAGCAGTGTATCAGTTAATTTAACCTAATTAAAACAAAACAAAAAGAAAGAAAGAAAGAAAATTATTTGCTTGGAGAATTGTAATTTGAGTTTAACCATTGAATAAAATATGAATGTGATACAGTTGCACACATGGAATAGAAAATGACACCACTGTTATCACAGGGGGCTTTCATACTGGGCACGTTTGCTGCAGTCCGATTCCGAGTGCGATTGTTCCCGGTACCCCCCGCAGCGTTGGTCTGGTTTCACACTCACTTGATTCTATCGAACCCCGGTCCATTTGCGTTCATCTTACGTCATCACAAACACGCATGATGAACACAACGCGACTCATCATACTTTTTTTGTTTTTTTTTTGTTATTTGGTGCCATTATGCACAGCAGAGTGAACGACAACTGCGTATATGTGCGCTTCTTGGCGTAACTCATCAGATGTCCAGGGGAAGGCGAATTGCTGCTGCTCGCAAACTGTGTTTTTTGAGGAGACAACTGATTGCAAGGAATTCATTTGCATCTTTGTTTACCCTGCACGCTTACGCTCGTGTCCAAGGTGAAGTTATCGCCACTGTCATCTCCTGTTATACTCTATATTTATAACCTATAATAGTATTTATATATAGTATTTATAAGGTGTATAGATAGATAGACAGACAGTATTAATAGTGTTGATTGTACTTGTATGTCATTGTGGTGTCATTACTTTTTTGGGACTTTCAGGAATGTGTGGATCCTCTTGTGTTGTCGAAACTAATGATGTCATCATCGACTAAAACGCATGCGCAGGTTACTTTACTTCCTGAACGAGTGCGCACCCGAGTCCGAGTTGCTTTCACATTCACGCGAATCGTGCTACAATTCCATTGCAACTGAACTCAGACCACTTCCTACAGGTAGCATCGGGTGCAGTATCGCAGTGTGCTCCCCGGTCCGCATGACAGCTTACACTTTACCAAATTTTCATGCGAACCGTGCTCTGTTTCGAACTAAACTGCCAGTGTGAAAGCACCCATAATGTTAAAGTTTAATTAATGATCAATGTGGTATAATGTGGACAAAACCCATTGTGCTGCACCAATTATCCTCTTTGTCAAGGTAGACAAGGTATTAGCCACGGATTCTTGAAATAGGTTTAAGCGTTTATTTTTAATACACTGTAAATATATGGTTGGCCTTCTATAGTTTTGTTTAATGTTGTGCTGCAGACATTAGTACCTGATGGTACAAGTTTACACACACAACAGTAAAGGATTTATGATCGCTAATTAAATTATTACAATTACATGTCTTTGCATGCAGTAGAGAGAACCGCTTCTATTAAACTGTCAAGATAAGTCAAAAGTAACAGCATTTGTTTTCCAGCAGGGGGAGGCTAAACACTGATCTTATCCAATCACTGTCATCCAAAAAGGCAGACTTGGAGGTCTGCTGATTATTCGCAGTAAAATTACCTCTGCTAAATTGCATTAATTAAATCAGACAAAATTAAATGAACTGTGGAGTTAGGTGAATTTGATTCCAGTCTCTTTAAATGTAAAATCAAACTGTAAAAAAACAGTGTTTTTCCAACACCTTGCATATACTGTATCATAGTTCTCTTTAGATTATTCATAGCAAATTCATTGTGATCCATTTAGGAAACTTGGATATTCCATATTTCATCTTATTCTGAGGGGTCAAAGGTCGCAGACTGGCTGTGATACTGATTCAGCGTCCTTTACTTTTCACTATAGTGTCTGTTAGGCACTATAGAGCACTGAAATGAGGAGCAGTGAGTTAGTACACACAGGAAAGAGCAACAGTACACTGGAGCAGAAAGGTTGTCTGAGCAAATGCTATAGGGCTCTGTGGAAGATATCTGTTGGCGCTCAGTGGCCTCTAGGTTGACAGGCAGAGTCTTCCTCTATATTTATGTTTCTGTGAGGGCTTGAGTGTCATGGTAAATGCCATTCTGATGTTCTATTTCTCTTCACATGTCAGTTTTCTAAAAGGAACATGACAAACTCTCTCCTTTAGTTGAATTAACTGAGCTGATCTAATACAAAATGAGGTTACAGAGAGAATGTAGCCAATAATAGAGACCATTGCACTTTTTTTAAGAAGTCATTCATTTTTAATATATCCATAAACTTTAGAAGATAATTTATTGTCGTAAAATGCTGGCACTCCTACACAGCATCATTTAAAGTGTAGACTTCTAGTAAGAGCATTTTCAGATAAGGGAAACTATTTAGAGAAAAAGTCTTACAGGACAAACACCTCTGTACATTGAAAATTTACAGCTTAATTAAAAACTATGTGGATACTTTTTATACATACATACTGTATATTTGTGAATAAATAGCTGTTTTCAAAATGTTTGTAAATTAAATGTAAAAAGTAAACAAAAGGATGCTTGTTGCATAAATTAATTTGAGGCATTCAGTTTAAATTTAGTTTGGCCAGGTCCGGTAGTCCTGCCTCCAGAGCTTTGGCTGAGACTCTGTCATTTAAAGGCAAGATGATCAGCGGGAGTTTAATCATAGGATTTTTAGTGAATGATACATCCAAAATAACCTGCAACAGAAAGAACAAACTAGACTTTAGGTGGTGTCAAAAAAACAAACAAACAAAAAATCATAAAACAATGAGTGTAATTTATCCATGAATGTTTTTTTTTTTTTGTTTGTTTGTTTGTTTTTTATTGCAAGAAAACTATCTTTAATTTTCATCCCTTAGTTCCACTGAAACAAATACACTATTCATAAACAAAGACTTTACTGAAAAATCAGCCATTTACACACATCTACTAACAAAACAAAACAAAGCCAATCATAAAACTCTGTAGCTTAACTGGTAGAGCATGGTGCTAGCAAAGCTAATGTCATGGGTTTGATTACCACATAACACACATGCATAAAAATTATTAAAATGTTTAACTCAGATGCACTGTAATTCACTTGGGATAAAAGTTTCTGCCAAATGCATAAATGTTAATATAAAACCCACTAACTAATTTATTTAAAATATAAATGTAGCATTTTTGCATTATGCTTTTTAAGTAAATTCATCTTATGGTCATTTCATGTGAGCACACCTAGAAAACCTTTGTGAAATATACACAAATGTATCAGTTCATTCCACATTATTTGCTTAAAAACACATTTATATCACTGTTTCTACTTAATTTACTTTAAAGAAAACAATAACTGAGGTCAGGTATTAAACGTGTTTCCCCAAAGAAGTGCACACAAAGCTGTATTTTTAGCTATGCATATGAACATGCTCAAGGAAAGATGGCATACACTGAACAGAATTCAATTTGACCACTTATGGAACACTAATCACCCAAATGGTGACTTTACAAGAAACAGCAATTAACAGTAAATCAGCATAAATTATTCTATATAACTTCATGCTTTAATTATTCAGGCACAAGCGCTTATGGTTATTCCCCACAACCTTAGTTCTGTACTTGATTGTTTGAGTTAGTAGTACATAAAATCTTAATTTTATTGATTTGTAAGCTAAAGAAGTTCAAGGAACTCATGATAATTCATTTACTTTATGTAAATCTAAGATCACCTTAAAATGTATATTTTGTGTTGTACACATTAATGAAAATGTAGTAAACCTAAAACTATTAAAATATATGCATTTTTAAGTAGAAGCTTTTTATTGTTATATGATGAGCCAACAATTGTTTCCCACACATACTGTAGAGGTTGCAAGATACCCAAGCCACACTTCCCCTTTCATTGTTTAATACAGGATATTAGACATAAAAGTCTTTCAAAAGAGAGGGGAAAGACAGGTAGGCCCACTAATGTTACTGTAATTGGGAAATTATTGAAACACATTAGCCAATTACTGTTCAATGGCATTGTTCTTCTCAAAAATCATTTTCCGGTTAATTTTTTACATTTCCTTGCTTGAATACAAACCACATAAAACATATCTGCTGCTGAAATTAAATCAAACCCTTTTAGAAAACCTGGTAAATCCTAGTTGAGTTTTTGAATATGTACCTTTAGTCTATATTCCACTTTGAGGATACAACAGTTTTGGATGGTGGGGGTGATTCCTGAGGGAATGGTTAATACTTTAGACAGATTCTCTCTGGTGGAAGAAGCTAAAGAGTCTCCCTTCTCCTTCAGAATCTCAGTGGTATAGACTGCTCTGTTACCTCCAGCAAAGAAGCTCTGCTTCTGGTAGATAATGTACTTTGGCACAATTTTTCGAGTTGAGTTGTTGATGATTTCACCATTGACAACCAGCCCTTCACCTGTTTGGGAAGTAAACAAATGCATTATAGCTCACAAAAACAAAAACAAAAAAATCAATGTTTCCCTGTTATTTAATGGTCTTTTTGTCAAGATTGTCCTTCTAACATGCTAATTTAATATCTTTGATGGTTCAGTTCCAGGAACATCCCACTGGGATTATTTACAGTGTTTCTAACTTTGATGTTTAAGGTAGGTTTGTCTCAGATGCTACATTCTGATTTTATTGATTGTGTTACCTTGCTGATAGCCTGTCTTTGGCAAAAAAATATTCATAGAAATATTTCCAGAGGCAAAGAATATGACATTCTTGTCTTTACTGCCATGCTGAGGTGCCTGAAAATCCAAAAAATGTTTTTAAATACCATCCACTGAGTAACAAAACATTAGAGAGTAATCTAAGCATTTATTGCTTCTCATTTACTAATAATTGTTCAGTCACTACTGGATTAAAGTGGTAATGAGTTTATTATTATTATTATTGTTCCACTTATTTAATATACTTACCGAAACACAAACTGCATTAGCTGTGTCTTTGAATGTTACCTCTAGCTTAACTGATAAGGATCGTGATCATACCATGAGTGTTGTCTGATCATAATCAGCTCGGGAAACAAAGGTGAACTTTGTTTCGGATTTGCTTGCAGCATGCAGAGACCTGCTCAGCTTGGCCAAAAGTCTGTAGTGGATTTTACCATTTGCACCTTTAAAAGATGAGGGTAGACCCCTGTGAGAGAGGGACATTCTGCATTAATCACAGCACTGACATTCTTCAGGTATAAAAGACTTTGTATCTTATGATAGATCAATTCTTCAGATTTGCAGCATATATGTACAGCCGCTTATAGTTCCTACCAAATCCAGGTATTGACTACATTTAAAAGGTAGTTGCTCTAAGCTATAGAGTTCACACTGTCCGTTTCAAAGGAAGAATCTCAGTCAAATTCATCAACCAGATTCATAGACTGTGTGTCAGAGGAAGAAAAAGATGTTGTTGACTTACTGGTATGGAAGCTGGAAAGCAAACGGGAACACATGTCGTCCAGCCACAAGTGTGACAGAGCCTTACAAAAGGTACAAACATAAACAACATGCACACACAAAAAGACATATAGGTAAAATATTAAACAAGATGATAATCTGTGCTGTATAAACTAGAAACCTAAATGTTAAAAACAAAGAACAATCTGGCATTAAGTGCAAGGATTGTTTTGAACATGTGAGTGAGTGTATAACAGCATTTGCATCTTGAGATACCATCTGCTTTATCCTCTGGTAAGACAGACTGAGTTTGTGAGAAATACTTTTCTTTATCCCAGTAGGTCACGCTTTCTTCCCCATGTGTCTCAGTCCATGCCACATCGGCTTTGCCTTTCACCTTGACAGTAAGAGACTTGATCTTCGTCTTCTTTGAGACCTCCATGATAACTCTGCCTGTCAAAATATCCCCATTACTGAAGGTGTTACGATCATTTAAGGCATCATATTCAATGGTGAAGCTCTGGATTGTCATCTCCTGGAAAAGCAGATGAAGTCTGAAACTGATGGTATATTGTTGTAAATGGATTTGTAGGATGTCTGGAGTTGTAATTTTCACTCCTGCTTTCTGTAACAGTCTTTGAAAGAGTAACCTGGGGATATTCGCACTGATGAATAGCTCACCAAACTGGCTTAACGAGTCACGCCTCTTACCTGACAACATCTACTACAACAGGTCTAGCATGTAAATTGAATGTTAAAGGGATAGTTCACCCAAAAATGATTCACCCTCAAAACTTGTACCAGGTTACAAACCTGTCAGACTTTCTTTCTTCCATGGAACACAAAAGATGTTAGGTGAAATGATAATCTCAATCACCATTTGCTCACATTTTATATATATATATATAAAAAAAAGATTCAATGAAAGTGAATGGTGACGGAGGCTGTAAGTGCCTGACTTTCTGCCCAACATCTTCTTTTGTGAGGGAGAGTAAAGAATGACAGAAATGTCATTTTTAGGTGAACAATCCCTTTAAACACATGACAAAGTGAGAGTGCTGTTACTATTTCTATGGTGTCAGAGAGTCTACTGGGAATCTGCTTTTAGAGCAGGGTAGTGTAAACAGGGGCATTGTGAGGGAGGAAATGAAGCTGAGAATACAGCAACTGGAAAAACAAAACTCACTCTGCTGTCGGTGCACCTGCGCTGTGAACCTGAGCTTTAATTAGTTCTTCATGGCTCTTTGTGTTTTGTGGTTAAAGAGAATGTAAGCCACAATCACTGTCTACAGTTTAATAACTGCCCTTAAAACTATTTTTAGATGCACATTATTTTTACACATTGCAATGACTGATGAGGCAATTAAGTGTTGTTGGCAATGAACAGTGAATATTGTGTATATGTGTTGGATGGAAATGTGTAGAGTGAGATTCCAGAGCAGCTGAATATTTCTGTTGTTGTGATCCATTTTCTCCACTTTGCAAGCACATAGTGCATATAAATTGGCAATACAATGGTCAGTTCTAAAGAGATTACTTTGAATAAGCCAACAAAAAGCTTTTCTTGGTCACGCTACATCCTGATGGTCATTTAAAAAAAAATTCTGGTATGATCCACATTGATGGATGCGTACTTTTGCTCTGCAAAACTGTCTTTGGAAAAGCAATTTCTATTGATTTTTCACCCATCAAAAATATAATTCACATTTGTTAGTGAGTAAACTTGATTTGAATACATTTAGAGTCATAAACATTTGTATGTTATGAGGAATTGCTTAAATGTGTTTGTTGCCTAGAGGCAACATTGTGCGCAAGGTTATAATTGTTTAAAAAAAAAATAATATATTTCCGTTTCGTTTAAAAAGTTTCACTCCAATATAGTTTAGTTTTCATTTTGTTTGTTAGTTCTTTGTTAGTTTTAGTTTTTAAATAATTGATAGTTTAGTTTCAGTTTTTCATTACATTAAGTTTTTATTTTAGTTTTAGTTTTTATATCAAGTGATACATATAGAATGGGGAAAACAGGCTGGACACCCAAATGTACGGTTTGTAAATAGTACTTATGAAAAGACTGTGTGTGTGTGTGTGTGTGTGTGTATGTGTGTGTGTGTGTGTGTGTGTGTGTGTGTGTGTGTGTGTGTGTGTGTGTGTGTGTGTGTGTGTGTGTGTGTGTGTGTGTGTGTGTGTGTGTGTTTGCGGGTGTGTGTGTGGGGGTGTGTGTGTGTGTGTGTCTGTGTGTTTTAGGTTACAAAATGGTAATTACAAGGGTATTATTCTATAAATGTGGTTTATGAGGACATTTCTAGTGTCCCCATAATTCAAATTGCCTAAAAAACATACTAAACAATGTTTTTTTGAAAATGTAAAGATGCAGAAAGTTTTTTGTGAGGGTCAGGGTTAGGGTATATAATCTATAGTTTGTACAGTATAAAAATCATATTGTCTATGGAGAGTCCTCATAATGATAGCTGCACCAACATGTGTGTGTGTGTGTGTGTGTGTGTGTGTGTGTGAGAGAGAGAGAGAGAGAGAGAGAGAGAGAGAGAGAGAGAGAGAGAGAGAGAATGTCAGAATAAATTACTGGATATTCTATTGTTTCTGTTCTCTTTGTTTTAACATCATGCATTGGCAACACAACAGTCATTCCAATAAAAGTTCAAATGAGTCATTACTGAAGTCCCAGAGAGGGCTAGCGCGTTTTGTATAGGGTGACCAGATTTTGAAAGTCTCAAACTGAGACACCTGGGGGGTTCGCGATACACGCATATATATATATATATATATATATATATATATATATATATATATAAAATGTACAAATTCCATATAGCCTATTATATCCATATGATGTCATATTGCATGTGTAATAATGAAATGACTTGGCAGTGCTTGAAATTTCTTGTCAGCTACACATTTTTACACAAAATTTGCAACACTGGAACTTAAATGATAAAATGCAATTCCACATTTAAGTGCTTGTACTATTTATTAAAAGTGCAGCTGTATGAATATGACCTGCAATCTCTTATTTAACACTGTGGCGATGGGAAATTGAACATTTCCAGTGACAGTAAAACATTTAAATTCCATTTTCACATGTTGTGCGAAGAAATAGATCGGCTTCTTTCAGCTTGTTGAACATGCATTTTCATTTGGGCATTTCTAAGCGCCAAACGCGTGAGTCGTTGTCATGGTAACCAGATAGCTTCTGAGCGGATTGCTGCAAAACTAGAATGAAAGTGTCTTCATCAGTCACGAAACCAAGAAGGACGTTGATGATATTTAATTTAAAAAAATTATAATAATAAAAAATAAAAAAAATCAGTGAGCCTAACAGCTGAAACCGGGACATTGTTACATTTTTTTTAGACAAATGACGGGACACCGGGACATACCTCGTAAAACCGGGACCGACTTCTGGTCACCCTAGTTTTCTATCTGCTTTGCTTTTCTCCATGATGTACTAGTGATTCCCTCCCGCTGTATCTTTGCCAATGTAATGAGGGCAATAGGCATCTGGACCAATGACGTGATGTGCAATTTTGATGTCCAAACCACTTTATGGAGTAAAAATAAGGAAAATGTTTATAAAAAACACATTTATTGAATCTATTAATCTCTGTTTATCAAATGATATGAACATGTAATGAGGGTTTTACAAAGTTTAAGAATTATTAGACATTATAGTCACACAATGTCATACCGGATAACTGTCCAGACAGTCCGGACTCATAGTGAAATGCAAAAAAGCTACAAAAAGTGTTAAAAATCAAATAAAACCTAAAATCTCTGCAACATGAATGTTGCCAACAATATATTTAAAAATTTAAAAAAAATATATGTCATCCAGTTGATTGTTATGCTTTGGAGCATTCTGTCCCAAAACTGGCAGTCAGCCAATGTCATCCGGGATAACAAGCAATCTGAAGCAATTTTATAGGGCATTTAATTTTGACACCTTATCAGACAGGATGTTACACAATCAGGAAGACCCTGAAGGACCCCCAAACAATGGTGAGAGGTTAGTAAGTCTCTCTTAAAATGTGTTTATTTTACCCTTTTTGCTCACTGGTACACTAGGTAGTAAAATCCTGTGTCCTTTTTACAGTGCGTTATTAGTTATTTCATATTTAAACGTGTCAAAAGAGAATGCACCATATTCATAACATTTTTCATTTGCCTAGATACTTAATATTTATATAATTATTCATCATTAACAATTAATATGTATATGTACAGTTCTCACATTTTGATGATTTTTCTAGATGCCACTGTCAAACAAAGAGAGAGCAGCAAGGTTTCTTTACAGTGTAGCCTAATTAATTTCCTTGAAAAAACTATTTTCAGCATGACTCCCTTTGCATAACATAAAAATTAATTATTTATGAACATCAATTATGTGTAAGTTGTGTAAAAATGACAATTCATATGTAAACTCATAAGGTGTCACACCGAGTAACAATTTCAGTCAGGCGGGATAATGCTGATTTTTCCCTTAAAACGCATAATTTCATTTTATGGAGTTAATGCCAAGTACTGTAAAACATTTTCAGACATTTTGCAGCTTAAATCACATTGCAGCATTAAAATGTGGGTAAAGAACTTTAACAAGTAGGTTCACGTTTAAAGCAAACACATTATAATGAGAAAAAATAATTGTGCAAGTTTTATTTTCCGAGCTCTAAATATTGGTTACTGCCTCACTTTATATATTCATTAAGAATTATTGATTAAAAAAGTTTTAATATGATAATATTTAGAAAATTCATTAACGTTATCCCATATGACATTTTGACTGGTGTCAATTATTTTAATTTTAATGTTATATTTAGTTTTCGTTTTCGTTTTAGTTTACAATAAATACCTTGATTGTGCGACAGTGAGATGGATATGGATGTAATACAATTTGGATATAAGCCATTATGTAAAATATTGCAGTTATCATGTTATGTTTTTATTTGTATTTGTATTTGTATTTTTTATTTTGTTGTATTGTCCACACAGTAAAATCTAATTAGGTGACCTTATATTTTTAAAGCAATCGGTTTGCATGCTTTTTTAAGTAAACGTACTGATTTAGCTCAAGTAAAGTGAACTTTACTATTTAAGTACTGTTAACACAAGTAGACAACTCATAAATGTGATTATAATATTATTGTTTATAATAATAAAAAATAAATAAAAATAGTTATAATTTACAGAAGCACTTAACTGCAAGGTGAAAAAAAATAATTAGGTGCCTCCAGTCAGTTTACCTAATTAGGACTCTCCAAATATTATTTTTCAAAATTAGTTTTTGGTAAAGAAGTACATTTTGTGTAATAAAATTTAATCAAAATCAGTGCAACAGAGAGTTCACCACAGGAATGTGTGGAGTATATCAATACCATCACAAGACCCATGACATTGTGTAATGTGTGGAAATGAACTTGTCTTATTTTACAAACAGATATTGAAAATGTTTATTTCTGAAGCTATGCAGGAAGGGTGGTATTTGATTCTATAGCACTGACGTAGAATTGGGAGAGACGGGGGCACACGTCCCCCACATGCTGTGAAGGGAGTGATTTGATCTACCAAATTCATATCCATCAAAAAAGCGACTTTGGCAGCATTTAAATGACAGACTGAAGACAACGGATGCAAAACAAGCAGACAGAAGTCCTAGAAAGACACATTCTAAATTGCACTTAAATGCCGCAAATGATTTGACTAACTATTTTATTTGGTATATTCAAAGTAATTGAAGCTATCAGAACATGTGGAAAATAAACCTGAGTAGACACTGTAAATAGAGTTTTGTTTTTTCTGTATTCAGAGCTCAATCTGCAATTTTGGGGTTTCCAGACAGACACCTATAAGCCCTCGTAGCCAATTTCACACACTGATTTGTACCCAATTTAACAATATTTCTGCTGGACAGTGCAGTTATAGCTAATAAATGAATGAATAATTGATTGAATGATTGATTGAATTGCGCCTCAATCAGTTATCACCTGTACTTATATCTTTTTATGATTATACACTATACCTGATGTTATATGCAGATTAATTCTCTACAATGAGAATAGCTCTTAAAAATGTGTAACTGACTTTTCCTAAACAATTACTGATTTAAAAATGGATGTTATGTTAAAATAACCAGAGATTCCCAGAAACTGTAATAGGTTGAAATAGAACAGGAATAGAAAACTGTTAAATGTCAAAACAACAGTCTGATATTGAATACAAACAATTCAGTGAATGCTAACATGAGTTTAAGAATTCATTTATTCTACATGTGTAGATGTTGAAGCAAAGCAATGCGATATTTACACATTTTGATCATGTGCCATTCATAAAGGTTCTCTCGGTATCGCCACCCCACACTAGGTCTGTGCCCCATCTTGGCCACCCCAGTAAAAATGTCCTGGATACGCCACTGCTGCTGTTATTATGCATAGTCCACAGGTTTATTTGTAAGGTGTTGTGGATAGTATTTATAGTCTGTTGCCAATTGTTATGTTGGGGTGTCTGACAGAACAACGGATTGCTTTAATAAACTGTAGAAAGTAGAAGAAAAAACTGTTTGATGTCATGAACTACATGTTGCGTATCCACAATAATCTTACATTTACGCACTTTTGAAGCACTCTGGTTACACTTAAACACATCACTGAGCTCAGGATGCGCAAAAGCGTTGCTGTGCTCTAGATTGGAGTGTCTCCTATTACCTTGTGTGTGTGTGTGTGTGTGTGTGTGTGTGTATTTATCAGTTTTCTTATTATAGGGCTTCCTTTAGCGTCTACATATCCCCCAGAAATACGTCCACTTAGACGTTTAGGCAATTGTAATATGATATGCATTTTTTGCATCAGTGCTGTTAAATAATAAGAAAATTTGCATATAATTGAAAAACCGGTCAACCACAATTTTTTCTCAAAATAATGTCTTCAAAAACATTCACCACATCATCCCTACATTGAATATACTTTTTTTTTATTTATCTGTGCATTAATTTGAACTGTTATTATGCATTGTGTAATGTGTTGTAATGAAACACACTCATGTATCACTGTAACTTGATTCAAAGCTGATACAGACATAGTGAAACAATCCAATATACAAGATCAGGATCATCAGATTCAGTCCAATATATGGTTTAATCTCCAGCTCTTGATTATATGTACGTTTTAATGTGAAGCTGCTCAATAAAATGTTTCGAAGCTATTCATTATTCAATTCTTTGAAAGTTATTTTAGCTTTTCGATTTGTCTAGATATATTAGACTGGAAGCAAATGATTGGGCCTTCTTTGCTTCTGCAATTTTAATAAGAACATATTATTTATTAGGCAGACAGTTTTTTCTAAAGCAAATTACAGTGTATACAAGCTATTTATTTTATCATTATGTGTGTTCCCTGTGTATCAAACCCCATGACATTGGCATTACTAGCGCCATGCTCTACCAGTTGAGCTATAGGTACTTGTTCGTCTTTGTACTGAATATTTGAAAATTATAACATTGTAGTCAAGACTTAAGAATAGAGTATTTCTGTAAACGTACTTTTTGAACGCTGGCTGGCCTACAGTGTTTCAAATGTGTGTTGAGGATATCTCACAAAACAGAGGGGTTTTGTCCTTTATGCTTCTGAGAGATGGTGAAACAAGTGCCATGTAAAATTATGAGATTACAGAGATGTTATGGCCTAGGTTGTCAGCAGAGCTGATCAATAGAATAGTGGAGTATTTATGGAGGAGCTATCTGGCTTAAAAGGCTCAGGCAGACAGAAAGGGAAAAGCAGCGATAACAGCAATCAAGTCAATCTATAATTTGCCATGGTGCATAAAAGGAGAAACTGAAATTAATTGATGCTGTTAAATTAAGTAAATAATCCCTTTATACATGAACACACACAAGTTTGAAAAAGTTTATCATGTGGCACACTGCTCATAAGGATCTTACTGGAAGGAAATCTTCAGAAGTATTTATTTTCTAACACAGACAGTGACGAACAGTCAATAATCACTATTAAATGCACTAACACACACACACACACACACACACACACACACACACACACACACACACATCAGTGTACCACACATACAGGGCAGTGAGATCACAGCTGTTGGTTTAATGAAGCACTTCTCCCAGGAATTCCAACACCTCAGCATTCACTAGCACTTCTAACTGACCCACACACATACTTATACAGAAACAAGCAGTCACACACACACACATGTTGGTGCAGCTATCATTATGAGGACTCTCCATAGACATAATGATTTTTATACTGTACGAACTATAGATTCTATCCCCTAACCCTACCCCTACTCCTAAACCTAACCCTCACAAAAAAACTTTCAGCATTTTTACATTTTCAAAAAAACATTGTTTAGTATGTTTTTTTTTAAGCGATTGGAATTATGGGGACACTAGAAATGTCCTCATAAACCACATTTATAGCATAATACCCTTGTAATTACCAGTTGTAACCTAAAAAAAAGTCCTCGTAAACCACCTAATAGAGACTTGAGTTTAGTAAAGATGTACGCTTGCCACAGAATGTGGATTATTTTACTTGGTACGCTGACTGTATGAGTTGGTCTCCACTTTCTGGCAGTAAGTAGGCAGCAAAGTTATCCATTTTATTTTAATTTGAGAAATTGTTACAATAAATGTAATATGTTTGTATGTTTTGGTGGTTGATGTCCTCACACTACTGTGCATGGGTGGGTGTGTTCATACAGTAGGATGTTGCCTTGACTTGATAAAGGAACAGTTGTACAGAGATAAAGTGGCCTCTACAGGCAGATTCGGGAAGTGCATTGCGCAATAAATATATAAACAAATCTTACTAGGCCTTCTACAGTAATACACATATTTGTAGACAGTGTAATTTAGTCGCTCTTTCTTTCTGACACACCATGAGTTTTAGTAGTGGTTAGATTGATTATTGTTTTGATTAATTTAGGAGACACAAACTGCATTACGGCCTCAATGTCTTTCCTTTAGTTTTCATCTTTTTATGTGTAACTGATTTGTTCATTTTTTAATTGTTCAGTATTGAATAAAATGGTGCCAATAATTGTGCCACACATATATTTGACAAAAATATGTGTATTTGATCAAACTTATGTTGTGTTTGCAATTGTTTGATATCCATTAGAGGATAGATTTTTGTGAATATTTTGAATGAAAAATCAAAAGAATAAACAATAAAGACATATTTTTCACAGCCTTCTTTGCTCATATTTACCAAGGGTGCCAATATTTTTGGCCACAACTGTGTGTGTGTGTGTGTGTGTGTGTGTGTGTGTGTGTGTGTATACAGTGTAAAGTCTTTGTGTGTGTGTTTGTGTAATTTGCGACAGTGCTCGATAAAAACATAGCCTAGAACACAACCTAACTCTACCCTTAAGTACAGTAAATACTTGGCAAGCATTCATACAATGATGCTAAAGGTTATTTTGCCATTTGCAAAGTATTGTTACTGTGTGTTGTTCATGTACTTGACTTGATTTAAGGTTTAAACAAACATTTTTGTTCATACAACAGCTAAGTGTCTCTCACTTAATTTGTGGTGACATCTAAATTAATTGGCTTCAAGTAAAAATATATTATTTAATCACTAAATCAACCTGATTACATTAGGTCACACAAGCAAAACACATTTTAAGACTTAGGCCAGGTAGAAATAGTTCCTTAAGGTAACAATTGCAGGTTACCACTTTTTAACTGTGTAGAACAAAAACTTGTGCGTACTGTAGAATAGAAAACTGTTCAATGAAAGCAATTTGTCTCATATACAGTAGTTCTTTATTTCTATTTCATGACCTTGTCCAGGTTTCAGTTCCTTCTTGTCTCATCTCTGCACATTGTCGTGTTTAGGTTTCATCCGCACAGCACATACAGTATATGTGTTTCTGCTGGTATACATCAGCATTCCTAGAACTTCTTTACAAATTAGCAGTCCAGAAAATAAACTCACCTTAGTGTGACCACTTATGCAACCTCACACAAATATGTATGCACCTCACCTCAGCATGTCAGGGCCTGTATGTGGTTGGACAGCTGCTCCTGACTCAACAAATAGAGAGGGAATTTCCCAATCTGCTGCCTCCAGAGGAACTTGACAGGAACTTGTTAATAAACATGAAGATGAAACTTGGAGATGCAGATGATGGTATTGTATATGTTTGTAGACACTGAGGGGATTTTTATTTTATTTTTATTTATTTTTTTACAAATGGCACTAAACACATAAAAAAAAAAATAAAAAAAATAAAAAAAAAACCTGTAGGTGAATGTTTTGCTTCCTGAAACCTAATTATACAACATAATATATAAGTTCATAAATTGTATTCACTGTAATAAATATTACTTATATATTTATATAAATTATATTGTTAATATAATTTATATTAATATAATGTATATTAATAATATATACTATAAATATATTTACATATATGGATGCAATCACGAGCAAGAATGCTGATATCCTGTACAATAGCATGATTGTAAGTGTGATATTGCTTTTATACAGTAATAAAAACAAGAATTTGATTTAGAGTAACTTACATTTTACACAAAATATAGGCAGTTATTTGATCTATTTTTACTCAGCTGATGAAAATAGTTCCAAACGAATCCAAAGTACGATCGAATTTGCATGTCGCTAAGCAACACACAGACAAGTGGAGTTACAAATAGCGTTAGACTAAATATCAGCATTCTTATAATGCCAGCTGTGTAATCAGATTAGAGGACCAGAACTAACTGTTGTGTAATTTTATTTGCATGCATAACTTATATATAAATAAGCTATAAATACCAGGTATTATCTCATCGTTCCACACAATCACACAAACACACATACTATTTGAGAAGACATCCCTGAGGACATATTGTGTCTCAGACATTGCCCACAGAGGGAAAAAAACAAAAACATATTTAAACTGTTAAAGAGGCGTAGTCTTTGCACTCCAACATGTTGAATAAGCTTTAATTATATATGGGTTAATCAAGGTTTGTGGTATAGCTCTCTCTCTCTCTCTCTGTGGTACTGAGTGATGAACCACAGCTTTACAACTTCTTCCCGTGCCAGCTTAAATATTCCTTTCCACTTAACCCACGCTCCATTCACTGACTGTATTTGGTAAAATCTTTTGTCCTCCAGATGTAGCCACCAGTTTGGTGTTGAAACATTTAACCCCCACTTTTTAGTTTTAATTGGTGTTTTTTTCTTCCTTATTCAAACATATTCTAATTGCCCCTTAAACTTGTTGAACAAGTCTGTTTATGTATTATGTTTAATTCTGTTCTTGAACTTTTGAGGGAATGTGGTTTCAGTGTGGCTAAAGTATTGCTGGTTTGGCAGATATTTCTCAAGTGTCTCATTGTATATGCTGCTGGGATTTAGTGCCACTGTGTGCATTCAAGGGAAGGGAGGAAATGGTGTGATATGGAAATGTAAAACCACCAGCCGTTTCAGGTTTTGCTGAGTTCAGCTTGTGGCTGCTTTAAAGTGACCATAAATGCTGGATAATGTGCAAAGTTTACAAAGTTTATCGCGAATGCTGAGCAAAAAAGGGAAGAAAGTTTTTGTTTTTTCCCCTGTTTTGCACACCACATTTTGTTTTGCCTTCACAGCTTTATCTTATTTTTAAGTTCCTGTGAACTTTGGTCTCAGTTATCTTGCTTTTATTTAATGGTATTGCTGTAATAGCAATGTCAGCTTCTAATTTGGTATTTTTCTCCACAATAGAAGTAGAAGTTGTGGTTTAGATGGATATCATTAATCATCTTCATCATCTCTCTGTATTTTACTTACATTCAAACACACCCTTTCAAGAAAGAGCATCAGGCGGATAATTGAACACCTTGTAACGGTGCAGCTTAAGGTTTTTAATGAATCATTTCAATGCAGCCTGTTCTATGAAAAGATTTTGCAGAACTTCTCTTCAGCCAGACAGAAGAGTCATCTGAGCTTTATTAACATCAGCTCTTTGACTCACAAATCCCGAGGATCACAGACAAGAGTATATTTTGATTTTGCATTTAATATCCAGGATAGTTTTGCATGACACCCTAGGCTCTAAATAATAATTGTTATCTTCATGATTTTTTCTTCAGTTCTATCCAGACAGGTGTTTTTTGCCTCCACAATTGAACCAATTATTTCTTAAGAGACACTACTTAAAGGGATAGTACACCCAAAAAAGAAAATTCTCTCATCATTTACTCACCATCATGTTTGATTTTCTTTCTTCTTTCTGCAGACCCCAAACAAAGATTTTTAGAAGAATATTATAACATAGAAAATGGATAAAGGGATTTTATAATATATCATATAGATAATATTTGGTGCTCCAAAAAGCACATATAGCCATCATAAAATTAATACATATGACTCCAGTGAATTCATGAATGTCTTCTGAAGTGAAAAGCTAGGTGTGTGTAAGAAATAGATCAATATTTAAAAAAATTTTACCAAAAATTTTCACTTCCGGCCAGCTGTGGTGTGCACATTCACGAGGGTGGAGTTCAAACTGCTGCGTGATGTAAGTGTGATGTAGCGCGTTGGCATGACGATATTGTCAGATCCCTCAACTGGTATGAAATCGGCAGGGGAAAAATGTTCACTGCACACCCTCAATATTTTGAGTGACTCAATGGGTGTATTGAGTCAGCAAGCAGCCATAACTTCAGTCGATCAGGATAATTGATAGGGAATCTGTGAAACGTTAGTCTTTTCTCTTGCGATGATTCCTGGGGATGTAATCTAATGTTTTTCAGTAGGTTGAGATATCCAGGATAAGCACACACAAAAAGAAACAGATACAAATACTAATTCAGCTTCTGTACAACATTCCTCCTCCTCTGTTGTAAACAACACTGTGCTTCTGTATTTTTCATATTTCACGCGTCAGTTCTAGCATGAACTTGCCAACACGCTTACTTTACGTGAGAGGCTGTGTGACCTCGACCTCGTGAACTTGCATACCACAGCTGGCCAGAAGCGAAATTTTTTTGTAAAAAAAGTTTTAAATATTGATCTATTTCTTATGCACACCTAGTCTTTAGCTTCAGAAGACATTCATTAATCCACTGGAGTCATATGGATTACTTTTATCATGCCTTTATTGGCTTTTTGGAGCTTCAAAATTTTTGGCACCCATTCACTTGCATTGTATGGACCAACAGAGCTGAAATATTCTTCCAAAAATCTTTGTTTGTGTTCTGCTGAAGAAATAAAGTCATACACATCTGGGATGGCATGACGGTGAGTGAATGATGAGAGAATTTTCTTTTTTTTTTTTTTTTTGGTGAACTATTTCTTTAAACGTTTCACTTTACTCAAAATATCCTCAGTGGAGTGGAGTGCGAGATTTAAAGTATGTAGTCTATTATATATGCAT
This sequence comes from Myxocyprinus asiaticus, assembly GCF_019703515.2. Lineage (NCBI taxonomy): Eukaryota > Metazoa > Chordata > Actinopteri > Cypriniformes > Catostomidae > Myxocyprinus > Myxocyprinus asiaticus. Next base: position 26,909,979 of record NC_059376.1, on the reverse strand, counting down.
GTATCTTAATGTATCTGATTGTATAAGCTTGAAATTCAAATGCTTTCAAATTGTATGTATTGATGCTGCCTTCATGTGCTATCGGAATAATTCTACTTCCCACTTCTGAAGTGGTAATTTCAAGTACGTCGTGTTCAAGTGCTTTGTTGTCAGAAAGAACAGGAAACATGGACGAAGCCAGGTTCATTCATACATATATCTTGAGAAACTTTTATTTTGACACCATAATACATATCACTCAGTTAACTTGCTTACGATAATAGCATCTTAGTTAAATACGTACAAACTACTTTCACACTGTAAAAATATAAAACATGCATAGAATGGTATTTAAAACAATTAACAAAACCTGTCATTCACTAAAGAAACTGTACTCTTGTACATGTTAAAACGGCATGTTGAAAGTTTAGGACTCCTCCCATCTTGGGTATCAACGTTTCCCAGTCATAATTATGACTTGAGGGGTCATTCACGTGCAACTTCCGAATGGGAAACTCATATTTACAATAATTCCAATAGCAGGTGAAGGCAGCATTAAATGAGGTATAATAACACAAATAAAAAGACCTTCAACTCACAGCACTCATCTGTCATTCACAATTGAATGGCTTTGAAATGGTATTTCTATAAATACATTATGACAGAATCAGTAAAAATCGCCATCATTCTGGAGAGCATGACACAGGTTCAAAAGATTTGCTTTGGTAACATGATGTATTTGATCACATAACGTACAAGATTGTTAAAAAGATATGTAAAAAAAAAAAAAACTAGACTAGTGCCAGAGAAATCATGTAAACCCAGTCAGCATTTACGGGAATAGTTCACCCAAAAATTACAATTCTCACATCATTTACTCACTGTTATGCCATCTCAAACTTGAATGACTTTCTTTCTTCCATGGAACACAAATGAAGATATTTTAATGGACATATGACATCTGTTCATCCATACAATGCAAGTGAATGGTGACTAAATTTACAAGCTCCAAAAAGCATAAAGACTGCATAAAGAGAATCTATAAGACTCCAGTGGTTTAATCTATGTGTTCTTAAACAAACCAACAGGTGTGGGATTAGAACAGACCAAAATAAAACAAATTTTCACTGTACATCTTTCTATTGCAGTCTCTTGGCACGATCATAGTTTTAAGCTTGATTACACTTCCTAGCGCTTGACCCATGCGCACAGCGCTAGATGGTGCTAGGGAGTGTAATAAAGCTTGAGATCATGATTGCCAAGGAGATTGCTGATGTCAAGATTTATAGTGAAAAAAGAGTTATATTTTGGTCACTTCTCCCCCAAAATCGATTGGATCACTTCAGAAGATATTGATTAAACCACTGGTGTCTTATGGATTACCTTTTTGCTGCCTTTATGTCCTTTTTGGCTTTTTAACATTTGGTCACCATTCATTTGCATTGTATGGACAAACAGACATCATATGTCAATTAAAATATCTTTGTTTGTGTGCTTTATATTTAAATTTTTGTACTTCAGTTTTATACTTAATTTTGACAGCATGTCAAGTATACATACATGGATTTATCAGTGCTGCAGGGTATGTCCAGCAGGTAGGTGTAGGTAGTTGTGGCAGGTCGGAGGGCGGGGCCGGGTTGTGATTCTGCACACCCGGCCCCGAATTAGGCTGATTAAGCCCGAGAGGGATAAGGCTGAACGGAGACGGCAGTGCGACAGGGAGAGAGTTATGGACAGCTGTCTGACACATGTGTGTGTTTGTCTTTTTGGTTAAGTTTATCATTAAATTATTATTTATATTGTCAAGCCGGTTCTCGCCTCCTCCTTTCCATCAAACTGTGTTACAGTAGTCTTATGATGGAAGTGAAGGTAGGCTCATTTGGCAGGAGGACAGCTCTCCTGAGATGGTTCTAAAGGTGAAAGGTGATGGGATAGAGTCAGTGTCAATCCATCTAATGGAGAAACTGCATGGGACTTTGATGGACAGCGGCTCCATCAAATTTCTTCATGACACAGGCAGGGGAAATTGCACTTTCACAATGAAGTTGCTGAAGGTGAAGGCAGTTGCGTGGAAAGCATTTGCCAAGAGGAGGAAAAGTAGAAATATCTTGGATTGAGAACACTTCATGCTCACTTAATCTGAGGGAGTAGATGATAAAAAAATTAAGTTGACCCATATTCAGCAACTCAGCAACAAACTGTTGTGTTGACATCAGCTTCTTATGAAGAAGGAGAATGTCAATGTGTGATTCTGGTGGTGGCTCATATCCTACACCTCTCTGGTAATGTTTATTAGGATAAAGAAAAAAGTCCCACCAAACTCATTGTATAGTGTCATCATGTGTGTAGCCACAGGAAATGACTCAAGCTCTTAGGCAAACATATACTCTGCAACTGCTGTGCCAGAAACAAGACAAACAGCAAGTGCCTTTGAACTTTAAAGCATAACAGTGCTACTTTTTAGTACCATTATAATTCTGCTCATGTGCCTTTGTGTTCCAACACAAAGAACTTACCTGCAGAGTTACTTGGTTACACAATGATGCTTTATTTTCTGCAACTGATAATTGTTGTCCACATAGCAGGGGATGTTGTGTCTAAAATGACTCTATCGATACACAGAAATATACTTTATTAAATACGAGAATTGATAAAGTATTGATAATTTTTTTTTTAAATAATAGAAAACGGACTATTTAACCCAAAAATGTGTGCTGTGCATGGGAGCGTGTGGAGGGGGATGTGGTCTTGTGTCTGTCAGTGGGGAGAGAGGAAGTGGTAAGAGCCATCACCCGGAAATTATTGACTCTAAACACCTGTGTCTCATTTCAGTGATGGCAGAGACTGGCTTTAAATGGCCTAACTAGAGCTGAACAGCTGTAAAGCTGTTTATGTTGAATCTAATGAGTTTATGTTGACTGTTATCACTGAAGCTGATGAGTATGAACTAAAGTTCTTGTTGAAAGACAAAGATTGAATGAAACTTTGAGAATAAAAAGAACACTCATGTGGACTGCAACACTGACTCCCACATCCCCCTTTCCACCCCGTTACTGAGAATGTTACACTGGTGCCGAAACCCGGGACTGGGAAGAAGGTTGGTCGCCATGGACACCTCACCGCTGGGCGAAGTCATCCGCACCTTGGCTGGCATCCAGGAGACTCACCATCAAGCACTCCTTGCCCAGGAGCGCCGCTTCCAAGAGCTCCCTTAAGCTCAGGCCGAGGATCAGCAGCTCCAAGCAGGTCCTCCACCGTGGCCCCGGAAACAGTGATGAAGCCGTACTTTGTTCTCATGATAATGGGGCCCCAGGACGATCTGGAGGCATTTATGAGCCTGTTTGAGAAGTCGGCCACGGCCTCCGGCTGGCTGTGAATGCAATGGGCCCTCCACCTGCTGCCGTTGCTTTCCGGGGAGGTGTGCGGCATGCCAGTTGGTGAATCCACCGGCCACCACAAGAGCGCCATTGCACTCATTACTGTTAATCGAGGCCCCCTTCGAAAGAATTGGTATGGACCTCGTTGGGCCATTAGAGCGGTCAGCACGCAGATATCGGTTTGTATTAGTCCTGGTAGGTTATGCAATGCGATATCCAGAAGCAGTGCCTTTGCGCAACATCTCAGCATGCAGTTTTGCAGAGGAACTCTTCCATATGATCTCCCAGGTGGGGATTCTGAAGGAAATTGTCACCGATCAAGGCACAACGTTTAAGTCACGTACACTGCTCAAACTTTATGAACTGCTGGGGATTAAATCGATTTGCACCAATGTTTACCACCCACAAACTGATGGGCTTGTCAAACGATTTAATCGAACCATAAAAAAATATGATTCGTAAGTTTGTATGCGAGGACGCTAGAAACTGGGACAGATGGCTGGAACCCCTATTATTTGCAGTCCGGGAGGTCCTGCAAGCCTCCACAGGGTTTTCCCCCTTCGAGCTCCTGTGTGGACATCAGCCCCGCGAGGTGCTTTACATCATACGGGAGGTGTGGGAGGAGGGACCTTCCCAAAGCAAAAATGAAATTCAGTATGTCCTTGATCTTCGAGCAAAGCTACACATGCTGGGTCGGTTGTCACAGGGAAATTTGCTTCAAGCTCAAGAGAGACAAAACCGGCTCTATAACAGGGGTGCCCAGCTATGGGAATTTGCACCGGGAGACAAAGTCCTTGTATTACTGCCCACTTCGAGCTCTAAATTACTCACCAAGTGGCAAGGACATTTGAGGTTACATGGCGAGTCAGGGATCAGGGATCGGGCTAATCATTGCACATGTAATGACCTCAAAGAATTGTTATTTAATTTGTTTCATGTCTTTATGTTTATTGTAGGTAATTTGCACTAATATGTTAAGAGGATAATATACAGAAAACCTAAGAAAATATATACTGTTGGGGGCACTGTGGGAAGAAATACTAGAGAGTAAAAATATAGAGAATAAGCGGAGTTAACGCATGTTGTTAGTGTTGAAGCTTTCCGCCCTGAATCTGTTGCAGAAAACAAAAAGGGAAAACAACCGAGGCAAATAAATCTACAGAAAATCAAATGCTTGTCGTGGTCCTTGTCCGAGGGGGCAACACACAGTAGTTTTCATACATATTTCTCAACACAACTTGGGTAAAGTGTGAACGGCAGGGTAACATAAAGTGGGTCGCACACCGGACGAGTCTGGCGGATGGCATGGCGCATTCTAAAATGAGAAACAATTGTTTTCTATGAAGGTATGCACACCGCTGCCACCGCTCGGTGTCTGTTGGCGGCGCCCAGCAATGACTCTGGAGGCTGCTCTAAATTCTGCAGAACCACGGAGCGAAACTCGCATAGTTTTTCACTAAATTTGACCCAATCATTATTACAAGACATAGATTATTTACTCTTGCCATCACTAGATGATATATTGTGTATATGTATCTTTCATATAGCCTACACACATACTCATCAAGGTCACTTTGTTTATTCTTGTAAAAGTACAAAAACCTTCGTAGCGTTTGTGTGTATGGTGACTAGATTAACAACTTTGGACTACCACCTGCACCGCATCGACACGTTCTTCAGCATTAAGGACAGTAAATATTTTATTTCCCCCATGTGGTCTTCTAAAGCTATTTTGCCAGACTACATTAAACAAAAGGCCAACTGACAGTGGATTGAAATGCACACAAATTATGCTCCTAATTTAAATGTTGACATTAAACACATGATAAAAACATATCGAGATAATAACATGCCGATCAATAATCAATGTATCGAAATTTTATGGCATTCCTAATTTTCACCTTTTGCTTGTTAAATAGGCAACTAGCTAGCATCAGAAGGACTGTGCATGCCATAATGTTTGATATGTGAACATGTTGCCATATTGTGTGATTGACCGGAATGCACTGAGGTCAGAAGTGGGAAATTTCAACTAGGGTATCCCACCTCCGACTTAGTCTATTAGAGGCTCCAATTCCATTAGGATGCTGCCATATAAGGCAGCTACCTATAGGCAGGATTTGGTTGTGATTTGGTTTTCTGGATGGTGTATTCCCATTAATTTAAGTTGAATTATATACATCAGCATCTTTTTATAGAATACATGGCTGAGGTGCAACCCACCATTTCACATTTGTGATAAACACAATAAGGAATTACTTGCAATGATTTATGAACAGTTTATTTGGCTGTTCAGCTGTTTCATAATACAAATCCCACAGTCCAAGCATATTATAAAATATTATTAGAGTATTGTTTTCCTAAAAAGCAGCCTGGTGGAGTGGAACGCAGCCAAGTGTGAGGGCTCAGTGTCTGTGTAGGCTTTGGCTAGAGGAGTAGGGCAGGGCAGACTCTGTAGCTGTGGTTGCTTTATAGCCAGCAATCTCGGCCTGCAGCATTTAAAACATAATTATTTGCATGCATCATTCTGAGGCTTTAAGAAGAGGCGAAGTGCGGGCCAGTCACTCCTTGCCTCCTCCAGAGGATAGACTCTTCACACAAGCCATTGCTTTTATCACACAGGATCTTAGTTGTGCACATCAAACCACAGTATGTTTTTACAATGTTACATTCACACCGACATCAGCTAATCCCTGTCAACATCACACACACATCCTCATTGTTGTGATGCAATGCACTTTTTTCTGTCTGCAATGGTTTCATCTTCCAACATGAGAAATATTTTCTCAAATGAGCTGTAAATTTACTGTTGCCAAACAAGATGTGAATTTTTTTTTTGGAAGATGTTTGTGTTTTTTTGGAAGAGGAATAGCAAAAACACTATGGCATTCTGTGCACACTGTGGCCGTGTTCATTACTCATTTGACGCCATGCTTAAACACATACAGATGTATCTGTATAAGCAACTCTATGTGGATATGTGAACGATACGAATAGTATCACCCATATGATTGTGCATACAGTAAATTATCATAATGTCCAATTCCAGGTACGTCTTATGAACAGTTATATCTATAAGACTTGGACTTGAAATGGAGTGTTGAACTTGTAAGGAATCAAATTCAGTAAAACATTTGTCACCATAGATCAGTTATTTGGGGTTTGTTGTTGCTGTCTAAAAGGGGCACAACAGAGCCTGCATATGTGTGTGGTTGTTACTCTAATTCATGTTGAAATTATTTGGTTTTGTTGACATTTAGTCTCCTTGAAGGAAGAATCATCCTCAAAAGGAGTTCCATGGCCAAACTTTACATGAGCAACAAAATTCTCCACATAAAAGCCAAATGGCAACCGTATGTCTGAAAAACATAAACACAAGTATATTTTTGTGTTTTGTCTTTAAGTTTAAAGAGTCACTCCCTTGTGTCTAATGGGAAAATTGTGCCCATTCTTGTGCCTTAAACAACTTTTCAGGACAAGATCAAACAAATGTTAGAAATATTTTTGATACTTTTAGGAGAACTCACACTCCTAACAGACCTAAATGCATTGCCATATTCTTAAATTTACTATTAAAGGTGAAGTGTATAATTTCTGCACCACTAGTGTCGCCACATGGAACTGCAAAAGTAATGACTGTTTTCAAGCAGGTTTCCTGAACACTTCTCCATTCTGTTATTTGTCACACAACAGACTGTCTCTTCCCTAAACCAGTATTTTAGCCAATGAGCATGTTTACATGCACAGCAAAATTCTAATCACAAATCAGCTTATTAAAATATATACTGTATATATAAGTGTTTACATGACTTACACGTTGGCGGCAGGGATAAATTGGAATTTTTGAGGTGGGAGGAATTCTAACACCACCCACCCCTCCGTCACATCCGCCTTGAGGTTATTCCAAACTCAGGGTCAAAATGATGATTTCACTGGATGGCACTGATGGAAAGTGATAGGAACTAGCTGGCAGGACTAAATCTCACGAATTTGGAAGTTCCTCAATTTTTTTATTTGGATATAACTGATCTAATGAATATGGCCTCAGGGTTTTGCATTAGGTATGAATGTGTAAGTGAGAAAGTGTGAGAAGAAATTAAACTTCAATGAGCTCTGGATGTGCAAATATGAATTTCTCACTCAGCCTGTTACTCAGTAGTAATAGAAAGATACCCCAAACACACAAATCATATCCATATCCTGACACATACACACACACTGCTTATTTTTTATTCTTTTAAATGTTACTTCATACTATTGAAATCTTTATAGTGCTTTTAACAAATCAAATCCATTTTCCAATACAACTCCACCCATAGGTTACAGACATTACACTACACCATAAAAGTATGTCATAACTATTTCTGATGCTCTCAATATATGTTGCCATACAAGGACATGCTTTCCATGATATCAGTTCACTTTAAATTTCTTAAAAACAAAGAAAAATAACACTGTTCAATTCAGAACGAGTTTTTTTTTTTTTTTTTTTTTTTTGGCAGTTGTTTATGGAAACAGAGCAAGGTGCAATAACAACAAAATGTTCTGTTTTGATTTTGATTTTTTTTCCAACATCTTGTATCATATCACAAACATCTCAAAGATAAATTAGTGCATTCCTTACCTTTGGCATCCACTTAATCTGATACTGACCAAAGAAACTATTCAAGCATGTCGGCACCCCCTTCTTATTAATGGTTTTGGCTATTCCAGTTATTCCAGTCAAAACAAATCGGAATGCTACACCATACAGTGACATTGTAAGTAATTCTATGGTTCCAACTTTTTTTTTTTTTACAGTTTGGGGAGGGCATTTTCTTTTCCAGAATGACAGCGTCCTTGTGCACAAAGGATATAAAGAAATGGTTTACCAAGTCTGGTGTGGGAAAAACTTGGCTGCCCAGAAAATCGGAAACAGCAGGTTGAATTTTCTTTAGCTAAAATCAGTCTCTGCTGACTGAAATTCAAATCACTGCCCCCAGTGGCCAAAGCGGTATGTGTTGTTGACGGATTGGCATGTTTGAGCTCCATTTTCTGGGTGTAATGTCAACAGAGGGGTGCCAAAAGCAAGTTGTGATGCCAGTTGTTTTCAGCTGTACATGCTGTAAAACAGTGAAGAGGAATGCAAATTTTATCAACTGTACCCCAAACCCAAACATAAATATAACCAATCATTGGAGTAAAAATATAATGCTAGACGAAAAAATGCAGCCTCCAAATCACACCCATCACTGATTATAGGAAAGTGATTACTACATGCGTTCAATGCAGTATCCAAACCTAGGTCTCCCACACTGCTGACACAACATGCCTCCGGTCGCACCACATGTTAAACATGCTGGAGCTGATGCAAAAATGTCTGATAGCAGTTGCTGCTTGTCAGTGAGTCAGAATTGTGCACAATGCCCAGGACTGAAACCCACTGAACACAGTTGGGATGAAATGGAATGCTGACAGCAAGCCAAGCCTCATCACCAAATGTCATGTGCCTGACCTCACTGATGCTCTTGTTTCCTTATGTTAAAAGACAGACAGATTGACAGATAGATACATGGATGGATAGATGGGTCAATGGATGCATAATCAGGCAGATATAGTTGTGTAAGCTGTAAATCAGCTTTTACATTTCATTTATGAATAATAAATATTCTAGGCATAATTGTATAAACTCAGAAAGAGTGCAGTTTATGTCCAATTAAGCATCTGTGTAATTCTGCTATTAAATGTGATTAACATGGGCTTGTGATCAGCCTTACTGAAAACAGCTAATTTCAAAATTGGCTCCTGATGAAATAATTAAAAAAGGATGTTGCATTTGCGTCGGAAGTGTTGATTAGTTAAGAATAGAGGATGTCTAAATACAGTCTTGTTTTACTGCAGTAAAACCACATGTCTGTGACATAATAAGTAATTACCAAATGTTCAAATTTCGCACAGCCCACTATACTTATTTACAGCCTAAACATACCTATAAACTATTTTCCATAATTTAAAAAAGTATATTATACTTGTTACTACATTATCCTGAATTCTGTTCTAGTAAGTCATTCCCTCTATTTCCCTCTGAATAGAGGGAAATATGTCAGAAATAGAGACATGCAAGTTACTTTTAGCACCAAGCCATGAGAGCGCTCTTTCCTGTTTCAGGTTGTGTCACAATGCATTTGTTCATCTGTGCCTAGAAAAGGCAGTGATATAAAATGTATTGAGAGTGCATTACATTCTTAGGTGAAGTATGCAAGAGAAAAAAATGATCACAACTTCTATAGTTTCCCAAGAAACACATACAGGCACATTCTGGTGATGAAGTGAAATTAGGAAATGAGCAAATGATTTTGTCTTGCACTGTTTACCAACACAACACATCTCTCTCCTGTTCTCATTAGGCAACATTTTAGATGTAAAAAATTAAAACACCAGCTGATGGCTTCTGCATTTCTGGCCACAAACTAGAGCAATGCATGCCCATACATGGATTATGATTTCCTTAGCCTTTGGGCACAAAACTGCTTAGAACCCCCTCAACAGCCTAATTGCACAGTGCTGTCCAACATGAATCCAGTTGCACAATTTATGGTTAGTACGTTTATGGAGCTACTGTATGTTGTCAGAACACCTGCACGTATATATGTCATTCAACCACATCATGAATGTTGGTAAAAATATTTATGAGGAGAACAATTTTATTTGCCCATTCTTCACAAGGAATGATTAATAGTGAATTATTGACTCAATTCTCCCAAACTGCATAATCTTCCACTTTCCCCAAATGCTTGATATCCATCCATCCGTCTGTCCATCCATCCATCCATCCAGCCATAAAATTTTCAAACAGTTACTGGAAGGTATTATTAACTTGAACATCTTACTGTACTGTACTGGAAATTATCAAATTTATTTTGAGACAAAATTCTTATTTGACATTTTCTATTTTGTTTAAGGTGATTGAATAAATAATAAATAAAAAATCAATAACTGTTCAATAAATTAAAGAATAGTATTTGGGGTTAAAAGCCCCTCTGTTGCAGGGGCTAAAGGCCCCTATTAAACACACTGTTTTTCTTAAGTGGGGAAAATAGATTTGTTATGAATAATGTTTTAAAGTGGGCTCACATTGACTGATCCATTCACAATGGAGATTCATTTGTTTATAGAATACTTGAGATGTAATAAAATATCAAATGTGATTGAAATGAACAAGAAATGATGCATCCTTTTCTAAGTAGTTATTCTGAATAAGCATTATTTTAATTTGTTACTAAAAAAAAGTATTTTGATATCTTATAAGTATTTACATACGTTGACAAATTTTGTTGCTCCATCAATTTTTAATTAAAATTAATGTATTCATTGAATCTTGATACACTTTGTGACCAGAAAAAAATCAAATAAAAAAATCTTTAAGGTGTGCCTTTAGCCCCATTGTACCCTAATTAATTTCTCTGGTGATCATAAACTGCAAGTTTTAAAAATCTACACTGAAAAAGGTGGTGGAGTGGAGTTAATTCTACCTGATATAAACTTTAAAATGAGTTTTATTGCTGTAACCTAATGTATGAAAATAAATTTTTAAAAAAATGTAAATATAAATTTTAGTTTAATTTTTCTTTTTTCTCTTTTAAGGATAAGTTAAGGATAAAAACTCTTTAATAAACGTTATACTAAAAAATGTAACACTGAAAGCTTTGAAATGGAATTATCAACAATAGAATTTAAGAAGCCAACAAAATCTATGTAAATATTTACAATTCATGCAAAGATTTATTGTAAAATACTAGATAGAAAGAGATAACTAAATTTAATCTTTTGTGTCTTCACAATAAGAGGTTGCTGGAAAGCCCCTTCTTTTTTGAATAGGTTAAAAAAAATAATCACTCCTTTCAGTGGGTAAGTGTTTAGTAAGTGGGAGTGCTAAAATGACCTACAGGAGATGGGTGGGTGCTCAGTGACTAATCCCTATGGACCACATAAATACTGCCTTCAGGGCACAAGAGAAGACAGAAAGATCAAGAGGAGAAGACACAACAAAACTGCATGTTCTTCACTTCTGGCTTCATCTGATCTGGCTTCTCCCAAGAAGACGTTTCTCCAGATTTGTTTTCTGTTTACTTATACAAATTTACTTTGATCTGTGATCAAAGCTCTAAATATGAGACTTGGAGTCCTGTCATTTCTGGTTCTAGGAACCTGCTCATTGACAGCGTGGTGCGTGCCACTGAAATCTGTGTATGTGACATTCCCTGGAGATGTGATCAAGAACATGACAGACATTCAGTTGGCAGATGTGAGTATATCAAGTTGTATTTCATGGTTCAATTATAAAATTTGTATAATTTTAATTGTAAATCAAAGACAAAATATGGTTTATATGATATAGATAACTCCCCTCAGTCCTCTTTAATTAATTCCATATACTGTATATTTATTTACTTAAAAAAGTGGTAACCTGCAGGGATCTATTTGTACTTGATGAAATGTGCAATCCATTAAGTGGATTGGTTCAAGTCAAAAATAATACTTAACATTACAGAATCAACCTGAAAACATTAGATTACAATAAACAAAGTTCAGTCAGGTTAGCTTCTTAAGGTAACTATTGCGGGTTACCAGTTTTTACAGTGTAGATTACTGTTTGAATAGATAGAACACAAGTGAATTTAATTCATCTGTATGTATATATATATTTGGCTCCAGGAGTACCTGAAGCGTTACGGCTACATAGATGTCCTGCAGAAGAGTGGAATGCAATCAGTCTTCTCCACTTCAAATGTTCTGAAGAAGCTCCAAAAGCAGCTCGGACTGGAGGAGACGGGGACACTTGACAAAACCACACTTGATGCAATGAAGCAGCCTCGTTGTGGGGTCCCAGACATCCGCAGCTATCAGACTTTTGCTGGGGACCTGAAATGGGACCACAATGATGTTACATACAGGTGAAATATTAACTGCATGACAAAGAGATATATTACACCAGCAACATAGTCAAGCACTTTGAAATCCCTTTAATTTGTGGTGAACAGATTACAATAAATTGCATTGTTTTGACTCGTAGGATTCTGAATTATTCTCCCGACATGGAAGCCACTTTGATCGATGACGCCTTTGCCAGAGCTTTCAAGGTGTGGAATGATGTGACCCCACTGACTTTTACCCGCCTCTATGAGGGCACTGCTGACATCATGATCTCCTTTGGGAAAGCAGGTGAGTCCCATGAAGCCACTCACAATTTCAGATGTAAGGTGTAATTTTTTACAATATTAAAATAGCCTACTTTCTCCTATCACAATTTAATATGCAGAGCCAACTATGAGTAAGCCACTCATAGGTTGATCCAGCTGAAAAGTGTAAACACTGTAGCTCTGTGGCACTTTCAAAAGCACTGTTCATTGTTTCTTTGTTCCAGCCCATAACAGCAACATTGGCTCAACCAATGGCATGATTTTAGGGTGGGATCTTTTGTTCACCAAAATTTTGAAAACATTATTTTTGCATTTCCATTTGGTGGTTCTAGTGGTACAGAAATTACACACTTCATCTTTAATGGAAAAAGTATGGTAACACAAAACACTTGGGGTTCTGAGAAGGTCTGAATGGGTTGCTGTTTGTTGTTTCAGATCACGGTGATCCCTATCCATTTGATGGAAAAGATGGCCTGCTGGCTCACGCCTATCCTCCAGGTGAAGGAATACAGGGGGATGCCCATTTTGATGATGATGAATACTGGACACTGGGCTCTGGACCAGGTACGAGTTATTCATGCTCCCTCTCAAAAATGTACAAAAAAAAACAAAAAAAAAAACAAAAGTAAACTGAAGGACATTTCATACTTGAATACACTCTATTTTCACAGTTTTTATTGAAGCAGTTTGGATTTATAAGAGGCTGGAATTTTAAACGATGTAGGAGTACAAGTCCCTGATTGATAAGATTGCATAGTGGAACAATAGTTCCCTCTACAGTTTGGATTGTATATTGACTAGAGCAGCAATTCTCCACGTGGAAAGGGGTCAGGGCCGAAGTGGGGTAAAAGGTGGGAATGATTTTATGGGCCCACACGTCCAGGGGGGCCCACAACAATTTATAAATAGTATTTTTTTTAAAGGTAAGGGGCACAAGGCAATAAACAGTCAGGGGGCCAAAATTCCTTACTACGGCCCTGAACGAGGTACATGGAAAGATTTAGATTTTTTTTTTTTTTTTACCTATAAAACTGAAACTTAAAACATTGTAGACTGTCAAAGGGTACAATAATTAATTACAATTAATCTCATAATTTTTGTAGTGACTGCCTTCAAATATTTATTTCCAGTATAAATCCAGTATAATATGATTTAAAAGGAAAAACAGTTGGGAAATACTAGTTTAGAAAACAACAATTATATGTCTCTTTCAGCAATTCAAACTCGCTATGGTAACGCCGAGGGAGCCATGTGCTTCTTCCCCTTCCGTTTTGAGGGAACGTCCTACACCACCTGTACCACTGATGGGCGCACAGATGGACTCCCCTGGTGCGCCACCACTGCAGACTATGACAAGGACAAGAAATTTGGCTTCTGTCCCAGTGAACGTATGTGTTCCAGACTCTTAGAAGGGCTCTTTTACCAAAACATTGTAAAAGTTTATAAAAGATGGTCACTTTTAATTGATTCCTTGTCCCTCAGTATGGAATTAGTATAAAACAAGCAAAAGAACATTTTTAATCTAACAATCGGACTTTCTCCCCCACAGTTCTCTTCACATTTGGCGGGAACAGCAATGAGGCACCATGTGTCTTTCCATTTGTGTTTCAGAAGGTAAAATATGACTCATGCACCACAGATGGACGAACTGATGGATATCGCTGGTGTGCCACTACAGCTAACTTTGACACAGATAGCCAATATGGATTCTGCCCTAATAGAGGTGAGCAGCTTTCATACATTCAGGATGAACACTTTTATGACAGAAACAAGATAAGCAGTTCGCAATTAGATATAATTATCTCTATGCCACAGCAAATATTTAAAAAGTTGCTTTTTTCCACCTCACAGATACAGCTGTGATAGGTGGAAATTCAGAGGGAGAGCCATGCCAGTTTCCTTTCACCTTCCTGGGAAAGACATACACTTCCTGCACCACCGAAGGCCGCAGCGATGGAAAACTCTGGTGTGGAACTACCAGCAACTATGACACAGACAAAAAATGGGGATTTTGCCCTGATAGGGGTGAGTGTATTGAGAAACGCAATATACATTAACAAAATTGTAATACAACAATAAATGTGAAAGTGAGACATTAACAAACATTCCTAATCAGAATGACACTGCTTTCCCCTCATAGGATACAGTCTGTTTCTGGTAGCTGCCCATGAGTTTGGACATGCACTTGGTCTGGACCACTCCAACGTCAAAGACGCTCTGATGTATCCCATGTACAAATATGTAGAGGATTTTTCTCTGAATAGTGATGATATTAAGGGCATTCAGTATCTATATGGTATTTATTCAATCAAACAATCGATTATTTACTGATTGATACAAAATTCTATATTTTCCTCAATGATTCTTGCTTCCTACAGTAGCTATATTTTTATTTAATTATTTCCTTTCAGGACCCAAAACAGGCCCTGATCCCACTCCTCCACAACCCAAGATGACCACTTCCTCTCCAATCTTGCCAACCAGACCCAACCCAAGTGAGACAACTACCTCTGTTTCTACCACAACACATGTAGTAGTCCCTTCTGTGGATGCCTGTCAGTTCAAAGAATTTGATGCCATCACTGAAATCCAGAAAGAGCTTCACTTTTTCAAGGATGGGTATGAGCCATCATTCTACAAATAGGCTGATATAAAAAAATATATATATACATTTTCATTAACTGAGCAGGTTCTTAATAAAATGTTTTGACATTCTCTCTCTTTAATAAAAAAGGCACTTCTGGAAGATTTCAAGCACTGGAGAGCGCAAAGGTCCATTCTTGACATCTGAGAAATGGCCTGCCCTGCCAGCAGTCATTAACACTGCCTTTGAGGATCAAATCACACAAAAGCTTTACTTCTTTGCAGGTACTAGCATTACAGATTGAGATATTTTGCCATAATTACTATCTGAATAAGTTTAAATTTCAATTAAACCTGTATCTTGTGCACACAGAAAAACAGTTCTGGGTATATACTGGAAATGAAGTGCTTGGACCACGTAAAATTGAGAAGCTCGGCCTACCAAGCAACTTAGAGAGAGTGCAGGGAGCAATACAGAGAGGAAAAGGCAAAGTGCTTCTGTTTAGTGGCGAGAACTTCTGGAGGCAAGTACACTGCTTTAAGTGACTGTGACTTTCGTAAAAAACTTTTTCTTTTTTGTATAGAGCTATTTTCTTATGCCCTATTTATTGTCACAGACTGGATGTAAAGGATCAGTTGATAGACAGAGGGTACCCTCGATTGACTGACTCCGCTTTTGGTGGAGTGCCCCTCGATTCACATGATGCATTCCTCTACAAGGGTAGGTGTGCTAAATCCAAAATACTGAACTGTTGACCAGCTCATTACATATAATATGCTTCTTCCTTTTGGCCATTAATTTTAAAGGTGCACTCAGTGACTTTTGTCTTATATACAAATCTTGGACTTACACTGACACTTAGCAGCTTGGATACAGCATCATTTAAAATCAATATTTTTCAGTTTCAGATGCCATTGTAGAAATTTAGTATTCACAGTCGGCCATGATTACTTTAATCAATGAGTGAAAGTGTAAAATAACAGGACCTTTACTGAGATTATGCCAGTAGTATTCGGCTGGTCATGTGAGTCTAACATGGCAGCCCCCATGTGCGGACCCTCTCCATGTAGAACAAAACAGCTTTTATAAGGTTACTGATATGACTGGAGTCTTAATTTTAATGTGAGTGGTCGTGATTTCCTACGTATACAGCAAAATTACAATTCATGTCTTTAGAAGTTAAACTTTTTTAAATCATTAAATTAGATTTACTGCATTAATTATCTGATTTGATCATGTTAAGTCTATTGTTTATACTTTGCAGGATTCTATTACTTTTGCCGGGAAAGTTTCTACTGGAGAATGAATTCCAGAAGGCAGGTTGACCGAGTTGGATATGTGAAGTATGACCTCCTGAAATGCTAATGACGACAGTCATTAGACACATTCTAATGAAGTCTTCCAACATCCTAACCTGATGACAGAGCCCTTTTTAATAGGGAAACCATTTCTCTTCAGTGTAAAATGTAGTGAGGTGCACACAGGCAGAATGTATTAAATTTAAGGTCTCTGTTATGGGGATCTTGACTTTAACTGTTACAGGAGAAGAACAGTTTTAACACTGAAATTATGATAGGCACATGAAACAGGATTTTAGGCATATTTGTCTGCTTTAACATGATTTTCTAATTTATTATTTCAGCGCACTATATAACTGCTTAGGTATGAATGCATTTCTGAACAGAACATTAACAAATAATTAAATCTTGTGCTATAAAACTATGAGGAAAGTTTTAACCTAGGAATTGACTTTGTGTTTTTAAATGTAGGAGTGGAGTCACCACAAGAACATTCAGAGATCAAATGCATTTATTGATGGCATTAATTGTAGTTTTGTGCAACTTGTCCATTCACTGTGTTGACCCCACTCAAATGTTTTCCAATGCAAAGGTTTATTTTTAGCCATAGAGCTAATATTCAGATGTTATTAAGCCCAGATTTTGGTATATTGTAAAAATGATTTGCCTTGTGTAAATGAGGATATTGGTATTATTAATTTAATGGTCCACTTTGCACTTATTTATATTTTTCTGTTTGTTGCATTGTTTGTTGTTTACGTTTACTCAATAAATTAGTAAAAAATAAATAAATAAATAAATAAAAGACTATTCCGATACTTGTGCAATTGCTGTGTCCTTACAACTTGATAAATAAACCTAGTTGAAAATAATAAAATACTCAATCGTATTTGTTTCAGTAGGATGGAAATGACAAACATATCTATATCCAGATTAAACACGGTGTATGAAAAATGACCCTACACATTTTTTACTTAGAGAATTCAATATTTTAAATAAGTATTAAACCAAATAATTAGCGTCCATATTAATCCGCGAGTCGCTCGCTGGTTTCATCCTCTCAGAGGAATATAGTCCTCCGTTTCACAACATTAATTTACAAAACACTAAAAAATTAGGCGATAGGGGTAATATTCATGTTTCCTTGCCAATAGGTAAACCTTAAGATAAACCGTGGTACATTATAAATTAAAAGCGAACACGCGTTTCCTCACTCGTCTTTTCCCCTTGACGGATAAATGAGTTCCGGCCAGCTATGAGGACAGGAAGCGAGGAGACGCTGATGGCGCCCGACTAGAAAACACTAGCAACTAATCGCTTTCGAACACCTAATTTATTTCGCCTCATTCGCGAACGAGAGGAGCAAACAGTCGTCCATCTACGGTAAGAAAATTTCCTAGCTCTAAATAGTGGGGCAAGTTATTTATATATACAATTTGTTGCATGGTGGGCAAAAGAAAACATTCGGGCAGGCTGGCTGCTCCCTGCCCGTGTAGGCCCTCGAGGTCCCCGAGTCGTTCTTCATATCGCCTGAGCGGAAAAAATAATCCGAGAGCGGCGGGAGGGAAAATGGCGCTGCGCAAGCAGGCAGGAGAAAGGGCAGCACATACACACGCATTTATAGAGGGATTGAAGCAAGCAAACAGTAGCCACTCAGTGCTGTGAATAATTACGTGTTTTAAAATTAAATGTAGTTATATTTTCTTCCCTTCAAATTGTTGTAAAAGACGTTTGGTGGTATTAATGTTGGACAATGACCCAAGCCGTGTACAAGCGGTTGTCCATGAGAAGTTTGTGCTGGGAGAAATGCCCAAATCCTAGCTATATAATGTGAGGTGTTGTGGTGGGGTGGGATTAACAGTGTTTCACTGGGTGAAATACAAATGGTTTAGATGACGTTTTATTGTTTATTAAGTGCATTTAACGCAAAGTCCACGTTGTTGTCGGGCTGTTGTTCTGAGGGTGAGTTATCAAGTGTAATGAGCGCTTATGCGGACTGTATATTTTCCTGCGCATAGTCCACATAAGAACATAACATGCTAAATTGGTTGTCACCAAGCTTTTTATTTTCACCAGGGAGTATTATTTATAATACAAGAAAACTGATTCAGAATTATGTTTTCCCCCACTGTGTCCTGGTAAAAGGGGTCAATAACGTGACGCTTTTTTTGTGTGTGTGTGTGACCAATCAGGAAATTTGAGGCCGATTCCGATCTCCGATTTTTAACACTAAGATCGGCAGATACTGATACCGATTTTTATAAAGGTGCCCTTTGCCACACTTTTTTGTTTACCAAAAAACCCCAAAACCATATATCAGAGAAGACAAGTTTGAGTGTGAAGATTTCCAAATATAACTGATATTTTTATAAAAAACACCTTTTGTTCAGGTCATGTAGTGTAATCCTGAGAATGTTTTTTATTTTTGTTTTCATATATTTGTAAAAATTCATAATATTTTTACCCAAAAATAATACCTTGAAAATCTTGTTTGAATATTTGTTTTTTTTGTTTTGACATTTAATATGAAGTGTACACTATTTATTTTTATTTAAAGTGCAAGAAAGTACTTTAATACTTTTAATTTCATGGTTACATCACATTACGTTTTTAAAGTTATTTATTTATTTATTTTGAAAATGCTAGGCTATAAATTGTCAAAAAAAAAATTAGACCAACTTGAGCATAAAGATTCCATTTCTATGAACCTGACACATGGGTTTTTTTTAACTAGATTTTTAAAAGATTTCTCAATTGCCATCATTTCACCTCAGAAAACATTAATTGTCAATGACTCAAAGATATTGTTAGTCAAAACATCAGTAATGTGCATCTCCCTAAGATCATAAAAACCTTTGACTGACCACCCCATGTGTCACAATGTAACATACAGATTATCAAACTTTATCACTGGTAAGTAATGAGAAATGTTTTGAAATCAGTTACAAGTAGTATACAAGATTGTCAAGCAATTAACTGTATAGGCTCATGAATGTAACCAAATATTACATTTTAAATCTTAAGAATCTGTACAAATTTACTTTGGGCTAAAGCCAAACGTTATGTGTGTGCTTATGTGTTTTTTACAGTTCTAAAAATGTAGGTTGGTCCATGTTTTCAGATGCATGCAGTTCAGCCCATCTCAGTATCATTCTCGGGGCACTCTGTCCAATCTAACTGTATTATTGTGTCATAGACACTTTCTCACAGAGCAGAGATGGACTCGGAGGACATGGAGGTGGAGAGCAGCAGTGATGTGGGACATTCTGGGATGGAGGAGCCGTCAGAAAGTGGCATGGGCATGGAGTCTTCAGAGGCCATGTCTGCTGATAGCAGTGATGCGGCTGCTCCTGCCCAGGCCCCAGAATCAGATTGTCATGTAGGACAGAGTTCTGAGGGACTTGTGGTAAGACAGACAACTTAAACATTTGTGTAGCTCCATATGCTAAAGTGTAGATCTAGATTTCATATCAAGGTTACTTTATCTGCTGTGTTGTAGGTTTTTATACCAGAGACCAGCTCAAGCACAGATGTGCGAAGAGTTCATCTCCCAGACTCTTCCTCTGTCGCCCAATCAACCAGTGTTTCTAGCGTCTCCACGGTGACACAATCAGTCCTGGTGTCGGAGTCTGTCCAGGTCCTGGTGCATTCCAGTGCTGTGTCTGAAGGAGGAATGATGATTTCTGATTCCACTGCTTCCACCTCCTCAGATCTTGGCTCAGCTATTGACAAGATCATCGAATCCACAATTGGACCTGACATTATGAATGGTAGAAAAACACTGACAATGTAGTAATACGTTTTTAAGTATTTTTTTCATCTTAATTTTTATAACACCAAAGGAAGTTAAGATTGTAGTCATTATCATCTTTGATGTTTTATTCATATACACTCTACATGCTGGGTACATTATTTCTATCAATGCCCATTTTACAGGATGTATTGCCGTTACGAGTGCAGAAGATGGCAGCGCAGTGACAACGCAGTATGTGATACTTCAAGGACCTGATGATGGTGAGAACACTAGGGATCTTTCAAAGTTAAAGTGTAGTCTTAATTTTAAGGGAGAGTTAACCCAGCAATGAAAATTGTGTCATCATTTACCTCGCCCTCATGTTGGTTGATTTGTCTGTCTTCTGCTGAACACAAAAGGAGTTTATGAATAATGTTCATCTTCTCTTTTCAATACAACAAAAACAATAAAGTGGCAGAAAAATAGTCAAAAGCCATTTTTGTGCTATATTCCATATCTTCTACCTTTTTTGGTACTTTTTGGAGTTTGACAGCCCCTACCATTCCTACCAACCTAGCCATTCTGCTAAAAACAAGACAAGACAAATCACACAGGTTTCAAATGGCATCAGCATGAGTAAATTATAACTTTTCATTTATGGGTAAACTTTACCTTTCCCCTTTGATCACATTCTAGTCTTAATTAGTGTGTGACAAATCTACATAGTTGTTTATTAGTGTCTGGTTTGGCTCAAATTTGCTGGTATTACTGTACTTCCACATTCATGGAGGGAAAGGACCTTTTTTTTTTTTTTTTACAAAAAGAAAAAAGATACAAGAAGTGCGGACTTGTTTTGGCTTTTTAATAAAGACTTCCTGTATGTTAACTGTGTGTAGGAGCACCAATGGTTCCTCAGATGTTTTCCTCTGCACTGTCGCTTCGGCATTTTAATAAGACTTCCTGTGTGTTAACTGTGTGTAGGAGCACCAGTGGTTCCTCAGATGTCTTCCTCTGCACTGTCGAGTCGCATTGCCATTGAAGCTCTTGCTGATGGACCCACCTCCACGTGCCAGGATCAAGCAGACCTATCAGATAACCCGCAGGGCAGCGTGGAACCCGACCAGCCTGGACACTCTGGTTACCGTGGACATGAAGACGGCAGCAGTAGCAGCCATCCAGACCAGACCCAGCACTCCCAGTACATTGAGTGCGGTGAAGGAGATGACTCAGACCAGACCAGAGAGGCTCGATGCATTGAGTGCTCAGGAGCAGAACCAGACCCAACCCCACGTCATTCTGGGGTCACGAACTACAGCGTGGCCGAGTGCAGTGGTACGAATTCTAGCCCTCAGAGATGGCCGTTTTGTTCCTCACGCTACGTTGTGGAATGCAGTGATGGGTACTTGGAGTGCAGAGCAGAAGGGACGGAGCAGACAGAGCATTCCCGTTACATCGACAGCAGCGTGGATGACAGGGAGCGCGTCTCGGCCTCAGAGCAGGAAGGGAGTGTGGCAGAGGAGCCCCAACATTTGTACATGCTGCAGGACGCACCATATGCAGATGAGGGTGCTGTTCGCCACTCACTGGCTGACACAGTGGGTTCGCAGCTCGCTGATCAAATGGACTGCAGTGACAGTTTGCCTGGACCATTCATAAGTAGCAGCGGGAACTATTCTACCCAACCAGAGCCTGAGGTGGTGGAGTCTGGGGTGGTGGCTGAACCAGAGCACAGAACCCCAGATATGGCAGAGCTGGAGGAAATGATGGAGGTGGTGATTGTACAGCAGTTTAAGTGTAAGATGTGCCCATATAAAAGTGTCTCCAAGGATACGCTCATCAACCACATGAGGGACAGACATTTTAAACCACCAGGTAAACAACAACAGGTTATAACTGACCCTTAGCTAGGTTCTGCCCCCCTTGGTTATGGTCGCTCGCTCTGACAAGCTCTGCAGAACTCCCCATGGGAATGAATGGGAGATTGCCGTGAACGGCAAAGTTTTTGGCAAAATATTCTCATAAACAGAATAGATAATATTCCGTTCCAAACCAGTATGACTTTTTTCTTTCATGGAACACAAAAGAAGATGTTAGACAGAATGTTAGCTTCAGTCACCATTCACTTCAATGTATGGAAAAAAGTTACAGTGAAAGTGAATGGAATAGACAGAGACTAACGTTTTGGCTAACACCTTTTTTTTGTGTTCCACGGGAGAGTGAAAGTAATGAAGGTTTGGAACAGAATGAGAATGAGGGACTGTAATGATGATGATGATAGAATTTTCATTTTTGGGTGAACTATCAATTTTCTTTTTGCTTCCGATTGTGCTGTTTCACACTCAGGTGCTCCACCCCCCAAAAAACGTGGCCGGGGTCGTCCACGAAAATCTGAAACTAAAGAGCGACCCGTTTCTGAGGTCAAGAAGGAAGAGCCACCTGAAGAAGATGATGATGACATCATTGATGCAGGTGCCATTGATGATCTTGAAGGTCAGTGGGGTTAATTTAATACAGTTTGCATTTTCCAAAGTCCATAATGTCCTGTTTTTTAAATACATATGTTTTATTTTGCTTTTTAGGCGACAGTGATTATAAGCCAGCTGATGAAGAGGCTAGGCCCAGATCAGCTGCCAGTCATAGCACACCTCCTCCTCCTCCGTGTTCTTCCTCATCTTTCACTACCTTGCGTAAACGGCCCAGAAGAATGGTGGGCCCACCCCGCAAATTCCTTTTCTCCCAAAGTTACTCAGGTCAGTGTTAAAAAACTGGGTATTTATTTAGTTTTCCCAGGTTACAGAATTGCAATAAAACCTCTATATAGCTCTCCTATGTAGCTGGTCATTTGAGAAATTCACAAAAATCTAAATTTCCAAGAAAGTATACTATAAATCTATGAGAAAATTGTGATTTATTTTCACCTGTGTATGAAACAGAAGCACCAGCATTGTCTCAGACGAACTATCCAGGTGACCCTCAAGCTCCTGAAGAGGCAAGCTCCTCTGGATTGGAGAGCAGAACTTCCACATTATCCAATGGGAGTACAGCGGAGCCAGGCATCAGCCAATCAGATTCAGAGAACAAAGATCCCTCATCAAACACTGGCCCTGATGACGTAGAGTTTTTGCCAAGGAAAAGAGGACGGCCTTCCAAACGCTTCCTTCAGAAGAAGTACAAAAAGTACATGAATCGCAAGTATGTGATGAAGGCTTTACCAGTCGTTGATCATCCAAAGCAGATTTTGATCGGTTGATTTGTCAAAATCAACAAAACCTTGAATGACATTCATTTCAAAGATGTAGCTATATATTCAGGATTGTCAGTCTCATTTTCTTTTATATTATTTTTTAAGTAAGTACTACAGATCCCTGAAGCCTCTACTAAGGCCTCATAATTGCTGGATCTGTGGCTCCCGTTTTCTTTCGCAAGAAGATCTCCGTTTCCATGTGGATTCTCATGAAGGAAATGACCCTGAACGCTTCAAGTGTCTGCAGTGTAGCTACCGCTGTAAACGTTGGTCCTCACTCAAAGTAAGAACCAGAGCCCCTCAACTGAGGACCAAGGTTAAATTCATGCTTCAATTTGTAGATCTTAATAATTGAAATATCATAAAAATGTGTTGATATTATTGAATATACTGTGATTTATTGACTTTAGTTCTTGTTCTGTCTGTATTAACTATTTCTTTGCATTTTTATCATAAAGTCCTAAAAGCTTCTTTTCTAACATTCTTGATATGTGTGTCCCATAGGAGCACATGTTCAATCATGAAGGTACGAAACCTTATAAGTGTGAGTCATGTGATTACTCCAGTGTTTATAAGAAAGACGTCATCCGGCATTCGGCTGTCCACAACAAAAGCAAGTAAGACCTGACACATGAGAACATCTCCTTTTCAAATAGTTTCTTGTCATGTTATTTTTTTATGATTTGCTTATTAAAAATCAAATTCTAAAATACTCACTTGTTTGGAATATGAATGAAAATCTGATTGAATTAATTTCATATTTATACATTATATAAAATCTTATTACAGTGGTATTAATATTTTTGTTTCTTTTCCAATTCCCTTTAGGAGTCGGAAGACAGATATGGTAAGATTCCAGAAGTCATGATGCTAACTATCAACAAGCAATCACATTTAAATTAATCACATGACCTGCATCTTATTCTCTCATTCATATAATGTATCAGTTTAGGTTTACATTAAAGTAGTAGTTCAGCCAAAAATGAAAAATCTCTCATAATTTACTAACCTTCATGCCATTTCAGATGTGTATGACTTTGTTTCTTCTGCTGAACTCATGAAGATTTTTAGAAGAATATTTTGACTCTGTAGGTCCATACAATGCAAGTGAATGGGTACCAAAATTTTGAGGCTCCAAAAGCACATAAAGGCAGCATAAAAGTAATCCATAAAATCCCGGGTATACTTAGTTTTTGTGTGTTCTGGATCGGCTCGCGTTGCTTTGCAAAGTATACTCTTCTGACCGCAAGAGAATACTAACGCATTTGACGCATGCCCACTACAGCTGCTTTGTGATACTCTTTTAGTAGAGTCAATGGCAGGCGCATGCGCAGACGATGCACACAAACGAGAACCGCATCTGCCTGTCAAGAAAATCTGGGCCGCGCGCGTTCAGTCTGTGTGGACTGTGCTGATGATGAAATTTGATTCACGCATGCTGTACACAGAGTGATCCGCAATGCGGACACCCAAAGTATACTTTGGTCTTAAGACTCCAGTGGTTAAATCTATATCTTCAGAAGTGAAATGATGGGTGTGGGTGACAGAGATAAATATTTATGTCCTTTTCTTCCTTTATCTCCACTTTTACATTCTTCTTGTGTTTTTGATGATTCCCATTCTTCGTGCATATCGCCACCTACTGGGCAGGAAAGAGAATTTATAGTAAAAAAGGACTTATGCCTAAATATTGATCTATTTCTCGCCCACACCTGTCATATCACTTCAGAAGACATGGATTTAACCACTGGAGTCTTATGGATTACTTTGATGCTGCCTTTGTGTTTTTGTATTTTTTTGCTTCACAGTTCTGGCCACCATTCACTTGCATTGTGGACCAACAGAGCTGAGATATAGATAATTGTTTTAATCTTTTTTTTTATTATTATTATATTTTTTCAGCAAAAGAAAGAAATTCTTACACATCTGGGATGGTGTGAGGGTGAGAAAAACCAAAATTTTTTGGTGAACTATTTCTTTAAAGGGATAGTTCAAGCAAAAAGAAAAAAGTCTGTCATCATTTAAGCACCTTTTAGAAAGTCATTTGAAACCTATGTTACTACCTTCCTTAAAGGAGCAGTTAGGCATAATGTTAGACAGCCTCAGTCACCATTCACTTTCTTCGCATCTTTTTCCCATACAATGAAAGTGCATTGAGACTGATGCTAAGATTCTGCCTAACATCTCCTTTTGTGATCCACGGAAGAAAGTCATATGGGTTTGAAAAAAATGATGGCAATTATTTGTGAAATTTATTTTTGGGTGAACTAGCTCTTTAACTCTTAATGGTTTGATAAAGGGTAGCTTTTCATGCGACAGCAGTCCTACGTTAATCCTTCACAGGTTCCCAAAGTGTCAGAGTTTCCGTGTCCCATCTGCCACCGTGTGTACCCCATGCAGAAACGCCTCACGCAGCACATGAAGACACACAGCACGGAGAAGCCTCACATGTGTGACAAGGTAGGAAAGCCATATCAGCCAGCAGCCATATCACCCTGTAGCTCTCGCCTGATTACCCACTGAAGCTAAGCAGATTTGAGCCTGGTCCGTACATGGATGGGAGACCTCATGAGGAAAGCTAAGGTTTCTGCTGCAAGAGGTGTTAGTGAGGCCAGCAGGGGGTGCTCACCCTGCGGTCTGTTTGGGTCCTAACTGGGTGACACTGTACTGTAAAAAAGGCACAGTCTTTCTGATGAGACATTGAACGGAGGTCCTGACTCTCTGTGGTCATTAAAAATCCCAGGGTAGTTCTCGTAAAGAGTAGGGGTGTAACCCCGGTGTCCTGGCCAAATTCCCCCTATTTAAAAAAAGGCCCTTCTCCCCAGAGTTCTTGCCTCCCCTCACCAGCACCTTGATTTGTTCCAGTTGATTTATTTATTATTTTTTTTATTTTTTTATTATTATTATTATTACCTATTTTTGATTGTTACTTTTGACTTTAAAATAAATAATACTTTTTGTTTAAATCTTATCCTCGTGTGGCCTCCCCTTCATGTTGCACTGCCTTGAGCCAGGTGGTTTGTAACATATGGGGGCTTGTCCGGGATTGTAGCTGGGATCAGGTCAGTAATGTCCTTGGGAATATTTATTTTTTCACAACACATTACATGAGAGGTATTGTGTTAGTGTTGTGTAAAACGCTTTGAGAGTAGAGTCAGAAAAGCGCTATATAAATGTAACATTCATTCATTCAAATCTACAGCTAATCATTGCTGAAGTTCTAATGTGCTGTAGCTGGGCATGTGAAATAATATTTTGTGCATATGGATAGACAAATGGACTGGTTTTGATGGGTTGGACAGGATTTATGCTTTGCTTATTCTAATTTAAATATATCTACCTTGCAGTGTGGGAAATCCTTCAAGAAACGCTACACTTTCAAAATGCATCTTCTCACACACATACAAAACTGCGGCAACAGCTTGTAAGTGAGATGTTAGGTCTCAGTGTATGTGTCTGTTTGCTCCAAAAAACTAAACTCAATCTTAAACACTGTGAAGTTCAGCTTTACATTATGCTCTTGGTGAATGCTTTTTTAACAAGGCATAAGTGCGCATATTGCACAAAGTGGTTATACTAGGACAGATTTCTAGAAGAGTGATCCTCTCTTATCCTTTGTCAGGTTTAAGTGTGAGTTCTGTGAAATAACCTGCAATGACAAGAAAAACTTGCTCAATCATCAGCTATCCCACACCAATGACAAACCTTTCAAATGTGAAGATTGCAAATATTCTACGAGTAAAGAGGATTTCCTGGTGTCCCACATTGCCATTAAACATACGGGTGAGTTCACATTATGAATAAGAAGTTCAATGTTTTTTTAAAGGTTGTTATTCTGGGTTCAGTTCAAGTTAAGCTCAATCAACAGCATTTGTGAAATTATATTGATTACCACAAAAATTAATGTTGACATTCACCTCCTTTTCTTTAAAAAAAAAGAAGCAATAATCGAGGTTACAGTGAGGCACTTACAATGGAAGTGAATGGGGGCCAAAATACTCACTTTTTCAAAAGTATAGCTTCAAGAGATAAACAATATGTGTGTAAGCATAATTTTAGTGTGTAAAGTTATAGCCTGTTTAACAACTTCATTGTCATGACGATGTAGTCACCAAACCCTAAAATGACTATAAAAATTACAATTTAAACAACTTTACATCTCAAATAATACATGAGTTTTAACAGAAGAATTAATTTTAGTGCGTTTATAAAATTATAAGCTTCAAATTTCTGCCTTTTAAACCCTCCAGAAATTAGCCACATTCACTTCCACTGTAAGTGCCTCACTGTAACCTCTAATTTTTTTTATTTTTTATTTTTTTTAAAGAAAAGTTGGGATGAGTCTAAATAATTTTTTGTGGTAATCAACATTTTTCCACAAATGTTGTCAATTGAGCTAAATTTGTATTGAACCCAGAATATTCCTTTAAAATACCTTCTTTTGTCATTTTAATGTAATGAAGTAGTCACAAAGTATTTAGATTGTATATTAATTACTATGATAAAACAAAAAAAATAAACTGCTCCATCCAAAGCAATTTACAACAAACTTCTTGCAAAGACACACAGATATCTTTCTGTATCAACTTTATCCTCTCAAAGAAGGCACAAAGATCTCAGTAATTCACTTTTAGATGAGATCGAACCTACAACTTTTAGTAGCCCTTTAAACCACCACTTGCATAACTACTGGAAGTTTCATTAAGCTTGTAATGTCATACATATTTAACTTTCTTGAAAGTGTTGAAAGTTTTGCTGACCTGCCATGTCTGTCCATCATTACCTGCCACTCAGGTGAAAAGCCCTTCTCCTGTGACATGTGCCACTTCACGACCCGACACAGGAAGAACCTTCGGCTGCATGTGCAGTGTCGTCACCCTGAGGCCTTCGAGGAGTGGAGTCATTTGCACCCTGAGGAGCCCATCCGTCGCCGCCAGAAACCTGTTTTCACCTCACAGCAGATTGAAGAGCTTAGGTTGCAGCATGAGACGCAGGGACTTCAGGGTACAATTGTGAGTATACATACACACCAGAAAGTATTTGGCCACTTATGGACACTTAAGTCACACTGAGCATTTGACAATACTTTTTGTCTTCATTGTGAACAATATATCTACCGATTTATCACTTCAAAACCTAAAAAACTTGAAATGTTTTGCTTAAAGTGTGTTTGTGCTATATTTCTATCTATATTCAAATCATCAACCTTTTATCATTATTTCACTGCCACTCTATATACAGTACATGCATTTAAATACGCATGAATGAATTGTGCCATGTAATGAAGTTTTAATATAATAAGATAATCCTCTTTCGTACTCTAAGGTGTCAGTGGACCCCATCACTCTCCAAACCATGGAGTCCATGGGGAACACCTCTATATCACAAGATGCCCTGGGAAACACTACCATCATTTACGAGCAAGGTCAGTAGAAAAGTTCTCCAGCCTAATGCTAGTCTAGCCCTTAAATATTTTGGCAGCCACTTAAATTGCAGCATGTAATTTTGAATTTGCCTACACATATTATTACAAAATTTCACCTTTCATCTTGTATTATATTAATAGTCAGCTCACAGTGCTAAATTTGATTGTTATCCCTGCACACAGCCCAGACTGCAGACCTCTCAGCCCAGAATGCCCTAGACCTGCTGCTGAACATGAGTAATGCAAGAGAACTGCAGGTACTGTACTGACACAGTCATCTGTCATTTATGTATAGAATAAGGTGATAAAAACCTCATATTTAGGCTTGTAATGTTAGGATATGAAGGTACCATTAACTGATTCAAGTGCTTTCGACATTTTTGCAGATACCAAACAACTATAGGCCAAATACTGATTATGAATTTTTGTAACTAGATTTTTGTTTTACTTTTGAATTACTCCTGTAAATAAACAGTTGAATGATGCCCCTACAAAGGCATTTAGCAATTTACACTGAGCATTATTGGATTGGATCGGATCTGTTAATTGGATGCATTACAGGCTTACATTACAAGACATTCACATTGAAAAAAAAAAAATTCAAATATGACCATTCTTTTATAGAGGTTGTTATTGCACTAAACAGCTTTTACCTGTAATGACAGAACATAAAATAAACTCAAAAAATAACTCAAGTTCCTTGATAACTCAAAACCTTGATACTTCAGAGAGAGAAAAATGGGACAAGAATTACAAAATAAACTTTTTTGCTTTTTCACAGCTCAGTCAGTTTTGTTACACATGTTGTGTATACAGACATGTGGACAAGAAACACCCAACATGCTTTACATTTTCCAGATGTCATTCTTTTATGTAGGTATTTAAGTGATTATCAATGACTATAGGTGATTTCATATGCAGAAAAAAGCTGATTAAATACCCTATGCAACACCACTGTATGTACCCAAGTAATTATAAAGAAACTTTGCCTTGTTCATGGTAAAAGCCGATTTGTAGTGGTTTTCATCAAAAACTGGCTGATAAATCAGTGTCCCGTACATTGGAGCATCTCTAGAAGTCATCAGACGGCTGACCTAAGATTATTATTTGACCTTTATCTGCTGGTGAATCGCATTACGCTATAATCATATGTAAAAGGGAGAGTAGATCCAACACAGCGTTTATCTTTAGAATCTAAGCAGTGCCCGTTCTCTGTGATGTCCCCTCTCAGGTGGCGGTGCTGAAAACAGATGGTAAGACTCTGGAGAATGGGTCTTGGCCTGGAGCTGGCTCTGGGGGTCAACCTCAAAAGATTGTGACCTTCCATGTGTCAGAGAACGGAGATACTCTGGTGCAGGAGGCGTTTGAGACAGCTACAGGAACCGTGGAGCAAGAAGAGGCTACTGGTGTGTCACAGGAAGTGGCAGAGATTGGCATCAGTACATACGAGGGAGAAGATTTCAGTGTGGTGGAACAGGCTGCGGAGGAAATTCCTGCCACTGGAACAACACACAGGTACCATTTAATGTCTTAAAATGTCATAAATATTTAAGATCCTGCACTATTTCGAGGTCACTTATCATGTTAACTGCTTTGTACAAAAGGTCAGATTTCCTTTTCATGCAGGGATAACATGGATCACCAGATTTTGCACACCCTTGTGGAGTGCATGCAAGCTCGAGTGCTTGCTATCATTAAAGCTAAGGGGGGACATTCTAAGGGGCCGTACAGACCGAATGCGTTCTTGTGCACAAAAAGACTAGACACAGCACAAGGAATAGAACAGAACGCAGGTGTCTTGACGTGTTTATAAAAGATGAATCTTTTGTAAACCTGTCACAGCATCTAAAAATGCAGAAAATATAGTGAGACTCGGTGCAATGGTCAAAGATGTCCATCTAGTGCATGTTTACATAGAAAAGCAACTGAAAAACAGCGCAGACACATGCAGGAACGCTAAGAAAGTCTGAAATTGTTACTTTTTCAATTAAACCTTTCACTCAAATTATTATTCTGATAATATAAAATAAATAAATAGAAAAATGCTAAATCGTAGCAGTTCAGTAGTGGTATCAGACTT
Source organism: Myxocyprinus asiaticus (assembly GCF_019703515.2). Classification (NCBI taxonomy): domain Eukaryota; kingdom Metazoa; phylum Chordata; class Actinopteri; order Cypriniformes; family Catostomidae; genus Myxocyprinus; species Myxocyprinus asiaticus. The sequence goes on along the minus strand of NC_059376.1, from coordinate 26,879,080 downwards.
TTGGACCCCACTGTATATTTTTATTATGCAGTGCTGTACAAAACTTTATTGATGATAATCCTTTATGGTGTGTGTGTGTGTGTGTGTGTGTGTGTGTGTGTGTGTGTGTGTGTGTGTGTGTGAGCAGTTTAGAGGAGCCCTCAGCAGAGCCTCAGTTGATGGAAGTGAGCACCGAGCCCTTGTCCATCTCTACATCTCTGAAAGAGAGTAAAGAGAAGTTTTACCTGAGCTCAGGTCTCACGGATGGAGTCCTGCAGCAGGTGGAGGTGAGATTGGGTTTGTTACTTCACAGAAAGAATAATCAATGTTGTTTTATTTCCCAGTGGAAAGCACAATTGATGAAATTATTTTCCTGCAGCTGAGCAGTGAAGCTCCAGGCTCCCCTTCTCTGTGTCCATCACCCTCTTCTCAACAGTTCAACAACAAACGCTTCTCCTGCCGGATCTGCATGGAAGCTTTCCATGGCCGCTCAGACATGGAGAACCACAAGAGGGCGCACTTAGACCCCAAAACGTTTAAATGCCCCGACTGTGACTTCACAGCACCTTCCTGGCCAGAGGTCAAGGTATGAGGGTCTTATCATTTACATTTTATATCAATGTTTTGTTTTAGATTTTATTTTCATGATTTGTTTGAAAAATAAATTAGCACTCTGAATAATTTTGGTGTGTGAAATGCTTCTTATAATAAAGTTATATAATCCTAGTCTCACATGGCCATGCACGCTTATTTGAGGCCTCATAAATGCACCAGCTGCAGTTTTGCCTCTAAGAACAAGAAAGACCTGAGACGCCACATGATGACACACACCAACGAGAAGCCTTTCGCTTGTCAGGTCTGCGGACAAAGGTGCTGTCCCTGATTCTATTTGACTCTTCATTATATTCAGATTCTGTTGATCTCTATTTGACAGCTTTGATGGTCTGTTCTATTTTGAAGTTCTACAGATCTGAAGTTTTTATTTTTTTATTTTTTTATATCACATATATCCATCTTTTTTTATTTATTCTGCAACGTTTCCATATTGCTAGTACTCGGATAGCTTTCTTGCTCTTTATACAATATGATAAAATATGAAAAGCATATTGTTGGTCAGTTATGATTCGAGAATAGGTACTTTGTGATTTAATATAAAGCTTCTTTTTTCTTTTTTTTTTACCACATATAGGGATAAAGACAACACACACTGAGTCTGAGTTTCTCTTTTAGGTTCAACCGTAATGGCCATCTGAAGTTCCATATGGAGAGGCTTCACACTCAGGAGGCCTCGCCCCGTAAAAGCCGCTCTGTCCCCTCTCAACAGACCATCATTGTTAACAGCGATGAAGAGGCTTTAGCCACACTGCAGAGTGAGTGCTGACTACTGTCTCTCAGCTTTACTCATTATGAAACTGATGCATTTAATTGATAGAAATAATCCCAAACAGCCTTGTTCTCTCCCTCACAACTGATTACTTGAAGACTTGCTATGCTACAATTATAATATAATACTTATACTTCCTGGCTAAATTATTATATTGCTCTTGTATGTGTGTGTGGGTGTATTCTATATCTGTAAGCGGGTCAGGCAGTGATCAGTCCAGAGAGGTTGCAGCAGGCTTTGGGTCAGGAGCACATCATTGTGACCCAGGATCAGACTCTTTCTGACCAGGTATATCCCAATAAATTATCCATTAGCAGTCATATTCTTGTCAATGGCAGTTTTTTGGCAGGCACAGGACCCCTTGGAAGTATGTGGTTTGAATTGTGCCATCTATGCTTATAAGCCATAAATGTCATGTGACCTAATTACTCTGGAGCCGAATATGAAGTCCTGACAGCACTGATTGGCTGATAGCACCACAGGAATGCACACAGCCTTAAATAGTTCAGTCAAAAATTAAAATTCTCTCATCATTTAATCCTCATGCCATCCCAGATGTGTATGACTTTCTTCTGAAAATAAACAAAAATGTTTAGAAAAGTAACTCCGCTCTGTTGGTCATTCCATGCAAGTGAATGGTGACCAGAACTTTAAAGCTCCAAAAAGCACAAAAAGGCATCCTAAAAGTAATCCATACTATTCCCGTGGTTTAATCCATGTCTTCAGAAGAAATATGATAAGTGTGGGTGAGAAACGGATCGATAATGATAGTAAAAACTAAATTAATTAATGATCTGTTTCTCACCCACACCTATCATATTGCTTCTGAATACATGGATTAAACCACTGGAGTCTTTATTAGCAACTGTGACATCAAAGATGTGTGAAAAGTAAGTCCATTTCACACTTTTAGGGTTTCTTAAAAAAATCTTTCACTGGTAAAATATTTACTATAATTTAATTCTTGCGATTTATATGCTGCCTACGTTTGTATGTGTGTCAGAATACATGACAACTTTTGAATGGTTGTCAATGAAGAAAGGTGCTTTTTGCCCTAAAGAACGGTTTAGTTGTGGCATTTAACAGTAGGGGCTAGCTGGATCATGCTAACCAATTAAACCTTGACCCTCTGGCACTCTGAGAGGAAGAGCTTGTGATTGGACAATGGCCAAAAAGAATCAGCCAATCACAGAGCTGCTCGGTAAGCTTGCATTTACTAACAGACTGAAAGCTTTGATTATTCTCTTTTACCAGGTTTAAGGTCTATTAAATTTGACTGAATGGATTGAAAAACTTGTTTTAGACTAAATGCTTATTTTCTCAGGAGGAGGCGACATATATTCAGCAGATCACAACAGTTGATGGACAGACGGTACAGCACTTAATGACTGGAGATAATCAGGTCACTGAGGTACTCATTTTCGAACACATTTTTGATTCTGCTTAAATTTACATGACTTTTAGCTGCTGTCTCAGATGGGACAATGTCTCATTAATGTTGTAAGGGCCGAATGAAACAATGCCACTAAACAGGTTCAATGAGAGCCTGATGCACTCATGATCAATGCAAATCACATTCTGATGGCTATCATTCCTTCCTATGGCCTGTTTCTCTTAGGTCCAGTACATCATCTCCCAGGACGGAGTTCAGCACTTAATCCCACGGGAATATGTGGTAGTATCTGATGGCAACCACATTCAGGTTAGTGTCTTTACAAAAGGACATCTCTAACCAAATGGTCCAGAATCCTCAAGGAGAGGTTTTCAATGAAAGGTCCTTTAAAAGCTTAGAACAGGCTCAACTGGTCTGTAACAGCAACTTGAAATGCATTTAGAGTGTCATTCATGGTCTGTAGGACATTAAGTAAAGACAAAAAATTCTGTCTGTGATTTCTAGATGGAGGATGGAGAGATCGCTCACATTCATTATGAACACGATGGGACGTTTCTGCAGGAGCAGCAGGTTAAGCTCACAGCAGAACACAAACACTGATGCTTTTGCATTGCTGCATAGCTTAAAAAGCATAAATGTCTGTGAACACTTTTTTTTAAATTCAGGAAAGCACACATATGCTCTTTCCCAAAAAACCTATTCAGCTGCGTACTGCCTATATATGCAGCTGCTTTCTAAGGCAGCATCCTAACCAGCATGGAACCTCATGATGTGACCCATTTGGAACATATTTGGTACACATAGCCAGCAAATCTGTGTGCCACTCAAATGGTGCTCTGCTCAATACACTCAGCATACAAATTATTTCAGTAGTGTGACATCGGTATGACATCAGTATCAAACATAGCGTACACAATATATTGAGTAAAATAATCAAATTTTAAGAACAATAAACCATTTTTAGCGACACCATCCATTATTTCATAATTTCATTAATAAAAATTTATAATCAATATTTCACATTGTTGTTTATTTTTAACTCTCTTCTGTGGTGGTCAGATTGATGGACAGATCCAGTATGTTCCCATCACTGCCGAGCAACAGATTGTCACCCCTGAGGACCTGGAGGCTGCCGCCCATTCCGCTGTCACCGGTATAATCTTTCTCCAGCTCTGACCTTGTTATACTTTACCTGGACAAGTTTGATCACCCTCAGTGCCAAGAGCAAAATGTTTTTTATAACTTTCTGGTAATGGAAGAGAGAATATTGAGGGATGGAAGCAACCAGTGTTGGGTAACGTTACTTTTAAAAGTAACTCGTTAGAATATTGCATTACTCCTTAAAAAAGTAACTTAATTAAAAAGTTAATTTTTATGGAAAGTAAAGCGTTAAATTACTTTCGTGTTATTTTTGCGTTACTTTTTTCTCACAGTCACTTTCTCTTGCGGTTGATACAACTTGAATGGAATCTTTATTAATGCTACCAAAATGTCATAAAAACAGTTTGTTTCGTGAATCAAACTACTTGTTTATTATAAAACAAAAATGTAGAATCTTTTTAGAAAAAGTTATTTTCTTTGCGTACACAATCGATGTCTAACCTTGCTTGGAGTCGATCCAGAGTCAGCTTTTTTTCATCCCATTCACCCAGTTACAGTAAGCTGTAACACGAAGCAGTTTTGATGCATAAGTAAGTGAATTGAGCAAGTATTTCACCCTGTGTATCATGTCGTGGCCAGTGGAAGACTAATCTTATAATCCCTCTGCTTAAACATATTTACTGATTTTTTTTTTTTGTTATTATTAATTTTTTTTTATGCAATGTGTATTAACATGAATCAATCACGTTTCACTCAACCGAATGTTGACCTCATATTACGCTAAAACACGCAATTTTCTCAGCATTTATAGCTAATGCGCATGCTCGTTAGTGAGTTGATTGACAGGCGATGTCTGTATCTAAAAGGTGATTGGCTCTTTTATCTGCAAGGACGGGACTTCCTTTCTACATCCATTCACTGTTGGGTGATAGAGCTTCTTGGTTGGATGTTCTAATTCATTTAAATAGAAGTGACTCGACTCTGCTAAATAGTCTCTGGCCTCAAACTCTATAGAACTACAATGCCCATCATGCACTATATCTCCTCCCCGAAGTTTGCACACTTTAACTACAGATTTCAAAAGTAGATGTGTACAAATGCAACGTATTACTTTATTTAAAAAGTAACTCCGATATTATGGTCTAAAATAAAAAAGATATTGTGTTACTTTACTCGTTACTCGAAAAATATGTCTGATTACGTAACACGTGCTACTTGTAACGTGTTACTACCCCCAACACTGGAAGCAACCGACACTTGTGTATCAGAAGTGATGTGATTGATGGGTATGTTTGTGTGTAGCTGTTGCAGATGCAGCCATGGCTCAGGCGCAGACAGTTTACACAGAGGCCACACCTGAACAACTAGAACAGCTGCAGCAACAGGGCATCCAATATGATGTCATAACATTTACTGAGGAATAGAAAATAAATACACTCTGATTTTGAACACCAACACACACACAGAATTTTGCGGCTCGTGGCTGCTCCATATGACTGCAGTGGACATCACAGACAATGATGATCATCAATCAGACCGAGATGTTCCACAGACTCAAATTATCTTCTGCCAGAATTGTCCAGTAAGAGGGTGAATGTACTGTTAGATGCACTCTACAAATTATACAAATCATGCCTTTATATTTATATATCATATTTAAAATGATTTATCTTTGCGCGCCTACAGTGTGTTTCCCTTGTAAAGATAAAGAAAAAAGAAAACAGTGCAACCTGTATAGAGAATTCTGTATTTAATTCTGTGTTGCTGTGGTGTACTACCATGGATGCTACTTCTACTGTTCCTCTGATTTAGACAGAATTGGAATTGCACAAGTGTGTAAAAAGTATTGGACGATTGATATATCTTGTTTTCATATGGTTCCTAGCTGTAGCTAAAATAAAGGTGGGTTTATTTTCATTTTACATGAAACACTGTTTCGTCTTTAGCTTCTTCAGTTTTAAAAAGACTTTTACTTTGTCTATAAAGATGCCTGCAGAAATTAACTTAAAGTGCATACCAAATAAATCATGTCTTCTTTATCTGAACTTTACATTGTTAAAGTATTTATGCTTTTTTGACGTTCAGTTCAACATCACAGATATTGTGATGTACAGTACAAGAGAACAGATCTGTTGTACCTTTTAGATACTTAGGTTTGTGGATCAAAGATTGAGGATGACTCTTTAGTTAAAAAACAGCAAAATAATTGCACCATTCACTTGATATTCCCTGGCACATCTAAAATATTATATTGAATATACAGTGTATAGATACGTAAAATTAAATGCTCCAGCCAGTGCAACAATGGTCTTTTGGTGGTTATATTGGGGACGTTTGTACACTGATAAGTATAATCATTTAATTCTATTAATGTAAAGGATAATTACCAGTCATACAATTAGAAAATTTGCCTCGGGATCATCTATAAAGTGATTTATTAATATTATTATTTTTCTTTTAAATCATGAAATCAGAAATCATGAATGCCTGGAAAGTTTATCTTTCCAGGAATTCATTACAAGAACATATAACATGTCTCAACAAGAACATATACAAGTTTCAAACTGGATCAGAAAAACTATTTAACACCTAAACATCATTGGTCACACTTTTTGTGGAGCTGCTTATACTTGCATTTTGTTATTTACGGTGATGTGAAAAAGTGTTTGCCCTCTTCCTGGTTTCTTCTATTTTTGTGTTTTTCATTCTAAATTGTTTAGATCTTCATACAAGATATAACATAAAACAAAGGCAACCTGAGTAAACACGAAATACAGTTTTCAAAAAAGTTATCCAACACCTATATCACCCATGTGAAAAACTAACTGCCCCCTTAAATTTAATAGCTGGTTGTGCCACCTTTAGCAGCAACATCTGCAACCAAACACTTCCAATAACTGGAGATCAGTCTTTCACAACGCTATGGTGGAATTTTGGCCCACTCTTCTTTGCAGAACTGCTTTAGTTCAGCTACATTGGAGGGTTTTCGAGCATGAACTGCCCGTTTAAGGTCCTGTCACAGCATCTCTATCGAATTCAAGTCAGGACTTTGACTAGGCCACTCCAAAACTTTAATTTTGCTTCTTTTGAGCCATTCAATGATGGACTTACTCCTATGCTTTGGATCATTGTCTTGCTGCATAATCCAGTTGCGCTTGAGCTTCAACTCATGGACTGATGACCAGACGTTCTCCTTTAGTATTTTGTGGTAGAGAGCAGAATTCATGTTTCCCTCAATTATTGCAAGTCACCCTGGCCCTGAAGCAGCAAAGCATCCCCACACCATCACACTACCACCACCATGCTTGATGGTATGTTCTTTTTGTGGAATTTTGTGTTTGATTTATGCCAGGTGTAACGGGACGCCTGTCTTCCAAACAGTTCCACTTTCAATTCATTAGTCCACAGAACATTCTCCCAAAAGATTTGAGGATCATCAAGGTGTGTTTTGGCAAAATTCAGACAAGCCTTAATATTCTTCTGGGTTAGCAGTGGTTTTCGCCTCGCCACTCTTCCATGGATGGCAGTTTTGGCCAGTGTCTTTCTGATAGTGGAGCAACCTTTATTGATGCGAGAGAGGTCTGCAGTTCCGTGGATGTTGTCCTTGGCTTTTTTGTGACTTCCTGAATGAGTTGTCGCTGTACTCTTGGAGGAATTTTGGAAGGTCGGCCACTTCTGGGAAGGTTCCCTACTGTGCCAAGTTTTCTCCATTTGGAGATAATGGCTCTTACTGTGGTTCTTTGCACTCAAAAAACTGAAACATGTTGTTTTATCAAACTGTTGTTTGATAAAATGAAATTAAGTATTTTGAAACAATTAAAACTAAATAATTTATGAGATGAAGTGTTATTTTAATTCAATCTAAATTAACCCTTGTAAGTTACTCAGAGGTCCTTAGAGGACAAAAATGTCCACGTCAAAAAATTGCCATAATAATATTATATATTAATATTATTTTCCACTTTCAATGAGTTAATTTTTTTTAACCAACATCAGTCCTGATAATAACTACCAAATATTCATTCATTTTAAGGATTTTAATCCTTTAAATGCCATTTTGTTTATATAATGCCACTGTTATGGGACAAAGTATATTGAAATAACTTTATTTTGTGTTAATTTTTATACTTTGTTTTATGATCAGGTTCCTAGATTAAGTGCTTATAGTCACCTTTGGCTTGCTCACTGGAAGCCTAAAGGCAATAAGTTTGAAGGTATAATTTTCAATCGCATTATTCATATAAACCGCACAATGAGGACTTTAAGACATCACGGCATCATTTTCTGTTTCCTGTTACAGCATAATTTTCTGTGAAGCTGCTTTGAAACAATGTTGTGAAAAGTGCAATACAAATAAAAATTAAAGCTGCAAGCAGCGATGTGGATTCCTCTTCAAAACTGCAGATTATGTAAAAATTGAGATGGTAGAGACATGTACTTCACACATGTACACAACATCTCATTAATTTGTTATTAAACATTGCAAGAGTCTTCATATGAACTGGTGATTGAATCAAAGTTTCGGTTTTATGACTAGCGAATTTGTAAAGCATTATTTTAGTGTTAGTGATAAATAACAGTAAACTGTAATTCTGTCATCTTGTGACACATCAAGGTGAAATTTTGCACAGTACTTCAGAGTGATGTCACCTTGAAGCCTGTTAGGTTGGAAAAAACATTAGTCAAAATGGCATTAGATTTTTTGGACATATGGATAATGAGACAATGTGGACATAAATGCGCACATTCAGCCATTTTGTATTGTATTCATTTTTGCTATATAATAAATTGAAAGACATGTATCCTACACATACATACCGAGTTTCAAGTCAGTTGGCGCTATGGTTCAGGAGGACTTTATGGGTTCTAGAGGCTTTTTTGTTCCTCGTGAGAAATGAGGCATATATACCATGTTTCAGAAATTTTGGACTTATGGGGTGGAATAAGCATCACTTTGAAAATTGATTGGGGTGTGGCCTGTAGTGCCACCTTTAGGCTCACGTGGGCCATTTTTGGTGTGGTAATTACTCGTGGCCTGTAGTATCAATGTGCCAAATTTAAAAAAAAATTTTACCAAGAAGATATTGAGTTATTGGGCAATTTAGAGCTACAGGAATAATAATAATAAGAACGAGGGACTTGGGATCTCTGGGTCTGTCGTCATGTACTTACTGGCCCCTTACTATTGATAGGGCACTCCACTGATTCCCTGCAATTCAGGATCAGCCTGATGAGAGGGCTGCTTGAGGAGCACAGTTCAGGGGATGTCCTGCCTCAGACAACCAGGCATTTCCCCTCTGAAGTTCCTCAAACCACTTCCCAGGGTAGCAGGACCAGGTGGTACTGCAAGGTCCGTCTCCAGCACATGGAAGACAAAGAAGAGGCACTTTAAAAAAATACATATGTGTGCCGTGCAACACTCCCTTGTGTGTTACTCCATGCTTTGAGGAGTACCACATACTCAAACATTATTGAACCAATAAAAGGTTGTTTAAATGTTCTTTATAGTTAATATGTAAAGTTATTTCATACTGCTTAGTACATATTATCATATGTATATTTTTTTTGCTTTGTTTTTGTTTTTTGTTTTTTTAAAGTAGTTCAAGTTTAGTAGTTCTTAAAATTGCTATGGTGTATGAAATTTGTGTCTTTTGTTTAACCATAACTGTAATAAAACTAACATTTCATCATTATTCAAAATGTCATTTATTATGCCTCTTGATGAAGCAGAGCCAAGTAACATCAAGTAACATAGTACTTCACATCATGCAGACTCAGGACATTTACAACTTACAAGTGAATAACACTCCTTTCAGCATGTTTTGGTTCCTCTCCATGGATGAATTAATGACAAAGTGGAAGGGCAGGCTGGCATTTCATCAGTTTACACCTGCAAAAAGAAACCGATTTCACATCATTTTTTTGTGTGTGTGACATGCACACTGAGTATTTGCAAGACATGGTTATTTATATCAGATCCACCACAGACATTCACCATTATGAGGGGCAGATCATAATCCAAGAGACCCAATTTCAGTCATAACTCAATTTTGTAAAATGTGTATTTTGCCTTTGCATTAGAGTTTATTGCTGATTAATTACATATCATGCTACTTTCAATTACAACCCATTCCTAATATTAGCATTAGAAAATAGGCTATACCTCACACAATAGCATTCGATCAAAGTGAACACGATAAAACATTAGATATGTGCAATATGCCCACAACATTACACAAGCAGTGAACAGCACAAGCCATTACGTAAACCACATCATAGTACGATAAATACAGATCATAAACATATTATTCATGCATTTATCATGGACTACATGTGTTTGCAAACAATTTACAACAATTCTCAATCGAAAAAGACTTAAAATGTACACACCAGTAGCAATCCTGTAATGCGTTGGCAGAAAAGTTGCACGTGGGAGCGAAATTCAAAGCCCGAGAAAATAAAATAAATAAATGTCAATATAAACCGTTGGTTAAAACAGTTATTATAGTTTATACATGTTTTAAACCAATGAGGAACGTTTTAAAGTGAAGAAAAAAGCGAAACATGACTTGCAACGCTTACCTATACTCTGTCCTCCATCTCTAATCGAGACGAGTCAGCGGTGAACGATCATGTGACTGCCCAGAGTGTCACGTGACAATCTTGGTGCGTCACACTGGATTTTAAAATTTGATACGTTGTAAAATAACTGCCGAAAAAAAAATCACACTGGGGGGATCAGTTAAATAATTTACAATTTACGTGCGAAAGGATTAAACCCTCCCAATGGAGGAATCCTAAAAAAACATGTCTTTCTGTCTGAATCCTAAACAAGAAACTTATGGCTATGGCTAGATTTGAACCTCTGACCCTTCATTTACCAACACAACATCTTAACCAAGTTAGCTATTAACATTGCTGAACATTTCTGCTTTCAGTTTCTGTATAAAAAAAGAACCAGTAGCTAGCATTGTCAGATTTGGTCCAAGTTCAAACAAGTGTAATTCAGTCATTTTTTGACATATCAAGGTGAAATTTTGCACGGTACTTCAGAGTGATGTCCATCAGTCAAAATGACATTTGATTTATTGACCCATATATATTGAGGCAATGTGGACATTTACATAAATGCGCCCCTTTCAGCCATTTTGTACTGTATTCATTTTTGCTAAGTAACAAATTGACATCAATTCTACACATGGGTACCAAATTCAAGTCAACTGGATCTATGGGTCAAGAGAAAAAGATTTTTGTATGTTTTCCCAAATTTTCACTGTACAGGAAAATCCATCATGGCAGACCTTATGGGTCCTTGAGGCTTTTTTGTCCCCCATGAGAAATGAGGCATGTACACCAAGTTTCAGAAGAATTGGACAAATAGGGTGGAAATGCCATCACTTTGAAAATAGGAATTTTGGGCGTGGCCTGTAGCGCCCCTAAGGGCGAATGTGGTCCATTCTTGGTGTGGGGATTCCCGGTGGCCTGTAGTATCAATGTGCCAAATTAGAAAATTTTTGACTAGTGACTTTTTGAGATATTGGGGCGCAAGGAGAATAACAATAGTAATAATAATAATAATAATAATAAATATAGCTGCAAGCAGCAATGCGGATTCCTCCTCAAAATGGTAAATCATTTAAAAATTGATCAGTAGAGGGTTGGGGTTAAACCCTCCCGATGGAGGAATCCTAAAAAACATGTCTTTCTGTTTGAATCCTAAACAAAAATTATGGCTATGGCTGGATTTGAACCTCTGACCCTTCACTTACCAGCACAACATCTTAGCCAAGTTAGTTATTCACATTGCTGAATATTTCTGCTTTCAGTTTCTGTATAAAAAAAGAACCAGTGGCTAGCATTGTCAGATTTAGCCCAAGTTCAAACAGCTGTAATTCAGACATCTTTTGACATATCAAGGTGAAATTTTGCATGGTACTTCAGAGTGATATCATCTTGAAGCATGTTAGGTTTGAAAAACCATCAGTCAAAATGACATTTGATTTATTGACACATATATATTGAGGCAATGTGGACATTTACATAAATGCGCCCCTTTCAGCCATTTTGTATTGTATTAATTTTTGCTAAGTAACAAATTGAAAGACATCAATTCTACACATGGGTGCCAAATTTCAAGTCAGTTGGATCTATGGTTCAAGAGAAGAAGATTTTTGTAGGTTTTCCCAAATTTTCACTGTACAAGAAAATCCATCATGGTGGACCTTAAGGGTCCTTGAGGCTTTTTTGTTCCCCATAAGAACACTCAATTCATGCCAGTATTATTTACCATCTCTGAATCAACATGACTACATTAAGTTACACCAACAACCATTCTGTAGCAGAGTCCAGAGGAGCAGAGTGGCATCATCTACTCAGTGGTGGACTTCAAGCCCCACCATGATCCATCTGAACTTTTTGCCAATATGCAGATACACAGTGAAAGAGATACTGGTTATTCTTCAAACTGTACCATCAAATCATGGGAAAGTGTAGAATATTCCACTATTTTGAGAGCAAAGTCATAAACATTTTCATAATTATGTTATATCTTCTGTTGTTTTCCCAGTGCATACATTTTTGTTATTTTTAGTTGTTTGATAGATTATTATTATATATTTTTTTCTTCTTAAAAGATACTATAGTGGTAATTAATTTATTCTAAAAGGTGACATTAAGAAGTTCTATTATGTATAAAAAAAAAAAAAATAATAAAAAAAGGGTTTCGCCTTCTGTTGTGAAATAAAACAATGTGTACTACCCCTTCTGGTTAAAGCATCTGACGATGTGCTATGTGAACATTTTGACATCACGGATGAGTGAGGAGACATTTTTAGATTGAACATATTGTACCAGTAGAGAGGAAGTTAACTTCAAAATCCCCTACAGTTCTGTCGAAAGAATGAGTGACATCACAGAGCAAGGGCACAATGTTACGTATCATAAACTTACATCTCCATTCTGGTATGTGATCAAGGTTTGACTAGTTAGCATAGCTCAGTCAGCCCCTGCATGATATCGTAACTATACAATATGGCTGATAAAACACTTTCATTGAAGGCCAGTCAAAAGTAGCCACATATTTTGACTGAGTCATTCATTTTGCAGACAACATATAAATCAAAAATATTTTATTTGTCAGTTCCCATTTATTAAAATAGATAACACTGAATAGATGAGAGGTTTCAAGACCCTCTGGTGTTTAAAGTTCTGTGATCATCTGAAACACAAATTGCTACACCACACATTCAGAACAGAAGTAAAAAAAAAAAAAAAAAAAAACAATTCCCTGTTTCTGTGCTTAGACTTTCATTTTGAAATCCTTGTTTAGTTCCCTGTTCCTGTTTCCTGTTAGTTTTGTAGTCCTTTGTAGTTTCCTATCATGACTGGTTTTCCCCTGATTGTTTTCCCCAGGTGTTCCTCATTCCCTAGTTTGCTCTTGTGTATTTAAGCCCTTGTTTCAACTGGTTTCTTTGTCAGTCTTAACATGTTTTGTCATGTTCTGTGTTTGGGGCCCTGTGTTTTGTTTTCTTTTATTCTGAGTTACCTTGTTCATCTTTGGTTTATTAAAAGCTGTGTTTAGATCTTCATTCCTTGTCTGCCTCGTCACAGTGCCAATAGAGTATTTTCAACCATTTAGGACATGTACTTATAGCCTGTTTTATTTTAATTATGAGTTTGAATCATTAGAATTTTTCAAGGTTAGTTTGCAAACACCGCAGTGTTGATACTCTATATGGCACAAAAACAATCATAGTTATTTTAATATTTACTTTTTATTTTAATATTTTTAAATAGCAATCAGTGTATTTGGAACACTATTTTCATTGAGTGTGTTTTTGTGCAGGCGATGAACTTTGTCAGTGCAGTATTTCACTGTTTTTACAGTATTGAAACACTGTTTGATCAAGAATCAGAGATTTAATCTAATAGGGAACATTACGGTTTGTTTTATCTTTAGAATATAACCCCTTTTAATCCCAGTTGTCCTCATACAGTAAATGTTATGTTTAATTAGGAAAGAGTTGGTGCCAGGATCAGGCTGCTTTGACTTTGTGTTTCCAAAATGTTCATGTTCTTATATGGTGATCCTAATAAATTTTATTGTTTATATCATTATAGTAATATAATTCTTTCATCATTAACCATGTCTCTTGATGCCTCTCTCTCTCTCTCTCTGTGTGTGTGTGTCACACTCACACAGAACAAAAAAGATGCACAAAGACCATTCAGACAGATTATAATTTAATTACAATAACTAAGCCTTCAATAAATTTACAGCATATTGAACATGGATTTCTCCAGAAATAAGATTCCTTTCTGAACATATTCCTAACAAAATTGTGTACTACGTATTCTTGTATGATTGCATGAGGTCAGGTTAGACTATGAAACTAACGTATGTTTTTACTATTAAATAAAAGTGCAGTGGATGCCAAAGTGAACCAACGATTCTGAAGTAGACCTTGTGGCATGGCCGTAATATGTTTGCATTTCTGGGGAAGCTGGATAACAGCATTTGTAGTGCAAAGCTCATGATAGTGAAAAATGAAAATGATGAGAAAGATGCTATGGCACTTATGTATTCTTCTTGTGCTATCCAGTCTTTCTTTGAAGTATTCCTCTTCTCCATTGTTCTTGTTTTCGCTCTCATTTTCAGTGTTAAAAGTCTATGTTTTTAAAGTCACTGGTGCAGCGATATCTGTTGTCATTGTACCTGCTACACACCAGGTATGGCAGGCAGGGGCAAGTGTGGTGTTGTCTCTTGCCAGGAAAAGGAACCTGCAGTGGGGTCGAAACACTTTGGATTACTTCTTTAGCAACTCGATCTTAAAATTAAACTGTTGGATTATTATTACACTGTAAACCCTAAAGTTGTCATTACTGTAAAAATCAAGTTGTCTTAAGTATTACTTGAAATGTCAAGTTTTGGACTCATAACTCAAATATTTAAGTTCATTGAAATCATTTTTCTTAAAAATCCATAGAATTAAAATTTGAAGTGTTAATAACTCAAACTACTGAGTACAAAATTGAGGCTATGGGGAATACCCACAATCCCTTGCTGCTTGAATTATGTTTCCTTGGTCAGAGGGAAGATTGGGGCATTTAAATAATTGTTATTAAGAATTCATAGATATTTTAGCTCTTTTGTTGTATTATTTATGCTTTGTTGCAAATAGTTGTTTGGTGTAATGTCACCATTAGGGTGATCTGTGTCTCTTTGGTCAAGTTGGACCATGGTCACACTATCTCAGTTCTCTTTGTGCATGTACATCTGAAGTGCATATATGCATCTCTGTAAAGAATTATTTATTAACTCTCCTAGAATCAGTTATCATCTTTTTTTGAGCTGTGCTGTTGTTTGATCTAAAATTGAATAAATTCAATTAAATGTACAACCGTAGAAACAACAATATTTAAATTCAAATCTGAGTTAAGTCTTCTTGCATGTAGTTAACTCAACTTAAAAAGTTAAGTTCACTCTACTTGAAAACCAAGTTAATTGAACTTAAATACTCAAGTTTTGGGAGACCCCATTACTCAATGGAATTGAGGGAACGAGTTTAATCAATCAAATGAGTGCAATGAACTTATTAGGGTTTTCAGTGTAGTAGTAAATTATTTGATCAGATCTGCAGTGATAATGAAAAGATTAGACATAATTTTGTTGATACATTTTTAAGTCTGACTGCTATAATGACATCAACATGGTTATCGTTTTAATTAAATCTTTGAAGGTTGTTTTGGTAGGCCAATCAAGATATGTTGCATTAAACTATAGAGGCTTAGGTTTCTGGAAAAGGGCTATCAGTCTTATTAGTTGAGTCAGAGACACCCTCCAAATCTGTTTTTACTTCACTTCCTAACCTTCTGTATCTCAATACCAGTCTGAGACAGTCCAACAGAGAGATAAACAGCCCTGATCTGTCAGACATCTGATCGATATCAGTTACACTTATCAGCGGATTCTTTTCAAGCCTTCTCAGCCCTCTCTGGCAATCGCTCATGCGTACTTCACTGCCGATAGTATGTCTGGGCAGTCAGATCACTGTTAGCTGTTTAAACCACATGAAACATTGTATCTTTTCACTTAAAAGTTGTTTGGCCATCAATATGAGATTTTAATTCTTGCATACTGGCAGTTTCTTGATGTGGGGTTTCTCTCTCTCTCTCTCTCTCTCTCTCTCTCTCTCTCTCTCTCTCTCTCTCTAGCAATTTTTATAACGGTAAATCATGATTTCCTGCAGGTCAACCAATCAAATCATTACATTCATGCTCCAGAGGGGTTTCTCTAGACTCTCTCTCTCTCTCTTTGTGTGTGTGTGTGTGTGTGTGTGTGTATACCTTGTGGCTGTATGGGTGGCATTCATCTCCCTCCAGTCCCTGTGGTGTGCACATACGCAGTCCTCTGAGCCACAGACTCACTGCACAGCAAAGACCCACACCACACTGCACATCCCTGTCACATGCCTGATACACAACAACACAACACAAAGTCAGTGTGCCATGTGCCCCCACTACAAATGTCCTAGATTAGAAAAAACAATTATTTGTATAACCAGGGTCAGAAATTAGCAACCTGGTCTTATAGAATGAACGTTACTCTATATACATTTTTGCAAACTGATTTGCAGGTGCCGCTTACTACGTTTTGATGCAGTTTCCTGGTGAAATGAACACTAGAGGCGCTACAACAACTGTGCATTTTATTCATTGTCACACAAATCACAAGTACAACTGCTGATTATGACTTTATAAAAACGTATTTGTCACTCTGGAAAATAAGGATCAGCTTTAGTTGGATTGTCTCTCTTGTGCTCCTGCCTTCCGCTGCTCTGTGCGCGTTTAGAGAGAATCTCTGTACACTTTAAAAAAAATAAAAAATACACACACACACACACACACACAATTTACTCAACGGTGCTGCAGCATCACATTAGTAGATTGAAAAAGTTCCATCAAAAGCCTACTCGTTGTTTTGACAGTCATACGTATCATCACTTATTTTAGGTGGGCATACGCAAAATCCTAAGAAAGATAGGTGGGCATATGGCAAATGCTTGCGTATGCCCTAGACTACACTACTAAGGGTAAAGATTTCTGTTTTGTTAAACTCTCATTTATTTTTTTCATACACTATTGGTCAGGTTTAGGGTAAAGTTTTTGGTCAGGGAGGTAGGCTTTGTTTTACTTATTAAAACCTCCATCTAATATTCACCTAACAAACCTCATCTGATTACAACCTCATTTCACTCTCTTTTGGCGCCCCCCGCTGGAAATTTCACTTGAAAACTGCAGCAAAACGTGGAATGAAGCTAATTTCAGTTTGCAAAAATGTTGCAATGCTCACGTAAATTTCATGAGACCAGGCTGGATATTAACCAAGGCTTTGGGAAAAAATGCCACCAAATCAGTATGTGGGGGCAATAAATAATGTCCTATAATGAATCACTCTTTTTATTTTTTGTAACATTTGATGTATTTTTTTTTATTCTACATTAGTCCTAGTTAGTTATTTGCATCATTTAGATGGAGAATTTATTGTAACAAACCAATTAAATTTAAGTTTTGATGTATTTTTATGTGGTTGGTTAATAATACACCCTAATAAGGGAAAAATGCACCTGAAAATCAAATCCAGAAGGAAAATAATGTTTAATTATAATAAAAAAGTTAATTTCTGACAGCGTGCATAACTGTGATAATGATTTAGTTTAAATAGTGGTAATTAAACTGCATAAACAATGTATACTAACTGGTATGTGTAACAGACCTTTTTCATAGACTGTGATGATGCGTTTCTGCCTTATTTAGCAGCGTAAATCTAGCAAAAACTTTTTTTATAGGATCATTTTTTTTAAATATTGAGTGTAAGTTTATAACATTATTCTTTGTGTAATATTACCCTGGAATTAGTTTTAAAAACTGAATTACCACAGCTGCAAGGGGGTTTCGATAACTGCTGCTGAGAGAGTGACAGTAAATCTTCTCCAATCTTAATCCACCGCCCTCTATTTTTTATTCTGGAAAGTCATTCAAATGTAATAGTGGACTTTTTATATTGCTCTTGGAGCAAATGAGTAAGTAAAAATAATATATTCTGTGGTCTCCCATTCACCTTCATTCACCGCTGTTGAAGTTTACCCTGCAATCATTTACTTGCATGTTCTGGAGTGTGAAAAAGATCTAATGAAAAAAAGACTTTAAGTAGGAACATTATTATTAAGCTTACAATAATCTTATTTGATATCTGACCTGATTATTAAGAAATTGTCATTTTTTTAAGCTATTGAAAGCTATTAGCTATAATGAAATTAAAACTAATTTGAAATATATTGGCTGCGTGAGCAAGAACGTTTTTAGAACAATTAGCTTGAATAAAGGCGATTAAGGTAAATCATGGATGAATTCCAATTTAGTTGATTTTGGAGACAAACAAACTTTTCTAACTTACCAAAATCCTCCCTTTAATACTTGTATACATTATTTAAATTAATCATTACATTTGATTCTTTTCCTACATGTATTCAGTAATACTTTACAACAAGTTTATAAATGTTAACATTAGTTAACATAATAATTAATGAGAACTAACGCTTAACAAATTTACAGCATTTATTAAACTTGATTAATGTTACCTTTTACTGTACATATAGAGTACTAATAAATGTTTACATCAAAAGTTAAATATGTTCATGCATTATGAACTGAAATGTACCAATGACCAGTAGTATATTCAATAATAATATACATTAAAAATGTAAATATAAATTAACATTAACCAAGATCAATAAATGCTGTAAAAAATATTGTTCATTGTGGTTAATAACACCTAATGCATTACTGTAACTAATGTTAACCTTATATAAATTGTTACCAATTATTCAGATCTAACCCAACTAAACTGTATCTTTTATTACTGTATGCACAATTGCATAAATGAATGATGAAATAAAAATTAATTGAAGATATTTTTGTGAGGTATATTTGTGAGACTTACCCCTGTAATGACAGCACATCTGCACCAGCTGACAGACAGCAGGAGTACGGAGAGAATCACTACCCTGCTCATAGCAGTAGATGAACAAACTCACACGATTTAACACTAATTACTTGCTTTTTCTTTTTGCCTCTTTCTAGCCTCTATTTTTGTTAATTTTCTCCTAGTGGGGCTCCCAAAGGATTATGTATGGCCCTGAGGAAATGCAATTCCTTGTATAATTTATTTTTTGTCTTCACTCGTGTGCTTCTCGATGTGTCTCAGTGTGCCTGAGTCTATAGTATAGGTAACTTCTGAAATAAGGCTGAGATCTCACTCTGTCTGTCTCTCTCTCTCTCTCTCTCTCTCTCTCTCTCTCTCTCTATCTATCTATCTCTCTCTCTTTCTCCATCTCTTTCTCTTTATTTCCCTTACCCGTTTTACCCCCACCCACACTGCTGCAGGGGCTTCTTCATCACCCTTTGTATGATGCTGGATGGGATGATGAAGAAGAGACCTCACTGGACATTGCTGTTCAAGCAAATCCATACTTGCAAGATTATAGCTTTTTTATTTGTTTATTTTTTTATTTTATTTTTTATTTTTTTGGCCATTGAATTTCTGTGGTTATTAATCAACTGAGTAAAATTTTAAAAAGCACATGTCACTGGTAGCAATTTTTCACTATATGCAATGTTACAGAATAACCCATTCCATAACCCATTCATTTGATAGCATGTTTTTTTTCATACAATGCAAGTGAATGGTGACTCACGTCACCATCTGCTTTTGTGTTCCACATAAGAAAGTCATATATATTTGGAACAATATTAGGGTGAGTAAATGATGACTGAATTTTCATTTTATGGGTGAACTAACCTGTTAATGTTTATATTTAGTGTTGTCTTTCCACTGTGTTTAACTAGCATAATCAGTGAATATTACGGTTTTATGTTTTAATTACTTTCTTCTTTTTTTTTCAAACACTTTTCAGACAGTTTCATTTGAGTATTATTAGAGTATGCATTATTTAAAGGTTTATTTATTTTTATTTATGTAAGAAATCCCTGTTGAAAAGACTACAGTATATGTTGTGTTTTGGATGCTGGTGATGTGCTGGTGAGTCCTTCATTTTATCATCAACAAATGTCCACATACAGTACTGTGCAAAAGTTTTAGGCACAGGATATCTTCAAAAATAATGCCATAAATAGTTTTCATTTATCAGTTAACATCATACAAAGTCCAGTAAACATAAAAAAATAAAAAATAAATAAAAAAACAGCTAAATCAATATTTGGTGTGATCAACATGGCCTTTAAAACAGCCCCGATTCTCCTAGGTACACCTGGACACAGTTTTTCTTGGTTGTTGGCAGTTAGGATGTACCAAGCTTCTTAGAGAATTCACCACAGTTCTTTTATCCATTTAGGCTGTCTCAATTGCTTCTGTCTCTTCATGTAATCACAGACTGACTCAATGTTCAGTGGGGGGCTCTGTGGGGGCAATGCCATCTCTTGCAGAGCGACCTGTTCTTCTATTCTAATCTTTTCTATTGCAAAAGTAATGTTTGGGAGTCTAAAATATATTTTCCCTATTGACACACTAATGCTGAAGATATAAATAACCATCTTAAGACAAATGTTTTTGTGAAACTTCTTAAGTGCCTAAAACTTTTACACAGTACTGTATATGCATCAGGTCTCATGCACAGCTGGTCAGAGTAAATAGAGTTACTCTCCTGTCCCTTGACCACTTCTTCACAAGGCACTTGTTCATTTTACAGAAGTCTATGACCTATTGTCATCTTCTAATTTGAATCATTAGGCTTCATCACCCTTTACAGTGCCAAAGTATTGTCAGAATTGCTGCCAAGTTTCAAAACAAGTAGTACCAACACAAGTAAATTAATAGGAAATGAGTCTTCAGCACAAGGGGTTGACGAGAGAAACGTTTATTTTTGCTTCCTGACAATATGATTCAGCTTGCAGGTAAATCACAACAAATTAAGCACTTGTCAATTCATTTAAGACCTTTAAGCCTACAGTCACTCCATGACATAATATGCTCTGTCATTCACTGACAATTTCTTATTTGCATGTCTTAAATGTGCCAGTCAGGCACAGACGGTTAAACGCATTCGACATCATGTCCTCTCATGCCTGAAAACTTTCTTGAAAACTAACACTTTGTACCCAGCAGTAGCAAGACTAATTTCATCTCATCATGGACATTTGTGAAGGTAGACACACATTCTCTACTCACAAACAGTAAATTTCTCATGAAGGGGCTTGGTAACTGTTTAGCTCTTACTGCTGTTAAGTCAGCAGAGGAAGACCTCCACAACAAAGAACATCACAAATTCTGACACCAGGTTTGTGCATCATTAAAGCTGATGTTTGTAGTTATTTCGATGTTGAAATACTTTTTCCTATCCCAGCTTAATATGCATAGTCAACTATAAGTAAGCCATTTGTAGGTTGTTGACCTATGTGGCTCTAAGACTCCCGTTTGATCATGTTGTTGTTTAAGCAACACAGTAACACTGGTTCAACCTATGTTGTGTGTTTGGGGTGAGCCTATCTGTTTGTACAACCCATGGATAGCAGGGGGACTTTTCTGGAATCTGTTTAAAAACAGTGATTATTTTTTCAATACCGTGTAGGGACACTGGTGCAGATATTATACACTTCAGTTTTAGGAATGGCAATTAAATTCTTGAATTTGAATTAAACTGCATTTCAAATATTAACTTAATGAAGCAGAATTAAAATGGAATGGAAGTATCTGAAAACAATGTGGTGCATTTTGTGGTGCTGTATAACTTAAAATAAAAATTCTCATTAGATGGCTGATTCAATTGTTTAGACAGTGTTGAAGTTAAAGGGTTAGTTCACTCAAAAATGAAAATTATCTTGTCATTTACACACCCTCATGCCATCCCAGATGTGTATGACTTTCTTTCTTCTGCAGGGCACAAACAAAGGTTTTTACTCATCTCTGTTGGTCCTCACAGTGCAAGTAAAAGGGTACCAACATTTTGAAGCTCCAAACTACACATAAAGGCAGCATAAAAGTAATCCATAAGACACCAGTGGTTAAATCTATGTCTTCAGAAGTAATATGATAGCTGCGGGTGAGAAACAGATCAATATTTAAAGGTGCATTCAGTAACTTTTTTTTGTGTAATCTTGGACTTACAGTAACACCTAGAGGTGTGGTTGCAGCATCATTCAAAATCAACAGTTTTCAGTTACAGATGCCATTGTAGAAATTCACTATTCCCAATCAGCCATGATTAATTTAATCCAAGAGTGAAAGTGTCCAATAACAAGACGGTTACTGAGATTAAGCGAGTAGTATTCAGCTGGTCATGTGATTTTAAAATGGCAGCACCCATGAGGGCGCCTCTGCCCCATGTAGAATAAAACAACTTTTATAAGGTTACTGATATGACTAGAGTCCTCATCTCATGTGAGTGCTTATGATTTTATACATCTGTTTCAAAATTACAATTCATTTCTTTGGGAGTAAAACATTTTTTTAATGTGGAAAAAATTACTGAGTGCAACTTTAAGTACATTTTTACTCTAAATTCTTCTCCGTGCCCAGTAGGTGGCGATACGTACAAATAATGCAAATCATCAGAAACAAAAGAAGAATGTGAAAGTGGAAATTGATAGGACAAACGCATTTAAATATTGATCCATTTCTCACCCACACCTATTATATTGCTTCTGAAGACAGATATATTTCCACTGGAGTCTTATGGATAAATTTTATACTGCCTTTATATGAGTTTTGGAGCTTCAAATGTCTGGTCACCATTCACTTGCATTGAAAGGACCTACAGAGCTGAGATATTCTTCTAAAAATCTTTGTTTGTATAATGCAATAGAAAGAAATTCATACACATCTGCATGGCCTGAGGGTGAGTAAATGATGAGAGCATTTTTATTCTTAGATAAACTATTCCTTTAAGAGTAACATTTCTAATCAGTTGAGTAAAAATATATTCTACTACAAAAATGCATAGCCTAATTAATAAGAAATAAAGATGCATTTTTAAATCTTTTGTCGCAAAACTTTTGTTGTGTTGAACTAATTAAATTTCTCTGTTGTGTGACTCTGTTGAATTTCTTTGAATTAAAATTCAGTAAATTCTACTTCCTGTCGTTCCATAATAAATTCCGATTCAACATCCTGTGGGATGCGGCCAATTTAATTCAAATTCCAACTCATGAACTAAATAGGAGCCAATTATAAATTCTGAATTTTGACCAAAACATTTTGACACTCTTTAATACCCTTTCTTGAACATATATAGACATGCTTTAGTGACATCTAATGTGGACTTGCTCCTTAAGATGTTGAGCTCTTATTTGATCAGCATCAGATGTATATGAAACTGTGGTGGCACGGTGTGGATATGACCAGCATGAACTGCTGATTCTACAAGCCCCTGGGATGGAGATACGTGACGGAACGCAGCTATGCAGAACTAATGAGCTTTTTGAAATGATAGCTAAATAAAATATCAAACTTGACAGCAGTTGGAGTGAAGGATAGTGGACTGGATAGTGCCATTCCCATGTGTTAGAATTTGATTTAGGTTTAGAGAGTGCGTGAAAATGCCATTAGTTAGTCAGCAGAGCACTCATAGGCTGCTTTGAAAGTGATGGATGTCGCTGATCCCCAGGCCACGTAATTACATTGCAACTTTTAGCCTCATCAGCAGACAGACTTGGCCCTAACTGCACAGGACTGGGCAGAAATCCTCAACCGTTGCCAGCAAGGGAGAACCAAAGTTGGCTAAATGAGCTTGGAGGCTGTTAAACAACAACATAATAAAATATGTAGTGGGAAAGTCTGAGATGAAAAGAGGAGTTTAAATACTAAAATGGAAATTGTATTTTGGCTTGTAACAATGGCCTTTGATAGAAGGCGTTGTAATTATTCACATTATTTATCAAAATATTCATACCCAGTGATTAAAGTGTCAGTTCATATATTATGTCCTTGTAGAAGTAATTTGGTGGGAGAATCATCTTATAGATTTTGACGGTTATGCTATCACCAATGATATACAGTATAACTATAAACAGAATTGCATTGATTAGGTCGAAATTGTCTTTGCTGACCAAGCCTCTACCCAGCTAGCTAGCATACTAAAGCCAATATTTCATACCATGTTTATAAAGGCAGTTAAAAAATTACCGTAGCACTCCTTATTAAAGCTATTTGTCAAGAGAGAGAAACAGTGAAAATATCTTAAATGAGTCTCACATCAAAGAGCTTTGATTTCCATAAATAAATGGTTATGTACATTCTGAATACATTAAACTGTTTTGATGGGTTTTAGAGGAATATAAATAGCAAATGCTGCTCTGCCTCCTATTTCCAAGTATGTTGAGTTTAATAGCCTTATTTATACTTATAAGCTTCATTTTGTTGGCTACTGTCTTTTCAACCAAGGACCATCAAGAAGATAGAAGAGTAATCATATGAATAAGGAGACAGCATTTCTGGCAGATTAAGTTTAAATCAAACTGTGCTAGTGTATGTACACTTAGTAGTACAGTATATTACAGGCTATTTAAATATATTATACACATATATTTGACAAATTATTTAATGACAGAGAAAAATGGTCTTTGTCAAAGCTGACACATAAAACACAAAAGAGAGAGTGGCTCAATACCACGCGTTCTAAATGGAGAAGGAGGCAGATTTATGATAAAGAATATCTGCTCTAAAGGCAGACTCAAGTACATTTGATGGAAAGAAGCAGAACTGGTCTTTTATTCTGCTTGTGGTCAGAGCATGGGGTCGTCTGGAGAGAGGTACCAACATTTCAATTCACTAGAGCCACTGAAGTTCCCCTGGGAGTTCTCAAAATGTTAGCTTGCCATCTTTAACTGTGCGCATTTCCGTGCCCTTCTGAAAATGTATTATTTATGAAAAAGGAGAGGAAGAAAGGTCTAGCAGCTGAAACCAGTGCTACGCTAAAAGTAGCCTATCATTCCCTCTTTCCCAAATAATTGGTTTTATTTATTTAACACAAATGCACCAATAAAGCAGTCCATCTCTGGGCTGCAGGATACTGCATGAGAGACTGCACAGAGAAGGTTTGGCTGATATTCTATTTTCTTTTCTTATTATTATTTTTGTGTTTATTTTTTACTAGACTGACTTTAGCTAGATGGCGCTATTCCTTGCAGGTCGCCGTAGTATTCGAGTCACATGTTAGAATGTCAGCTGATATCCCGGAAGGAGCACAAAATAAACAACGCTTCCGCTCTATGCACAGACTTTTTCTCTTGTCTGTTAATTTAACAGCATTTTAGCCGATATTATGGAGAGTGCACTGGAACAGCATCTTGACGACACGTAAGTGTAAAGATTTATCATTTATATATAATTATTTTCGGTATTAGGCAAGGCTAAAGTTGTTGCATGCTTATCTGTGTTTTCTCTCGCTAGGATGAAAAATCCTGCCATTGTTGGGGTTTTGTGCACAGACGCTCAAGGCCATAATCTAGGATGTAAGTATCGTCTCATTCATCCACTAGCTCATGATGACAGTGTTATGACTGTAGTTAGGCAGAAGACAGTTTATAATGTCCATGTACTGATTTGTCCTTAAGCTAATCAAGAATTTAAAGTTAAACATTTACAAATGAGTACAAAAGGAAAGTGGGCATCTTAGGTAGGCTACTGGAACTGTCCCTATTTTTTTTCTTTTTTATGGTTTTAAATTGTGAGAAAAGAACTTTTAAAAGTGCAAATATTACATATAGACTCTCAGTTGATATCAGGGGACTAAAACTAAATAAATAATCATTCATACTCATCCAGGCCGCGGCTCACTCTCTGATGAGCATGGAGGAGTTGTGTCTGTACTGGCCAAGCAAGCTGCTTCCTTAACCAAAGACCCCACTGACTGCCCTACTGTGTGCCTTGAGTCTGACAGTGGGTAAGAAAATATATATATATATATATATATATATATATATATATATATATATATATATATATATATAATGTATATGTGTTGAAAAATCAAATCCAGGAGGCAATTACTGCACCTTTTTGTAAAAGTACATTTCTGACACTGCAAGACAAATTTTTCTGGGTTGAAGATTAACATTAGATTTGATCTTAGAGATAAGAAATCAAAAATTTGAGATCTAATGGCTGACTATCTTCATTTATATGAATAAAGAAACATCTCTTAGATGGAGGGTGCTCTGTAGGTTTAAATGGTTAGTTCACCCAGAAATGAAAATTCTCTCATGATTTACTTACATTTAAGCCATCCCAGATGTGTATGACTTTCTTCAGCAGAACCTAAGTGAAGATTTTTATAAGCAGATTTCAGCTCTGTTTGTCCATACAGTGCAAGCAAATGCTTCAGCGCTGTATTTCTATTGAAACTTCTGTTTAGAACTGACTCTCACGTGACGTTCATTCCTCTTGTATACAAAGCGCACACTTATGACTTCTCGCGTGAACGGCCATTGCGCTTATGTCACTGATGCGTCGACTGCTGGCAGGAAGCGATTTTTTTTTTTTTTTTTTTTTTTTTTTTACACAAACCTATCGATTTGCTTTAGAAGACATTAATTGATTGACTGGAGTCATGTGGATTAATTTTATGCCACCTAAATATACCTTTTGGACCGTCAAACAGCCAGCAGCCTGATGGCACCTATTTACATACATTGTATGGACAAACTGAGCTGAAATCTGCTTATAAAAATTTTCAATTAAGTTCTGCTGAAGAACAAAAGTCATACACATCTGAGATGGCTTAAAGTTAAGTAAATCATGAGATTTTTGGGTGAACTAACTCTTTAAGGTCAAATTTTCAGTGTGAATGTTCATTGTGCATGCGAACAAGCTTTTGAATAGGAACAATGGAATTGCCGAACCTCACTGCTATTGTTAATGCCAGGATAATAACACAAGTATTCCTGTAATGGTGCTCTTTTGCTCGTCATGCACAAGAAACCCAGAATTCAAGACAAATATGCAAGAAAATGAACCTGTGTTTTCTTTTATATTATTTTTTTTAATGTTCTGATGCATCGTGTGTTATACTATACCTGTAATGTTCCACGTGTAATGTTATATTATCCAGGCATTATTAAAAAAAAGAGAAGCTTGGGAGTTCAGAAGTTCATTTGGAAAATACCTGTTGCAAAATACATACATAAATAGCCTATAAAGTCACAGGATGTAGATTTATGCAACAGTGCTCTTTACTCATCTCATTTACACAAAAAACAGATTATATATACTTCAAAATGCATCAGAAATATAGAAAGAACATAATGAAACAGTTATGCCAAATTAGGTAAATTAATTTCTTAACAGCGTTATATATATTCATCTCATACATTGACATCTGTATGCAGGAAACCATAAAAAATATGATTGTAGAACAGCCTAGCCTACTATACAGGGGTGAAATTGTTTTTCATTGTATTCATTTCGGTCTTGGTGTGAATGTTAATAGATCTTTCGTCTGCAGTTCGTCTCCCAAATTTGTCCCTGATTTGGTCTGAACAGGACTTTAGTATATCATTTTACATTTAAGGCTTTAAAAAAATAATTTAAGTCACCATTTTCTGCCTCCATATTGCAATTTTAAACTTCCATACCAAATGAAAAACAAAAAACAAGGTCATTTGAAAAAGCAGCTTACTATCTGTATTCAGTACTGACAACCAAACCAGGGATGTAGAAATCATTATAACTGGGGCAATGCTCCCCCACTTTAAGTAATTTCTACATTCATCCTATTACTTTTTAAAGACCCACACACACATTTTTTCATATGCCTGTGCTGAAAACAGTAATCACTGATCTCAGTTATTTATTATAAAGTGATTTATAATAAATATTGCAGCCATCTGTAACAATTAAATAATAAACCTTATGTAATTCTATCATTGCAGGAACATTTTGGTGAGAACACATGGAACAATGACAGTAGCCGTGCATAAAATGGCATCATGAATTATCTGTTAAACTGTTCGCTCTAATTGTCTCTGAATATGTGCAGTGTTTTTAAACTTCATTACTTTGTATTTGAATAGCTTTAACAGTCCTTTATCATCAACAGAGAAGCCTTGATTGGCTGAGATTATGTCTCCTGTTTAACAGATGTATTTAATGCTTTTTTTGTCAAACAATATTGTTCCCCAATTAATAAATTGTGTTATTTATGGAAACTGATTGTGACTGAATCTAATTTACACAATTATGAAGGGCGATGCAGTACCACATAGTGTCCAGTGTAAGACATTTAGCATGAAGCAGAATAGCCTAATGTTAATCAAACCTGAACACAGTGACTTTACAGACATCAAGTACTACACAGAGATCAGTTTACTGGATCATTTAGACATGAGCCATATGAAAGTCATGGGTTTGATTCCCAGGGAATGCATGCAAATGTATACTTTGCATAAAAGTGTCTGCCAATTGCATAACTGTAAATAGTCAAAGTCTAAAATGCCTTCCACCTTTTAAGGGTTTAAGCAGCTCTCATTGTCATTTCCACCATCATGGATTATCCAAGAAATCTGAGTACATACAACCCTCATAATTTGCCCCCATAGCAAGTGTAGTGCTTTGACCTTCAAATAGGTGAAGCCCAGGAAAGTCTTTTAAGCGATCTCTGAAATGTTCTCAACACTCGGTTTCTGGGTTTTGGTCACGTGGCCATGAAATTGACATGGGGGTGCCTCAGCGCACTGCATCCAAGCTGTGCCGGTCCAAGGGGTCAAATGTGAGACACCGAGAGACTCAGAGACAGGGGGCAACATTTCAGAAATGAAGGGATATCAGCCACAAGGATTCCAGCCATGGTCAGGGATGGCTTTGATAAGATACACTATATTGCCAAAAGTATTCGCTCACCCATCCAAATAATTGAATTCAGGTGTTCCAATCACTTCCATGGCCACAGGTGTATAAAATGAAGCACCTAGGCATGCAGACTGCTTCTACAAACATTTGTGAAAGAATGGGCCGCTCTCAGGAGCTCAGTGAATTCCAGCGTGGTACTGTGATAGGATGCCACCTGTGCAACAAGTCCAGTCGTGAAATTTCCTCGCTACTAAATATTCCACAGTCAACTGTCAGTGGTATTATAACAAAGTGGAAGCGATTGGGAATGACAGGAACTCAGCCACGAAGTGGTAGGCCACGTAAAATGACAGAGCGGGGTCAGCGGATGCTGAGGCGCATAGTGCACAGAGGTTGCCAACTTTCTGCAGAGTCAATCGCTACAGACCTTCATGTGGCCTTCAGATTAGCTCAAGAACAGTGCGTAGAGAGCTTCATGGAATGGGTTTCCATGGCCAAGCAGCTGCATCCAAGCCATACATTACCAAGTGCAATGCAAACGTCGGATGCAGTGGTGTAAAGCACGCTGCCACTGGACTCTAGAGCAGTGGCGACGCGTGCTCTGGAGTGACGAATCACGCTTCTCCATCTGGCAATCTGATGGACGAGTCTGGGTTTGGCGGTTGCCAGGAGAACGGTACTTGTCTGACTGCATTGTGCCAACTGTGAAGTTTGGTGGAGGGGGGATTATGGTGTGGGGTTGTTTTTCAGGAGCTGGGCTTGGCCCCTTAGTTCCAGTGAAAGGAACTCTGAATGCTTCAGCATACCAAGAGATTTTGGACAATTCCATGCTCCCAACTTTGTGGGAACAGTTTGGGGATGGCCCCTTCCTGTTCCAACATGACTGCGCACCAGTGCACAAAGCAAGGTCCATAAAGACATGGATGAGCGAGTTTGGTGTGGAAGAACTTGACTGGCCTGCACAGAGTCCTGACCTCAACCCGATAGAGCACCTTTGGGATGAATTAGAGCGAAGACTGCAAGCCAGGCCTTCTCGTCCAACATCAGTGTCTGACCTCACAAATGCGCTTCTGGAAGAATGGTCAAAAATTCCCATAAACACACTCCTAAACCTTGTGGAAAGTCTTCCCAGAAGAGTTGAAGCTGTTATAGCTGCAAAGGGTGGGCCGACATCATATTAAACCCTATGGATTAAGAATGGGATGTCATTTAAATTCATATGCGTCTAAAGGCAGATGAGCGAATACTTTTGGCAATATAGTGTATATTATCACATAACACAGGGTCTTTATGCGGCCCTAAGCAGAATTTGATTTGGGGGCCCCTTGGCGCCACCAAATACAATTGTCTGTTGTCAATGCTTGATTATTCGCACACTATAAATCTAACACACCCATTATCAATTTTATTAGTTGTAGCTGTGTTGCTTACATTATACCAATGTCTGCCTGGCATGTTTTTACCATTTTTAATTGTAACAATAGCAAACCCACAAGAGTGGTCAGATGTTAATTTGCACTTTAATATTCAAAGTCTTACAGTACTAAGTGGCATACTTAATGTGGTGTACTGAAAAGTAGCAAAATAAACTAGCAGACAATGCATTTACTGTAAACAAGTTAACCACTTTAATTGCTTTTGGTTAAAAAAAAAAAAATGTGCAATGTTCAAAAGTGCAGAACAATCAACTACAAATAAAATAAAATAAACAGTATTACATTAATAATTATAATTAGAAATATTAATCTCATGATATTCTACGGTAAACTGAGCAAATACAAAGGCTGCTGTGCTATTAACTTAACTGCCACATCCGCTGAGGTTGAAACAGACATGGAAGGAACAGTAGGATCAGTGGATGCAGGTGCTGGTAAGTGCTCCTCGCCAGCAGAGGATGGACCTGATGAAAGATGAAAATAATAATAATAATAATAATAATAATAATAAAAGATAGCCATGTTAGATGTCATATTAGAAGGTAATGCAACTATCTGTCAAAAACAAAAAAAGATCTCACAAAAGGCATGGTTTATCCATATAAATATATTGATCTGGGATTGTTAAAATCTCTCCTGCTGGCACTTGGGGCAGGTGGCGTTGGTTGTGCCCCACCAACAAAATATTTCAACAGTGCTCCTAGGGAAGTTTCATAAGAGTACATAATTGACAGAACAGAATGTTATTTTAACAACATAAATTATTATACACAGCAGCAAGCCATCTGTACACCTAAAACAACAACTCTTAATCTATAACTAGCTAACTGAAGCATAATGATACTGGAATATAATAGCAAAGACCCCAAACTGGTAAGCTGTTATCAGTACCAAGTTTATGGAACAGAAGCTTAATTTTACCACAAAAATATATACCCAGGAACAAGTTATTTTTACACAGAAGACAAAAACTTTAATCTAAAACTAGCTAAGTAATATGTTGTATTATAATATATTAAGATGACAAGGCTATTTACGGATGTTTAATCAAACGTGAACTTTCCTAAAACAAGAAGATATGCTACTTAGGCTATGTTAACTAACTAGCCAGCTAACGTTGGCTCGCGACATAGCCTAGCTACTTAACATACCTTTATCTTGCTGGGGGTTTTTTCTCTTCCTCGGTTTTCTTCTTTTTCCTTTTCTCTGCACCAGAGGGATATGTCCTTTTTTGTGACATTGCTGTTTTGCTGCAATGCTGCTGCCTCTTCAGTCAACTAACTGTGACTGTGCTTGCATCCTGCAGCCCGTTAACATAATATTGCGTTTAATATTGCGTTTTTGTATAATTTCCATTGTCCATTGACATAATATATCACAAAATAATAATAATAATAATAATAATAATAATAATAATAAAATAAATAAATAAATAAGAATAAAGCTGTCATTTCATGTGCTCTTGGGGCCCCCTGGTGACCACGGGTGCCCTAAGCAGCCGCTTAGTTAGCTAATGCCTTGGGCCGGCTCTGACATGAGGAGCTATCGCTGGGGAATCCAGCTGTTGCCAACAGCGCAACAGTATATGCGCGACTGAGGAGACCTCTACCGATATCGAGTCTTAAGTGATCCCTCGAATAAAGTGACAGATATTGTTTGGGAAAGTATGGTAAGTACGTTAGTTTATTAAACCTTTTGTTTTATTATTGAAATGACACTTTGGGTTGAGTTGTCCAAGAATTCCTAAAAGTTTAGACTACTCTTTTCTAAGTTTTAATTTATGATGACATATTTTTAATGTTAACGACATACGGTCATGTTCTGTTGTTGATAGGTTTATGTACTGCACTCCTGTAGTGCGCGCACACATGCATGCCTCTGGGCTTCACCTATCACTCGCGCGAGACAGAGAAGAGCGCTATGCGGCAGCGGACATCGCGCGACTCTATAGACGCAGGCGTTTGAGGTAAGTGCAACACCCTTGTGACTCTTTTCCAGTCTTTTGAGTTGTGGTGTGGGATTACGAACAACTAAGCCAAGTTTTTAGACATTAAATTACACAATCGCACGGCTCGTTGTACGCTTTTCGGGTGTCGTATATTCTGATGACTGAGTTGAGAATGGGGATGAATGATTTTCAACACATTTTCAAACTCTGCGGGACGTTCTGAACGGTGCTGTCCCAGTGTAAATTTTTAAAAGACTAAAAAACCCGTTTAGAAACACAAAAAATAAAAATAAAAAAGTTTCGAAAACTATTATTGTTTTACCATTAAAACAGATACTGGCAATGCATATTTTATGAAGTATTTCATAAGTGCCAAAATCCATGTTTCCTTCTAAACCAGGTTAAATTGCATAATTTATGATGAGAACACTTTTTATTATTATTCATTTAGGATGGGCACTTTTGATTTTACTTTATTGTAATAAGTTTTGTTTTCACAACCTTTGTAGATCCTGAAATGTTTGATGTAATGACACCAGTGAACTGGCATTAGTAGGCTTTTGCTGCAAGTGCAACTGCCCTGCGTGGAAATGTACATTCTGTGAACGTAATTGATTAGAAAACGTTACAGTGGATCAATGGAAAGGTCAACAGGATTTTCCTTTCACTGACTGTGACAACAACATGATGTAGCCCATGTCTTTACAGATACATCGAATAAGTGATATTTATTGATTTATTCAATTCTCTGCATGTGAATGTCATATTTTAACTACCGTAAAAGGCCAACCCCCTGCACAAATTCATCAGCAGGAAAAGGGGTCCATCTTAACAGGGGTGTCAAGTTCTACACAGATATGCCAACACAACAACTGTTTAAAAAAGTCTAAAGCAAGAGCAACACTATGTCTGTTCAGACCAGAAAATATGAGTTATGGTCTTAAGGTTGCTGGCCCCAAGCTAGACATCTCTAGCAATGAATAACAAGCATCTCATGCATCGGTCAATCTGAACTGTGTTAATGAATTATAGTGAGTAAGCAACATGAAATTCTAGCAGCAGCCATAGGTTGCAGATGTTGGTCAAGTAAGATAACTCTGAAATGTTTGTGTGACAGGTGTGTCCAAAGCAAGATCTGCAGGTTAAGCAACCTAGTGCAGAAGATGATGTTGAGTAAATAAGCTGTCAGCTCAGAGGTTCTTCAGTTTCCTGTGCAACAAGTATGCTACCGAAAGAGCAACACAGGTAAGTCTGCAATGCCAGACTTACTTGGGTCAAGTCCACACTAATACATTTTCATTTGAAAATGCATTGATTTTGATACATTTACACTTCTCATCCACTGGAATGGCATTTTCCTTCACTGAAAATAGAGACTTTTGAAAACACTAGCCATTTCTGCATACTTTTGAAAACGATGACTATAGGAATGGATTAGTATGGATGTAGACTTAGATATTTACTTTTTTGATGTGACAACATTGTGCTAATAGTACTTAGGTTAATTGATAGTGAAGATTTATTTTTTTATTTTTTTTACATTATCACTCAACTCTCCCATGTTAGTGACATGAAAATCACTCGTAAAATGTGTCATTTTCAGGATTTTTATTTTTTATTTTTTTTAGTTTCTGCTCTTTTTTTGTGAATACAAAAGGAAACAGGTGTATATCTGTTACATTTTTGTGGGATTTTGCTTCTCTTGCGAACAAGAGGAAAAAAGAAAATATATAAAATTGAAGACTCTTTTAATATCTAAATACATTTTTATGGTAAATATTTGGAACATTTTCTTAAGCTGGTTGCACATTGTAGCTTTTTATTAGATGGCTGCTTTTTGTCAGTTAGAAAATATTTGAGCATATATTTTATAAGAGGACTTGATTAAATCTTTAGCATAGATGCTCTTGAGACAGACCTACTTATTTTCACATTATTTAAATGTACTTTTTTCCTTCTTTTTTAAAAAAATCCTGGGTATTGTTCTCAGTTTGAAGGTTTTATGACTCTGATTTGAGTTCTTGATAGCAGTGTGTGTGTGTGTGTGTGGCTTTGAGAGAGCAAACATACATCTCTGTTGTACTTTATTTTGTTTCTTTATTTCTTTATATTTTCTTATTTATTTACATTCTTTATACAAATACATTTTATGTACAGTAACTTTTAATATATTTTGCTGTTGCTGTTTAATCTAATGTTGAGTGCTGTATTGTCTTCACAAGTTCGAGATTTGGGGATGTCTCCATTTCAAGGTGTTCAACATCATAAGACTATGTAGAGAAGCAGTAATTGTCCTTTGCATGTTATCATAACATTTATTATCATTATATTTTTTTCTGGTCAGATTAAGTCAGACTGAGCATTGGGAAAGATGCAAGTATAATTATTCTGTAAAGTCTAAAGCTGTCCAAACGTTTAGTTTAACTTAGATTTTTCCTACAGATGAGCTATCATATTCTTGTCAGCTATATGCTAATTTTGCAGAACATTTTAAAATGAAGCAACTAGACAAGTTCTGTATGACAGTTAGATAAGGGCAGGGATGGACTGGCCATCAGGAGCACCAGGTATTTTCCAGGGCCAATAAAAAAAAAATTTTTTTTTGTTCTACCTGCAATTTTCCAGATAATACCTTTACAATCCATGTACCAAAGGATGTAAATATTTGTGACAGAAATTGTTCCATTATTGCCAAAAGGCAATTACCAAAAATGCAATTAGCACTTGCTTTAAAGAGGCTTTAGAGAGAGAGAGAGAGAGAGAGAGAGAGAGAGAGAACAGTGGTGAAAAATAGGTGTACTATAGACTGCCATAGTACAACTTCCTGCCCTTACCCTTAAGTTGAAACATTCACACATGTGATCTCACATACATGAATGCCAGCACACACACACACACACACACACACACACACACACACACACACATGCAGACACATGCACAAACACACTCCGGGGCACTCTGTGATAAGCACATAGAAGTATTTTTTTCCTTTACAACACACTGGCCCAATTCATTGCTCTCTAATCCTCTAAGCAGTTTCTGCATGCTTTGGCCTCTCCACATGTCTGTCTTCTCTTGAAGGAACAGCCAACTACTTTGCATTTGAACTCATGAGCTTTACATACAATTGCTTTACAAACCACATATTTTCTGAAATGCCCCCTGATTCTACAGAAGTGTGGAAATACATTCGTGTGTCGGCGGTGGATCCACACAAAATAAGCATTTAGAGTTCTACACACAATATGGAATCTGTTAAAGCTGATATATATATATATGATATATATATATATATTATTTATTTATTTATTATGCTAAAATATTTCTCTTAACCAAATGTCATATGCAGACAAAAGTAAGCCATTCATACAGTATGCTGATTTCCCCAAAAAGTGTAGACACCGTGGCATTATCATGTTTGATCCCAACCAGCCCGACATATTGGCTCAACCAATGATATAAGTTAAGGGGCGGCTGTCAGTTTGTTCGACAAATGGCAGATGGTGGAATTGTTCAGAAAACTTTGAAAATTGTCATTATTTTGGCAATTCCTTTTGGTGACATTAGTGACGCAGAAATTTCCAACTTTTAATGAAAAAAAAAAGAATAAATCATATGTTGATATAAATATACATTTGTTGTTGTGTGTACGTTTATGTGCTTTCAAATCACACATTTCATCATGTTCCTTTTTCAACTGGAAAAACTTGAAGTACTGACTCTGACTGCTCAGTATCCATATTTCAGATGATCCACCACCTTTGCACAGGGGCTTGCCGTTTGGTTAACCTAATGCCGGTGATTATTTAAATGTACCTGTTAGCTTTTCCCTTTTGAACAAAAACAGCATAGCAGGTCACCAACATATGTTTTATTTTCAATGCTGGTCCACAACATGGAATGCTGGTGTTCTTGTGTTCCAACCATGCATTTTGACCAGCAAGACTTCCTTGGTTAACCAGCATTATCAGAAAAAAAAAAAAAAAACATACTGGTCGACCAGCTTTTTCAGCTAAGTTTTACTGGTGAATAACACAGCTATGTTGTTCTATTAGATAGACCAGCACCAAACCAGTCTAGACCAGCATTTGAATTGGGAATTGCATGCTAGGTAAGATGGTCTTTTTAGCATTGGATTTTTTTGGCTCAGTCTCTTTTAGTCTGGCTATTATTTTGAACATTGGACAAGACATACTGTAATCAGCTGTAAAGAAAGAGGTCTCGAGGCCTGATCCATAGTAAACACTTTCTTATAACCAGTGTAAACCAGCGGCATCCTCAGCTTGACTCAAATTTTCAATACTTTTAAATAGAACAACCCATTGTACTGATAACAACATGGTTCACTGCCTGTTGAGACAGAAACATTTTAAAGATTTACAAAGATAGCACCAGATTAAAGCACATTGTAAAGTGCTGGCACTTTTTGGGTCCAAAATTCTGCACCAAATGCAATATGTGCAAGAGATATAGGAGTACCAATAGATGAGATTAAATAGTAACTGTAACACAGAGTCATGGTAAAAAGTATGACTAAAATTTGTTTGTCAATTAACCTAAAAATGTGCTTTATGTGGTAACCTCTAAATTAAATGGTTGTAATAAAGGCAAAAATAAATAAATAAAATCAACCGGACTTGTATGCTTAAACCAACAAAAGTAATTTGTAAGGGTGAGATCAAGTAGAAATAGATGCTTAAAGGAATAGTTCACCCAAAAAAAGAAAATTCTCATCAATTACTCGCCCTCATGCCATCCCATGTTGAGAAGAAAGTTGTTTAGAGCCTCATGACACTTGTGAGACTGATGTTTTGAAGCTTTAATCGCTCATTAGTTGTTATTATTAAGTGGATATTTTGATGGTTTCAGTGAGGGCAAGGCAGCCAAAAACCTCTGCTATGAACATACAATCAAGTCCATGATGAAGGAAAAGAAAGAGGTTGTGGACGTAGACCCACCAGATGGAGGTTGGGGTTGGATGGTGGTTCTGCATTGTTTCCTGGTACGTTCTCAGTCCTGCTATTATGGATGCTGATTTAAAGCTTCTTTGCCATGATATAAAATAATTTTTCATAGAGAAAGCATAACAAAAATTATTTTAAATAGAAATAATAAGCATTAATTGTTTTGAAATTATTTTAATTAAATTCATTTGAACTGAATGTGAACGTGATTGAATTGAACTGAACTGGATCAGGACTGCTGTTAGTGTGTTTTTCAGGTGAACGTGTTGGTAATGGGCACGCTGAAGAGCTTTGGGATCTTCTTTGTGGCATTGCAGGATGAGTTTGGAGGCTCGTCCGAGAGCATCAGCTGGATTGGATCCATCATGTCCAGCCTTAGGCTCTCTGGAGGTACAGTCACCATAGAAATCATCCTTGATCCATAGGGTCAACTCCCAATCCAATATCAGATTCTCTCACATTAAGCGGTCATGAACTCAGTCTGGTTTGTGACCCATTAGGTCCATTGGCTTCAGTGGCCTGTGCCAAGCTGGGCAACAGGGTTACCTCTATACTGGGGGCAGTTCTCGTCAGCACCGGCTTTCTCACCAGCATGTTTGCCAACAGTGTGTTGTATCTTTACTTTAGCATGGGGCTGATTGTAGGTGAGTTTTTTATATATATATATATATATATATATATATAGCTCTGGAAAAAATTAAGAGACCACTGCAAAATTATCACTTTCTCTGGATTGACTATTCATAGGTATGTGTTTGAGTAAAATTACAATTTTTGTTTTATTCTATAAAGTACTGACAACATTTCTCCCAAATTCCAAAAAAAAAAAAATATAGTCATTTAGAGCATTTATTTGCAGAAAATGACAATTGGTCAAAATAACAAAAAAGATGCAGTGTTTTCAGACCTCGAATAATGCAAAGAAAACAAGTTCATATTAGTTTTTAAACAACACAATACTAATGTTTTAACTTAGGAAGAATTCAGAAATCAATATTGAAAGACTGGTTAGAGAGCATGCCAAGATGCATGAAAGCTGTGATTGGAAATCAGGGTTATTCCACCAAATATTGATTTCTGAACTCTTCCTAAGTTAAAACATTAGTATTGTGTCGTTTAAAAATGAATATGAACTTGTTTTCTTTGCATTATTCGAGGTCTGAAAACACAGTTGTCATTTTCTGCAAATAAATGCTCTAAATGACAATATTTTTATTTGGAATTTGGGGGAAAAAAATAAAAATCATTTTACTCAAACACATACCTATAAATAGTAAATCCAGTGAAACTGATAATTTTGCAGTGGTCTTTTTTACATTTTTCCAGAGCTGTATATTATACATTTGATTACATATCTGAAAGTTAACAAGATATAATTTCATTTCAACCATTGACTGATATGACATGAAAAAGTAATTATTATTTTTTTTTATCATTAATGAAACTTGTTCTTTCCAGGTCTCGGGTTTGCACTTCTTTATCAGGCCACATCTGTTGTAATAGTGACCTATTTCCGAAAGAGGCTGGCAACTGCATATTCCATTGGACGTTCTGGCATGGGTCTGACCTTTGCCCTTGCTCCTTTCACTCAGCTGCTTTTGGATCAGTATTCTTGGCAGGGTAACTGGGCTTTAGCCTTATTATTTTAAAATTTGTAATGCAATACACAGTGTGCATCTTTCACTGATTAATGCTTTAAATATTCATTATTCAATATGTTTCCACAATAAAATATTATTGTGTATCTATGCTTTTTAGACACAGCCTTAATCTATCATGCCGTACACTACCAGTCAAAAGTTTGGACACAGTTAAATGTATATTTCTAATTATTTTAGAAACCTTTTGATCTTAAAGCTTATGCTTAAATGCTTGAAGTTACTTTAATACTAGACTAGTATAAAATGCCTACTGATGAAACTCTTCACACAAAAAAGAAAAATACAAATAATTAAATACTGTAGATGAGTTGACTAGATAAGGATGTAAAATCAGCCAAGTGCCCAACATGTATGGAAACTACTTTAATAGTGTTTATAAAGCATGAATATCTCATGACATTGGTTGAGAGAAAGCCTAGAGTGTGCAGAGCTATAATCTAGGGAAATGCTTATCTACTAGGTGTTCTATTAAGAACACCTGTACACCTACTTATTCATGCGATTATCTAATCAGCCAATCGTGTGGCAGCAGTGCAATGCATAAAATCATGCATTTTCAGGTCAGCAGCTTCAGTTAATATTTAAATCAACCATCAGAATGGGGAAAAAATTTGATCTCAGTGATTTCGACTGTGGGATGATTGTTGGTGTCAGACGGGCTGGTTTGATTATTTCTGTAAGTGCTGATCTCCTGGGATTTTCATGCACAACAGTCTCTAGAGTTAAATCAGAATGGTGCCAAAAAACATCCGTCAGCAAAACTGCCGCTCACTGGAAATGCCTTTTCGATGAGAGAGGTCAACGGAGAATGGCTAGACTGGTTAGAACTGACAGAAAGGCTACGGTAACTCAGATAACCACTCTGTACAATTGTTGTAAGCAGAATAGCATCTAAGAAAGCACAACACGTCGAATCTTGAGGCGGATGGGCTACAACAGCTGAAGACCACATTGGGCACTTTATTAGGACCGTAGTGTTTCTAACAAAGTTCTTAGTGAGAGAGTTTTGATTTAAAAAATTTTGGTCACTACATAATTTCCGTACTTTCATTTGTTATTTAATAGTTTTGATGACTTTATTATAATTCTCTAATGTGTAAAATAGGAATAAACAATGAGCAGTAGTGTCCAAATTTTTCAACTGGTACTGTATAAACAAATATAGTTTTTTATTTGTAACAGCATCAGAGAGATGACTCGTGCCTATTCTGTTCTGGCGTCTCTTATGTGTCAAGGAGCTCTGTTGATTTTGGGTGGTCTGATGCTGAACCTGGTGGCCTCTGGGATGCTTCTGCGGCCCATTAATGTTAGACCTGCAGACTCTCCCACCTCAAACTCCAGCCTTGATAAAGGCTCTCACGGATCTGAAAAAGACCCTTTTAAGAACAGCCTAAATGGCAACACACCTGTGTCCAATGGCGTCTCCAAAATGGACAGCTCACCCTCCAATCAAAGGGATACCCTTATCATAGAGAACCCAGCACATGGGCAGAACACTCCCCCACATTTGAAACTAAACAAACCCATTCAAAATTGGGTGAATGGAACAGATAGCAGCCAGATTAAGTCTTCCTCTGAGATTGATGGGGTTTCTCCTGTGGATACCAGAACAGAAAATCTCCCTGCAAAACCCAAAAAAGTGTTGGACTTCTCACTTTTGAAGAACCCTTTCTTTTGTATCTATACCTGGTCAGTGATATTTAGTCAGTTGGCCTATTTTATCCCTTACTTCCATTTGTCTGCAAGGGCCCGGAACCTGGGTATCGACCCCATGGATGCTTCCTTCATTATCTCTGTGGCTGGTGAGTCCTGATTCCTCATATTACCTTTGATCAACCTCTGTAACCCTATAGTCTTGTTTTTCCACTGTCATCTATTTTAAGTAAATGTGCTTTTTACAAGTATTTTTGCATTGGCAGGGAAACTAGAGATAATAGACTGGTAACATAGGTTGCATGATAATTCTAATTCAAAAAGTTACCCATTGCAAAAAAATGTCCTCTAGTCAGCAGGTTTGTTATTGCTTTTCTCTGGCTGAAACCATTCAACTGTACACTAATAATGTGTAACAGAAGAAGAAATCAATAGGATCCAAGCAGTGCTGATCTTTGCAAAACTGTAGACAAAAAAAACAAAACAAAAAAACATGCAATGACAGCCCTAGTGTAAAGCATGTTATTGTGGGAGTAAGAGTAAAAAACAAGTTTTTATAAAATCAAAATCAGCAAATGTACTTGTGATTAGTGTGACAATGATTAAACCACATAGCTGTTGTAGCGCCTCTAATGTTCATTTCACCAGGAAATTGCATCGAAATGTAAAAGTGGCACTTAAAAGTCAGTTTGCAAAAATGTATATAGGAGCAACGTTCATTCTGTGAGACCAGGTTGGAAAGATGCACTATGGTCATTGTGCTCTGCAGCCAGACATGCTTTAATATGGGGTTTTAAGGACTGATGCAAAAATACAGCCAACTTCACATTAATTATTTGTGAGCAGTTTAAAATCTGCAGTGTTATGTAATGATTGCTCTTACATAAAAACTGAACTTTGGCCCAGTTGCTAAAACCAGTGCATTTGTAAGTATCCTGTCGATAATGCCACAGTGAATAAAAAAAATAAAATAAAAAATACACCCAGAGTGTTAATAAATTTACCCAAATGTGCTACAGTTGTGCTCAAAAGTTTGCACACCCTTGGAGAATTGGTAATATATGTACCATTTTTAAAGAAAACATGAGTGAGCAGGCAAAACACATTTCTTCTTCTACGTCTATGAGGCCCGAAATACTTGCAGGTGGTATAGCTGCCCATTCTTGGCAAAATGCCTCCAGGTCATGCAAAGTCTTTGGTCGTCTTGCATGAACCGCAAGTTTGAGATCTCCCCAGAGTGGCTCGATGATATTAAGATCAGGAGACTGTGATGGCCATTCCAGAACCATCACCTTTTTCTGCTGTAACCACTGGAGGGTCAACTTGACCTTGGGCTTAGGGTCATTATCGTACTGGAAAGTCCAAGAGTGTCCCATGCGCAACTTTCGTGCAGAAGAATGCAAATTATCTGCCAGTATTTTCTGATAACATGCTGCATTCATCTTGCCATCAATTTTCACAAGATTCCCCCTGCCTTTAGAGCTCATACACCCCCAAAACATCAGTGAGCCACCACCATGCTTCACAGTGGGGATGGTATTCTTTTCACTACAGGCCTTGTTGACCCCTCTCCAAACATAGCGCTTATGGTTGTGACCATAAAGCTCTATTTTGGTCTCGTCACTCCAAATTACAGTGTGCCAGAAGCTGTGAGACGTGTCAAGGTGTTGTCGGGCATATTGTAACCGGGCTTTTTTGTGGCATTGGCGCAGTAAAGGCTTCTTTCTGGCAACTCGACCATGCAGCTCATTTTTGTTCAAGTATCGTCGTATTGTGCTCCTTGAAAAACCACACCGTCTTTTTCCAGAGCAGCCTGTATTTCTCCTAAGGTTACCTGTGGGTTTTTCTTTGTATCCCGAACAATTCTCTGGCAGTTGTGGCTGAAATCTTTCTTGGTCTACCTGACCTTGGCATCAAGAGATCCCTGAATTTTCCACTTTTTAATAAGTGATTGAACAGTACTGACTGGCATTTTCAAGGCTATGGAAATCTTTTTATATCCTTTTCCATCATTATAAAGTTCCATTACCTTGTCACACAGGTCTTTTGACAGTTCTTTTCTGCTCCCCATGGCTAGTATCTAGCCTGCTCAGTGCATCCATGTGAGAGCTAACAAACTCATTGACTTTATACACAGACACTAATTGCAATTTAAAAAGCCACAGGTGTGGGAAATTAACCTTTAATTGCCATTTAAACCTGTGTGTGTCACCTTGTGTGTCTGTAACAAGGCCAAACATTCAAGGGTATGTAAACTTTTGATCAGGGCCATTTGGGTGATTTCTGTTATCATTATGATTTAAAAAAGAGCCAAGCAACTATGTGATAATAAATGGCTTCATATGATCACTATCCTTAAATAAAAAGACAGTTTGCATGATCAGTCATATTTTCAAAATCAATGCCAAAATTTCACAATTTCTGCCAGGGTATGCAAACTTTTGAGCACAACTGTGTATTAGGAGGTATTTTTGTATATTTCCATTTTCAATCATATTTGACACAAATAGTTTTGGAAAGTTGATGTCCTGCAGTGTGACTATATTCCAATAAACAGCATTTTTCTAATTCTTTTATAATTATTATGCATGCAGCTTTTATATTAACCCTTAAATGCATGGGTATTTCACAAAACATTATGCCATAATCTGGTCAGGTACAGTATATCTATCACAAATGGATCTATGCCCAGATAGTGTAAAATTTGCAAAGCATAATAGAATAGGATATATTCCGATATATTTTTATTTTCCATATACTGTATCAAAGAGATGATGCAAAAAATCTGGACAAATCTGGAACAGGATTCATGACTTTCACACTGAAATTTCACAACACGCAACTGGCTGTCAGTCACATACTGAGACACGTAACACATACAGCTGAAGTCAGAAGTTTACATACACTTAGGTTGAAGTCATTAAAACTAATTTAACCACTCCACAGATTTAATATTAGCAAACTATAGTTTTGGCAAGTCGTTTAGGACATCTACTTTGTGCATGATTTCCACTGTTTACAGACAGATCGTTTCACTTTTAATTGACTATAACAATTACAGTGGGTACATACACTAAGTTAACTGTGCCTTTAATCAGCTTGGAAAATTCCAGAAAATGATGTTAAGCCTTTCGACAATTAGCTTCTGATAGGTGGTGTACTGAATTGGAGGTGTACCTGTGGATGTATTTTAAGGCCTACCTTCAAACTCAGTGCCTCTTGATTTTCCCATTATGTCAAGCCAAAAGAAGTCAGCCAAGACCTCAGAAAAAAAAAATGTTGGCTCTCCACAAGTCTGGTTCATCCTTGGGAGCAATTTCCAAATGCCTGAAGGTACCACGTTCATCTTTACAAACAATTGTACGCATGTATAAACACCATGGGACCACGCAGTCATCATACCGCTCTGTCATACCATTCTGTCTCCTAGAGATGAACGTGGTTTGGTGTGAAAAGTGCAAATCAAGCCCAGAACAACAGCAAAAGGACCTTGTGAAGATGCTAGAGCAAACAGGTAGACAAGTATCTATATCCACAGTAAAACGAGTCCTATATCGACATGAACTGAAAGGCTACTCAGCAAGGAAAAGCCACTGGTTCAAAACTGCCATAAAAAAGCCAGACTACAGTTTGCAAGTGCACATGGAGACAAAGATCTTACTTTTTGGAGAAACGTTCTCTGGTCTAATAAAACAAAAATTGAACTGTTTGGCCAAAATGACCATCAGTATGTTTGGATGAAAAAGGTTGAGGCTTGCAAGCCGAAGAACACCATCCCAACCGTGAAGCATGGGGGTGGCAGCATCATGTTGTGGGGATGCTTTGCTGCAGGAGGGACTGGTGCACTTCACAAAATAGATGGC
This sequence comes from Myxocyprinus asiaticus, assembly GCF_019703515.2. Lineage (NCBI taxonomy): Eukaryota > Metazoa > Chordata > Actinopteri > Cypriniformes > Catostomidae > Myxocyprinus > Myxocyprinus asiaticus. Next base: position 26,834,836 of record NC_059376.1, on the reverse strand, counting down.
ATCATGAGGAAGGAAAATTATGTGGATATATTGAAGCAACATCAAGACATCAGCCATGAAGTTAAAGCTCGGTCTCAAATGGGTCTTCCAAATGGACAATGACCCCAAGCATACCTCCAAAGTTGTGGCAAATGGCTTAAGGACAACAAAGTCAAGGTATTGGAGTGTCCATCACAAAGCCCTGACCTCAGTCCGATAGAAAATGTGTGGCCAGAACTGAAAGGTGTGTGTGAGCAAGGAGGCCTACAAACCGGACTCAGTTACACCAGTTCTGTCTGGAGGAATGGGCCAATATTCCAGCAACTTATTGTGAGAAGCTTGTGGAAGGCTACTCAAAATGTTTGGCCCAAGTTAAACAATTTAAAGGCAATGCAACCAAATACTTACAAAGTGTATGTGAACTTCTGACCCACTGGGAATGAATGCTGAAATGTATAATTCTCTCTACTATTATTCTGACATTTCACATTCTTAAAATAGTGATCCTAACTGACCTAAGAAAGGGAATGTTTTCTATGATTAAATATCACGAATTGTGAAAAACATATGTTTAAATGTATTTGGCTAAGGTGTATGTAAACCTCTGACATCAGCTGTAAGCTACACAGATGTGCATGCACGTTTTGTGTCTAAATAGGTGCACAACTTGGTACACTCAAATGACAATAGCCAAATCTTACTGTTCATGTGTTACATTTGCTATAGTTTACTTCCATGTTCTTTCTTCATCAAATAGAAATGTCAAGTCACTGAAACAACAGCACCATCTTTAGTAACAAAAAACTTGTATGAGTACACACATATTGGATACTGATAATTCACTTCTGTTGCACAGTAAATCGACATGATATAATAGTCATTTACATGAATAAACGTAGAACTCATTTGTCTTGTGATTGATAAAGAAATAGATATCCTGTGATGGCAAACCTATATAAATATGAAATAGTGACACTATTACATTCCTAGGGTCCCAATTGACCCTATACACTTTTGGAACATATATATAAAATTATTATTATTTTTTTGTTTTTTACACTATTCATAAGAGAAAGGTTGAGATACTAAAGAGGTGTGGGACAACCTCAAAAAATGGATGAGGTACAGGGGGTGGAATGAGGTTCCGGGTCACTAACGACCTGAGGAGAGGTTACATGGAACGTTTTATACTTTTAAAAAATGGTGGAAAACTGAATGAAAAGAAATGGTAATCAGCCACAGTCCCTAAAATAAACACTTCCCTTCACATGCAAATATATTTTAACCTAAAACCAAAAAAACTAAAATGTTATGCATCATTTACCCATACTCATTTTTCTGTCATTGTTCTGTTAATGTTTGCCAGATACAATGCTGATTCAAGAACTCTTAGCAGAGAAGTGCTTCCAATATTCCCAATTTTCCAAACATTTCCCTTTCCCCACCTGCACTCGGAAAGTTGTTTTCACTTCAGACAGGGTGAGAAGTTAACCGAACCGCCACTGAAAGCTGCTTCTTGAGGCAGGTCACTCACTGTCGGTGAGCCGAAGGAAGTCGCTAAACAACAACTCAAGTAGCTGCAGTGAAGCTTCCTAGTCCCATGCCCAGTTCTGAAGTGGCTGACATTGTGCGGTGCACTACTGAGGCAGCAATGCGGACAAATCAAGTGTGGAGCTGAGCCAAACACTTTTTGTGATTTAATGAGCTGTTAGCGATCAGACATTCATCTGGGCTCTCTGTTCCTCAGTGTGGACTCACTGTCCCTCTCTGAAGTAGTGGGAACATTGCATTCGTCCAGTACTTTTGTAACCACTGAGTGAAGTCCACAAAGGCACAGATACCTGTCACATGCCTGAATACCCCAGTGAAAGTCAGTTATACACTACAGAGATTTGGGAACAAGGCACCATCATTTAAAGACAGTTTATTGTGCAAAGCATGACAGAAACAGCTGTTAAACTGAAAGGCCCTGCTGGAATTTAAATACACAAACAAATCACAAAATGTCATTGGGTCCAAGCGAGGCACATCAGGACGTCACCTTTAATGACTCACCGAGGACACGCAAACATGGAGCAGCTGCTTTGTTTTATGTCTAGCCAGAAATAAATGACCCCACATGTGTATGAATTGCAGCATCAGCTCAAGCCATCACAAGAGTGTTGGAGTTGAGTTTCTCAACTTGTCAGTATGGTAGATCATGCCACACCTCAGGGTGTGTGTGGGTTTTGTGCAAACATACTGTATACATTAAGGTTCAAAACTCAGAGACCATATTGAAAACCTGAGATTAATTTCATTTAAACTTGGAAATAAATAGAATGTTTTAGGATTTAAATATTAATACAAAGAAGAGTTATGGAGTAAAATGAAGAGATATTTAAGATGGTACACCATTTCTAGGTCACTGAATAAATGAATGCAAATTTTCTTATATTTCTTAAAAAAATATTATTAAAAACATCTAATGGATAGGGTCTGTACATTTTTAAACCAGTATACTCATTAGTTATTTCTCCAGTAATCTGTGACAGGCTCTATAGATTGAAAGATTGCATGTCAGCAGTGAATGTCACACTTTGGATCTGTTGTTTATGTATTAATCTGTGGAACAGTGTTGCCTTAGGTCTTTTCCTGGACTGTTCAATAAAGCTCTGCCACACATGGACACTGAACTGACAGACATTCTGACTGCAGCATAGACAACAGCAAATACAAACCAGCTCTGAGAAAGCTTTGAACAACACACCACAAAATGTGTTCTTACCTCTATTGTTCTCCTGCCACTCTTTGGATTGAAAGATTCCAACAGAGACGTCAACTGCAATAATGTAAATTGTGAGAAAAGCACTGTCAGTATGCTAATAATGCAGATTTTTAAGATGTATGGTTGCTTCAAAGAATAGTCCACCCCCAAAAAGAAAAAGAAAATATTCTGTGAAAAACGAAGGGAGAAATTTTGAAGAATGTGCATGCCCCTTTTTTCCATTCAACAACAGTTCATGGTGACCAAAACACCAAAAAGGCACCATGCAACTTGTCCATTATATTCAAAATCTTTTGAAGCCATACAGTAGCTTTGAGTGAGGATCAAAGCAAACATCTGCCTCTCAGCCAGAGCTCACAAATCTCATTCACACTCACGTTTAAATTAAAATATGGTGCTTTAGACGCATTGCAACAGGTTTAAAATTATTGACTCCAAACACCACTAGTATTTGCATATGGTGTAACCAAACTAGAGCTGCAGCATAGTGGAAGATTTACAATAAATACGGACTTCAATTATGGTCTGTTTGACACACAAAGCTGTAGCACTCAAGTTGTATGGACTACTTTTATGATACGTTTATGGAGTTTTTGGTCTTTTACAGAGTTTGACAGCCCAGACTGGTCTCACTATGAATTTGGTGACAGTAAGTTCCAGTGCTGTTCTTCAGCCGTAAGCTCTTTAGCTGAAATTGCAATGTTTACCAAAATTCGAACCACATGCTCCCAGTGACTGAAGCTGGAACTGTTGTTGAATGTATGGGCCAGTGTGAGCTCCAGTTTCTGGGTGAAAAGTCCACAGAGTAGCACCAAAAACAGGTTGTATTTTTAGTTGTAAATTATGTAATACAGTCAACAGTAATGCACATTTTATTAATCATACACCCTAACCCAAACCCCAACCCTAAATTTAACCGTCAGTGAAATAAAAATGTAATCGTAGAGGGAAAATGCAACCTCAGAATTGTGCTTATCATTGATTATGTGAATATAATTACTTCCTGGTTTTCATGGGACCAGATAGCATGTCTTGAGAGTTACTCAAATTTAGTGTCTTTGTAGTTGTCACAAAAAAAAGAGGAGTCATTTTTCAGTATGTGAGTCAATTAGTGCTCATCAGTTCAAACAATGAGTTAAACACTTTTTTTCTCACAGGTATAACAGAGACAGTGGCCCAGCTTGCATCTGGCTGGGTGGCTGACAGGAATCTTGTTCACAAATATCACTACCATAAGGCCTACCTCATCCTGTGTGGTGTGGTTAATCTTCTGTCCCCTCTGGCCACCTCCTACATCTTGCTCATGTTCTACGCGGTCTTCTTTGCCATCTTCTGTGGGGGGTACATGGCCCTTCTACTTCCTGTACTGGTGAGTACTGGTAGACCTAAATGAAAAAGATATTAAAACAGTTCTCCATGTTCAGTAGTTTCGGTGATTTTTTCAGGCAATGTTTCCAGCAGCTGTATTAATAAGTTAATAGATCAGTTTCAGACCTTATCATTATGTCTAGCTGTTTATCACCTTAATATGGTTAGTTTGGAGAGTTGTGATGTCAGTACTCAGTAAAAATACACACCTTGTCAAAAAGTCAGCGTGTGTTGCTTCCTTCACCCTTTAGTCATTACATGTGGTCAAAGGTCTTTCTAGTATGTTGACATGCCTGTTCTTTACTGTTACTCTACTTCATAGATAGTGTAAGGAGAGAGGGATAGATTGACTGGCATCACTGCTATATGCGTTGGCACTTGTTCCTCTGGAAGGAATCTAAGGTTTTACCTTTCAAATATTTTTTTACAACCTATGGAATCATCCTCAGTGAACCAGATGTTCAAAGTTAGTACATAAAACCCCTTGGGGGAAAAAGACTGAGATTCTGTTGGTAACCTGAAAAAAAAAAAAAGTTGCGTGTAAGTTTTTCTGTGTTAAAATACTTTCTCCTGACCTGGCTTGCAATATGCAAATATCACTATAATTAAGCCATTCCTTGGTTGGGTTTCTCGAAAACTTTAAACACAGTCTCTGTGGCACTATAAAATTGCTCTGTTTGTTTTAAGCGACCTGTCCAGCCTAACACAACAACACTGACTCAACCAATGATGTGAGTTGGGGGCAGGACTATATGTTTGTTGGATCAACAGCAGAATGGGGTGTATTTGGAAGGCTGTTTGAAAAACTTTTATTTTTGCAATTCTGTCCGGTGGCACTAGTGGCGCTGAAATTACACACTTCAGCGTTAAATTAACATTGCTTGTAATATTTAGATTTATATGAAGTAGTCATTATGTGTTGAAATGCTGTGGCAAACGTTACTTCAACTTTACAAACTGATCAAATATTGGTTCTTTATGAATTCTTTAGAAAATACCTTAAGTCTTGTGTAGCCTTTATATGCATATCAGCTACTGTACGTTCTTTTCCTTACTAACAGTTGCTCTTTTCTTATTCAGCAATGTGAGTAAACCTGAAAGCACCAAAAGAATTTGTAAAGTGGGAGTTAAAAAATACTTTTTCTATACAGTGCTGTATTGCCTATTCTGGTTTCTTCTATATTTGTGTATTTTTCAAACCAATTTGTAGATCTTCAAACGAGATATAACATAAAACAAAGGCAACCTGAGTAAACAAAATACAGTTTTCAAATATATATCTTTTTTATTGAAGCAAAAAAGTTATACAATACCTATATCAAGGTTGTGCCACCTTTAGCAGCAACATCTGCAACCAGACGCTTCCAATAACTGGAGATCAGTCTTTCACAATGCTGTGGTGGAATTTTAGCCCACTCTTCTTTGCAGAACTGCTTTAGTTCAGCCACACTGGAGGATTTTCGAGCATGAACTGCCCGTTTAAGGTCCTGCCACAGCATCTCAATTGGGTTCAAGTCAGGACTTTGACTAGGCCACTCCAAAACTTGAATTTTGCTTCTTTTGAGCCATTCAGAGATGGACTTACTCCTATGCTGTGTATCATTGTCTTGCTGTAAAATCCAGTTGCGTTTGAGCTTCAACTCACGGACTGATGACCAGACGTTCTCCTTTAGGAGTTTCTAGTAGAGAACAGAATTCATGTTTCCCTCAATTATTGCAAGTCACCCTGGCCCTGAAGCAGCAAAGCATCCTCACACCATCACACTACCACCACCATGCTTGACTGTAGGTATGATGTTCTTTTTGTGGAATTCTGTGTTTGATTTACACCAGATGTAATGGGACTTCTGTCTTCCAAACAGTTCCACTTTTGACTCATCAGTCCACAGAACATTCTCCCAGAAGCTTTGAGGATCATCAAGGTGTGTTTTGGCAAAATTCAGACGAGCCTTTAAGTTCTTCTGGGTTAGCAGTGGTTTTCGCCTCGCCACTCTTCCATGGATGCCATCTTCCAGTCGGCCACTTCTGGGAAGGTTCACTACTGTGCCAAGTTTTCTCCATTTGGAGATAATGGCTCTCACTGTGGTTCTTTGGAATCCCAGAGCCTTTGAAAAAGCTTTGAAACCCTTCCCAGACTGATGTATTTCAATCACCTTTTTCCTCATCATTTCTGTAATTTCTTTCAACCTTGGCATAGTGTGCTACTTGGTAAGAGCTTTTAGACAACTTCATGCTGCTGAAAAAGTTCTATTTAGGTGTTGATTTGATTGAACAGGGCTTGCAGTAATCAGGCCTGGGTGTGTCTAGTCCAGCTGAACCCCATTATGAATGCAGTTTCATAGATTTGGGGATTTAGTAAGTAAGGGAACAAATACTTTTTCACACAGGCCCAGTTGGTATTGGATAACTTTTTTTGCTTCAATAAATAACACTATCATTTAAAAACTGTATTTTGTGTTTACTCAGATTGCCTCTGTTTTATGTTAGATTTTGTTTGAATTTTTGAAACAATTTAGTATGAGATATACACAAAAACAGAAGAAATCAGAATTGGGGCAAATATTTTTGGAAAGTTTCTTTTTCCATAAAGATTCACTGAACATCTGTAATTTTCCCAAAGATATATAGATTTATTATTTCTTAAAAAATATCAACCAATATAGTATATATATATATATATATATATATATATATATATATATATATATATATATTTAAAAAAATTTAATAAAAAATCTTAAAAGACCTGATTTATGGCTATGTAAAAATAACATTTTCTGTAATGTTCAGTATCATCAATGTCCTTGTTCAGTATTGAAATATTACTAACCAAAACTCCATTTCTTCGAGCCTAGGCAGAGAAGTCTTCATATAATCTCTTAATTATTGTTTACCTTGTGTGTCATAAATTTCCATATTTATGTTTTCCAGGTGGACTTGGTGGGTTCTGAAAAGCTGAACAACTCGATGGGGTTCTCCATGTTCTTTGTGGGGCTTGGCTGTCTAACAGGTCCTCCTCTGGCAGGTATGTGGCGTTTGGAGGAGGGCCATGATCGTAAAGTGATAAACTGCAATAGGTGAACCTTGCCTTCATGTCTCAAAAAAAAAAAAGAAAAAAAAAGGGGGGATAATTAAAAGTGCTTGAAAGACTTGGCCAATCTTGTTAATGTGTTTGTGTGTGTGTGCATGTGCGTGTTGAGAGGACGTTAACGGTGTATAGTTTCATATTCCTTTTTGAGTGGAGCACACATGGGAGACACATTAACTGATCCAAAAATAGGATTAGCTACCTGGTTAGATTCAAAGCATTTTGAAGCAGCACTGAGCACTTTTTCTTGGGGTTTTATAATTTGTTTGGAGTACAGCATATTCCTCCCAACAAGAAATTAAAGGAATAGTTCATCCAAAAATGAAAATTCTGTTATCATTTACTCTCTCTCATATCATTCCAAACCTGTATAACATTCTTCTGTGGAACACAAAAGGAGATGTTAGGAAGAATGACAGCCTCAAGTCACCATTAACATTCATTCTCTGGAAATAAATATGCAATGAAAGTGAACAGTGACTGAGACTGAGACTTACGTAGTGAATAACATCTCTTTTTGTGTTTTACAGAAGAAAAAAAGTCAAATGGGTTTGGAACAACATGAGGGTGAGGAAATTTTGGGAGAATTTTCATTTTTGGGTGAACTATGCCTGTAAGGAAGTTTAAGGCATTTAATAAATGCTGTTATTTTCATCATAATGTAATGCTTAAAAAATAGAAAGAATAAAAAAAAAAAAAAACATTCAGTTTGTTTAGTAGTCCACAGGCTTGAACCCTTTCGGGGTGATGGAACAGAAGTTTATTTATCTTATTAGCTGCTATTTATTAACAATATACAGTTGCAAATACCACAACATTACAGGATTTCCTTATGTGGAAAAACATGTGAACAGCTCTTAAGACAGGTAAAATTCTTGGAAATGCTAGCCTCCTTGCAGAGGGGCCTCTTTAGGAAGGCGAATATAGACCTTGCCTTGAACTCTGTAACACAGTTATGCTTATGTGAACCATCTCGTCAGGGCCCCCCTCCACTTTTCCCCTGCCCCCCATAAATAATGAGAAGCCAGGGAAGCAAAACTGATCCGTCTACCCTATGACCCAGTGCATAGACACTAGAAACTTGCTTTAATTCACCATAGTTTTGATTTGTTTCTTCTAAAGCGTATCCAGTAAGAAAACAGGTGTGGGGAGGTTATGGGTCAAAACTCGAAAAAGTTTTCTCCATCTATCCATCGTAATAAATGTTAGGTTTCCTACTGATCTCACATATTGTGCAAGAAAGCATCCATCTTAACCTACTTGGACAATGTTGCTAGATAAGTGATGTGTACACAAGCAGAAAACATTATTTTTGCAATTCCATTTGTTGATGCTTGTGGTGCAGAAATTACACACTTCACCTTTACAAAAACATTCCATCTGTCAAGACTGTTATATACTGTATGTCTGACGCTTGCATTTTGTCCCTAAGGCTTCCTGTATGACTACACTCAGACCTATGACTGCTCCTTCTACCTGGCAGGTGTATGTTACCTGTTATCATCAGTTTCTCTTTTCCTGGAGCCACTGGTGAGACGCTGGCAAGCCAGAAAGAAACGACAGGAGACTCTAAATGAAGAGTTGATTTGGAGTAATTGCTGTTTCTGCCCGGCACCTCAGAGAAATTTTGTCATATAAGAAAGGAATGAACTCTAAGCCATCTCAATTTCCAACGTCATGTGGTTCACCCTCCAAGGACTGAACACTAAAGGACCTGAGCTGAACTTTTGGCCAGACACAGCATGGCAAGCAAATGAATGTTCAGTTGAATGCTCAGAATGTTTAGTTGAGATTTCTTTATCATTACCAACAAAATATTGATGCTTAAGGACAGTGCAGTACAGTGCAATTCAGTAAGAATGGATTTTGTTAATTTTTTTTATATAAATCAAATTGCTACAACATGGTAAGCATCCCTCACTGCCACTCTTTTCTTTTTCTCATCTTTAAAGACTATTAGACCAGCACAAGAAAAAAGTAAGGCATCTTTGTTACCATTTGAGATTTTTTATTTTGAGTCCATTTAGAGTTTCAGACCAGCACATAATCATTCTGGCAAGGATCTTTCTTCAGAAAAATCCTCAGACGCTTCCACTGGGATGATGGTATATCCCGGACTGCAGAAGACATTTTACAGACTTTAGCCACAACCTCTGCCACAATTACAGATGTATGATGAATGCCTTTGCATTATGCAACAAAATATAAAACCAAGTTGCGCTTCATACTGTATAGCACAAAAACAGTTTTCAAGCTAAATATTTAACAAAACGTTTTCAAACAAAATATCAATGCAGTAATTGTTCAAAATGAATATATATACAGTGTGTATATATATATATATATATATATATATATATATATATATATATATATATATATATATATATGGGACACTTTCTGGATACCAAATGTTATGTACACCTTTGTTTACCCTGCAAGGACACCTGTGTGAACTTGAGGGAGCTGACTTTATACATCTACAAAAAATCACCTTAGTTCTGAGAAAAGGAGTAGCATTTGTTGCAGATATTTTGTCTTCCAATGCAAGTAAATGTATACATATTTAAATGTTACTTAAAGGGAAAGTTCACCCAAAAATGGAAATTCTCTCATCATTGACTTACCTTCATGCCATTCCAGATGTGTATGACTTTCTTTCTTTCTGCTGAACACAAATTAAGATTTTTAGAAGAATATTTCAGCTTTATAGGTCTATACAATGCAAGTGAATGGTGGCCAGAACTTTGAATCTCCAAACGTCACATAAAGGCACCATAAATGTAATCCATAAGACTCCAATTGTTAAATATATGTCTTCAGAAGTGATACTGATAGGTGTGGGTGAGAAACAGATACATATTTAAGTCTTTTTTTTTTTTACTATAAATTCTCCTCCCTGCCCAGTAGGTAGCGATATGCACAATGAATGTGAATTAAAAAAACAAAAACAAAACAAACAAAAAAACAACAGAAGAAGAATGTGAAAGCTGAGATTTAGAGTAAAAAAGGATTTAAATATTGTTCTGTTCTCACCCAAACCTATCATATCACTTCTGAAAACCACTGGAGTTATAATGCCCTTTCCCACCTACAGTCCTGTTACTTTTCTCTTAGTAACTTTCTAGAGAACTCTTACAAGGAACGGGACACCCGAGAAGACTTTTCCCCTGTTGCATTCGCACTCATAAAGTAACCACCATAGCGACATCATCTTGTATCGACTATTTTTATTCTGATGTTATATGCATGCACGTTTCAAAAGCAACAACAACAAAATGAACAACAACGACGGAGGACACCGCGATCGGAGCTACACTTTTGTTTGTTTAGGGCTGTTTTATACAACTTTGGATGCATCTGAAAACTTAGTCAGCTGCCTTATCAGTTCATGGTATAAAAACAGTGTTTTTGGATGAATGGAACTCTCTGAATAGTTTAAAATCTATCTATATTGATTACTTTTAAACTGCCTTTGTGATTTCTGGAGCTTCAAAGTTCTGGCCACCATTCTCTTCATTGTATGGACCTACAGAGCTGAGATATTTTTCTAAAAATATTAATTTGTGTTCTGCAGAAGAAAGAAAGTCCTACACACCTGGGATGGCATGAGGGTGAGTAAATGATGAGTGAATTTTTATTTTTGGGTGAATTATTCCTTTAAGTGTCCAAAAAAAGTGTTCAAATACTCTTTGGGGCCACTGTGTACTAGAATTTAATAAGGTGCAAGTTACATGTATTAATTTACAAAAACACGTATTTTGTCAAATGGTGGTTTTATGCAATAAGCTCTTAAAGATGGCTGCAGGGCACACAAGGCTGCTTCCTTTGTCTACATTGACTGTTCATGTTTGTTATTTACAAAGATTAGTACAGAATGCAGTACTGTATAAGCTAGGGTGCAATGGCTGACAGCAACATGGATAAACATCTATTGATAAGTTTGCTTTTGTCATTGGTGCCCCAACTGGAAGATGTTTTGGGCCAGAATGACAATCTTAATATTCCAGACAATCACAGTCATACTGTTGTTAACTACTGAAAACGACCAAGAAATTTCCCACTGCATTCAGACTAAGTGAATACACTGATCAGCCACAACATTAAAACCACCTGCCTAATATTGTGTAAGTCCCCCTCGTGCCACCAAAACAGCACCAACCCGAATCTCAGAATATCATTCTGGGATGATTGTCTTCTCACCACGATTGTACAGAGCGGTTATCTGAGTTACCGTAGACTTTGTAAGTTCGAACCAGTCTGGCCATTCTCTGTTGTCCTCTCTCATCAACAAGGCATTTCCGTCCACAGAACTGCCACTCACTGGATGTTTTTTGTTTTTGGCACCATTCGGAGTAAATTCTAGAGACTGCTGTGCATGAAAATCCCAGGAGATCAGCAGTTACAGAAATACTCAAACCAGCCCGTCTGGCACCAACAATCATCCATGCGATTACCTAATCAGCCAATCGTGTGGCAGCAGTGCAGCGCATAAAATCATGCAGATACAAGTCAGGAGCTTCAGTTAATGTTCATATCAAACATCAGAATGGGGGGGAAAAAATTGATCTCAGTGATTTGGGCTGTGGCATGATTGTTGGTGCCAGAGGGGCTGGTTTGAGTATTTCTGTAACTGCTGATCTCCTGGGATTTTCATGCACAAGTCTCTAGAATTTACTCTGAATGGTGCCAAAAACAAAAGAAAATCCAGTTAGGGGCAGTTCTACGGATGGAAACGCATGTTGATGAGAGAGGTCAACAAAGAATGGCCAGACTGGTTCGAACTGACAAAATCTACGGTAACTCAGATAACCACTCTGTACAATTGTGGTGAGAAGAATAGCTTCTCAGAATGATATTCTGAGATGCGGGTTGTCTCTGTTTTGGTGGCATGAGGGGGACCTACACAATATTAGGCAGGTGGTTTTAATGTTGTGGCTGATCAGTGTAAATTCTATTACTAATTAGCCAAGAGTTGCAAAAAATAGGTCAGTTGGCTTGTGGGTTCACATGTTGTGAACCTGTACTGGAGGCCCTGACAGCAAATGTATATATGGGGAGTTTCCTGTTTCCTATATTTTTGTCAGTTTTATTTTACGTTTTGGTTCAACTGAATAACCTACAGTGAAACTACTGTATGTTTATCACCACTTTTTGCCTTTGTAGGCAATGACTGTGTTAACTATCCTTTAATGAGAGCCAAAGATGCAACAGAGATTTAGTTTATCAATCTATGCATTATTGCATTTGAACGTCCTCAATATGTACTGTAGACATGTACACTAGTGTTCACACATTGCAATTCTGCCTGATAAAGATGTTCTGTGTAAGCTCCTGCCCTCCTGCGGCACAAACTATGTACTACCACTGGGATGTTGTATCAGTTATCCGTGTTTTATAGCGATTCTGTTATACCCAGTTCTTTCATCAACAAAGTTGTAATGAAAATCTTTTCTTTCTTTCTTTTTTTTTTTTTTTTAAATGATGATGAGCAAAACACAATTTAACAAAACAGAAAACATTCTTGGAAAGCTCTTAATAGAAACCACAAATAATGAGCATGTCTCTGAGCAATTCAATTATTGTTAACATAAACTGTTTTAAAGACTTGTGATGCTTCCGAAAGCTTTTTACTGTTATCACTTTTGATTGCTCAATAAAGACAGGGTTCTTTGGAGAAATGGTTTAGAAGTAATCTTGTATTTCAGTAATTTTGTATAAAGTAAATTAGTCGTAAACTCAAAAGGTAGCCTTAAGACAATTAAGGTGACAAAATAACATTCTCTTAATGTCACTGACAGAGATCTCACCAGCTATTGTACTGTTAGTCAGTGATTATTTACTCTTTTTTTTTTTTTTTTTTTTACATTTGTCATAGGTTTTGGATTATTTTTTGTTGACAAATTCCACAATTGTCATGTTTTTCCATGACTGCAATTAAAGCCAGCAGTGGATTTGAAAGCCATTCTGTAAAAACAAAAATTCCATAATTCCTGGAAGATGTTCTGTTTGCTATAAAGGGCAAAGTATGAGAACACCATGTCTGTCTCTATTTCACAATGTCTGAACTCCAATAATTAGCTTAATTATTGGGGGGAAAACAAAATATGCGCTGTCATATAAGCATCACTTGTATTCTGTAATTCTAAAGCACATTCATTTTCACACCTATTAATTCTTTCATCACAATATTACAAAGTCAGAGTGGTGTAAAAATATATCTTTATTGAGAACAAAGCATATCGTACAAACTACAAAAAAATGTATGCAGCATTCCATAAATATATATATAAATTAGCATCCATTTGTATTAATACAAACTTATTCAATTCTACTGTGCAAAAAATTAAAATAGCACTTACAGACTGTGAGCTGTGATGAGGTCTGACACGCTGCACTCTTTTCATGATTAATCACTGATGAACAGATAGCTATAATGCAACACGTTCTGTGGACATACAAAAAAATAAAAAACGTGTAGGGAAATCTTAAAACTTCATCTCATATAGGTATCACAACATCTGGCAATATCATAGTTCATTAAAAGGTTAATAACTACATGCATAATGAAATATGCTTGTTCAACTCTAGTATCAAAGGCATGAGAGCAGAGACTTCTAAAAATTAACAAACCGTCTAACAGTTTTATCTGAAGACGACCAACTGTGCTTTTATCACTCAGCAGGACACTCAAATTTGTCAACCGGGAAATGACTCAGATCAGGACATCAGCTGAAAAATAGGCACATATATCCAGAATAAGTGTGTGATGCTTCTTGCTATGGTTGGGGTTGGTGTTAAAGTAAAAGAACCTATTAGAAGATAGGTAATCTATAACTTCAACAACTGACTCCAAGTGACAGATAAGAGATAGAACAGGTTTTTTTATAACCATTACTCTCCTTCATAATGGCTATTAAAATAAATAGTGCAGGTATAATATATTCAGAATGAACTCTTTAAAGAGGAAATTCTAATTGTGTTCAGTTTGGGCATCTGACTTGAATTTATATATATAAAAAAAAAAAAAAAACTTACAATAAGTAGTATTCTTAGTAAGATCAGATGGTAGAAAGCCTCTTGTAAGACCTGAAATAGCTTACAGCCATCATGTGGTAGCTTTTGCAGAGGCTATGAGAGACCTAAGCTACAACTAGGAACAATGAGCTAATGTTTTGGACTGCTGGACTTAATGTGGTCTTTTTTTTTATTACTCAGATGAGTGGGTAGGGGACAGTGGCTAGGCTACACAAAGAGATTATGTAAATAAAGCCAGGGGAGGGGCTAGAATGTTACCATGGAGACCTACAGTTACCAAGTTACCAGGCCCATTCCATAGCATCTGAGAACAAGCCAGTCAGTGAGCACTGTGGTGAAGATACAAGAGATATCATAAATATTAGAGACTACAGCTGTGTTCAGAGTGCTATCATAAATTGCAATAGAAATATATATTGTTGGATAAAATAATACAAATCACATGAACCATAAATAGATAATTCTATAATGTCCTGCATTTAATGTTTGCCAGTGCCCAAGCCCTTTTTGCAGAGAGCAAATGGTCTGCCAGTTTCCTCACAACTTTGGTCAATAAATGAGTTGAGCTGAATGGATGTACAGGATACATCATATCTTTTCTTATAATTATAATAAAAAATTTTTATAAGGCTATAAAAACAAAAGATGTTAGGCAGAATATTAAGGACAGACAAACCTCAGTCACCATTCACTTTCACGATACAGATAAAAAAAAATGCAATTAAAGAGAATGTTGACTGAAGCTATCTACCTAACATTTACTTAATATGTCCTTATGTGTTCCACTGAACAAAGAAAGTCATACGGGTTTGGAACTAAACGAGGGCGAATAAATGACTGAATTTTCATTTTTGGGTGACCTATCCCTTTTATGTACAATCTTGGGCTCTTTATCAAAACCTCACACTGCTCAAACAATACAGGAGCCTGTGAGACCCAAACATTAACATCCTTGTAATTGTGATAGAGCCCCGATTATGTCTTTAGAACTCAAATCCACCCCACTACAGTACTAACAAAGCACAGGAGAAAGTTTGTGAGCTGGGGACACTACATCATAAATTAATAAATAGAATTTATCTTACAGTTTTTTTCTGAATGCTTAAACACGAACAGTGATTCTTTAAGAACTATCTCTGAAACCACTAACACTTGTAGCCAATGCATTTACCAAGTGTGCCAAACTGAATGCACGTTTTCTGTTTAACATTCAGTTTGTAATTTTATAACACACTTTTTGCTAAACTGTAAACAACTCACTGCCATACACTTAGTTTACAATTTTTGTAAACATTGGTCTCTACATTGCTACACTATTTTGTCAATTGCCAATTGACATGTATGACAAAACTTTATTGCAAACTGCTATGCCCTGCACACAGAAAAATCCACAAGTGTTTTTCATTTATACTATCAGTGCATAGTTGACGCTTCGTGTGCTTATTCAAATGATGGTTTGTGTGTACTGTATTGACGCAAAAACACAATATTTTAAAAGAGTTTGAAGAGTTTTTCCAAGAACTGTTTGCTTTTGCAAGAGATGTATGTTTTGCTGGTTTGGTGTAAGGTTTTATGGTTAGTGTGTAGAGTTTTGAAAAAATAGCCTATAGTTTCAAAGATAGTACCTAAGCAATCAGAAAAATTTTTTATTTAATGTTAGGTTTTAAAGGGTACTAAAAGGCTAAATGTCAGTTTTGTAAAGCTTTAATTGGAATGTACAGCTCTGTCACACCGTAACATGTCTTTCCTTAACAGTGACCAACCATATTTCATTTACCCAACAGCTATACTAAGGTTTAAAGGATATTGTATCAGATTTCACAATACAGTTATGATTTAGCAATGATTTATCTTCAGTTGTGTATCTAGTAAACACTTTAAATTATGAACATTACAAATTAATGTACACATACTATATTATTTAAAAAGAATATGTTATTAACGTTCTTTTGGGCTGTTTACAAAGTCATTTTAAATGCTTGAATTATTTGAATACTGCGCTGACAGCTGAACTCCTGTATAATCTACAGTGTGTGATGCTGAAACTAATAGATACCATCAACTCTTTCTCCACATCTGCAAATATAATGCAGTCAATAGGTGTTCTAGATTTTATATATATTTAAAATAAATATGATCAACATGATCATCGTTGTTGCCTGGAGTAACTTACCAATTCATTTGTTTACATCACCAGTTGCCTCAACCTTTCATATGCTAATTTATGGGGATAGTTCACCCAAAAACAACTATTTTGTTATGTTGTTCTAAACCCATATGACCTTATTACCTCTGTGGAAAACAAAAGGAAACGATATGCAGAATGTTGGGGACTGACAGCCTCAAAACACCATTAACTTTCATTGTATGGAAAAAGAAAGCTGCTTTTAAATTGAATGGCGATGGAAGCTGTCAGTTCCTAACAAATGTTGTGTTCCATGAAAGAAAGAAATTCATAAGGCTTTGTAACAACATGAGTAATGATTTCAGAATAATTTTTGGATGGTGAACTATTCCTTTAAATACTAAATATATTCCTTTAAATACTAAATATATTTCTGTATTTTTCTTTAAAAAATCATTTTTGGAAACAAACATATACACATAAATATAAACATTACAACCAACGGTAAAAGTTCAAAACCATTTACTCTGGTGCTTGCTTTAAACTTACCTGAACCAGGTAGATTTTGTCTAATGCCCCAGTATGAGGCAAGCCCCAGTATGCCCCCTACTCACCACTAACACCAGAGCACAGGTCTGACTCTGAATCCTCACATCTGCCCTTCAGAGACATGAATGAGCAGCGTGTGAAGTGATGCAGCTGACTTTTTCCTAGCAAAGGAAGAAAGGTGTGTTCATTTTCTTCTGATGAGGCTCCTGGCAAGAGTTCAGATGGGCAGTACAGTAGGAAATGTTTGATTTTCTTTGAGGGTTTCTTCAAAACAGAGGTTCAATTTACCATGTAATGATCATCTGGATGTGTTTTTAAAATTTCTTTTTGAAAATAAATGTTTAAGTAAGCAAAACTATCAAACTCGCTTCGAGAGGAACACAATACTGAAGGCTAAAAACGCTTTTCACTTTTCTAAATCGCTTTCCTCTCTGATCATGGAAATCCTCTTCCTTCAATGATTTTCAATGGAGCAAAACAAACTCAAATCAGAAGAAATCAAAGGATGGAATAAACAAACGCCTGCTCCTCTGTGAAATGGAAATCATTGTTATAAGGTTTGATCGGCCTCTATAGTGCTGGCAGTTGTGCTGGCAATGCATAGTGTGAACAGCAGTGTGGCCGGCCATGTTACAGCAAGCCTGGATACTTCCGGCTGAGGAAGCTTGAAACAGCAGGAAACAGCCATCACGCCTGTGAGAATTCAATGACCCCAGTGAAGGTACTGAAACCGATATTTCAGTTTAGATGAAGGTCTGCGCAAACATCATCTCTCCACTGACTGCGTTCATCTCCGAGAACCGAACAGTGCTACATTCTCAACGCTTTGCAGAACAGCCCCCTTCTCTCTGATTTGTTTGAGGGTTGGGGGCAGCAGAATCCTTGGTTATTTAGCATGTGGGGGGAGGGGGGACACAAGGGTGGAAAACATAGATCAACAACAACATTGAGCAACAAAAGAGCGCTCTCCCTTTGCTCTCACTGCCATCCCCGATCCCGGGCCGAAAAACAAAGGGGAGAATTTCTCTTTCCTGAGCAGAAACAAGCAATTGAGCAACAATTCCTCCCGAAACACAACCGAAAAAAGCAGCAGCAGGTGTTCTTGAATTCATTTCCAACGAATAAACATTTCTCCCTCAAATGAAACAATTTATTGATAGCGTGATATAATCAAATGAGGGGCCAGTGCACTTTTTGTGTGTGTACAAACAGCCACGTCAGAGCTGTGCAAGGAGTGTGACCGAATCCTCTTTTCCCCCAATCAAGAAATCAGGTAAACACAGCACAAATCAAGAGTGTCATTATTTCCGTTTAAATACGGGAACTGTAAGCACAAAAACAATTACACAAGCAGGTAGATGCTCTCTCTGTGCAAGTACACTAACACTAAATGGAAAGCTCTTCCCCCTGTGCATCCAAAGGGCTCCTGCATCATTTCAAACAATCATTTCTGGTTCCAGCCATGTGAAGTCCACTTGTGGAACGGTCCATTTCCTGTCCTGTGAGGCTGTGACTGAACATACAGTATGTCCAATTATTCATGTACACATTCAGCTGTTATTATATTGTTAAATCACCAACAAATCAACTTTTAAAACACAATTTAGTGGGAAGAATATAAAAGTCATACATGAAAAGATGTTAGTTATTCATCAGATCAGTACACCGTAATTAGCTAAACAGACTAAGAACACAAACTCTATTTTTTCAGGATTTTAGAGAAAGAATAGACCGTTATTTTAAAACCATTTGAACAATGACACACCCAGGAATCACAACATTGTGAATTATTTCAAACATAACTGGGCTTTCAACTAAAATCATAATTAAATGTATGGTCTACATTGTCAACTAAGATATGTCAATAAAAATAAAAAAAATGTAGGACTGTCTTACAATTGTACAAAGTGCTGGGGCTTGATTTTTACATATACTTGGCATGTTTAGCTAATTAGCACTTGTGGTGCTGACAAAATCTTACGTTAAAGGCCATATGCACTTAAGATTAACTTGAGAATCCTATTAAACCTTGTTTATAAAGAGACCTTCATTAGAACAGCAGTATTAACAATATCACTGTTAGCTGATTATATCTGGGAAAAATTATGACAGTCCTATTGAAAAAATAAAATTAAAACCACCTTAAGCAATCAGATTATAATTATTATTTTCTGACAATCAATTACAATTGAAACTGAGACATTAAACAATCTCACTTTGAAACCAGAATTCAGCTTCATTCAAAACTCTTTGAAATGTAACCCAAAAATTTGAAAACAGTGAGAATACCTTTTTCTTTAAACACACAAGAATTTCCATGAAGTTATGATTTGGTCTATGGAGGGCTAAGAAATATCTACTTTACAATCAAAATTTGTTCACAATATATATTTTAAATGTGATAAGGTAAGTTATGGTGTTAACAAGTAGCCTCTTTTCTACTATAAATCAATATAACACTGATGACTTTCTTTTGGCTACATCTTCGTTTTTAAGCTGGATAAACCTCTGCAACAGGCTACTACTGTCTGTAACACTAGCATCAACATGCAGATCAATAAGTATTTGTTGTTATTTTTAGTTGCCTACAGAACTACAATATATACCTATATTACACTCTCCATTGTGAAATGATTGTTCAAAGCATCAAGACACATGAACCAAAGTTGAACCCCTTAAATCAGCTCAGTTGGTAACCACATAAATCAACATTCACAGAAATGATTTCGTACAAGCTGACTGTCTGATATCTGACTGAAATACATGAAGTATAACTAGTTAAAGTGATTCATGACTAATACCAAATTAAATGTTCCTATTCTAATATGACCAGTATCATTCCTTTTATGCAGGGTACAACTTAACAAAAACTAGACATCTGAATAAACTTGCAATGTAAAACAAACATATTGCCATAGAGCTAAATTTTACTATATGAAAGGGCCTTACAGTTTTTTTTCTCTCTCTCTCTCTTTTCTTTTTTTTTTTTTTGTACAGGTTAGGCAGAATAGGTAATAACATATGCCCTTTACTGTGGTACCACTTCTGCTTTACACAGCATGCAATTAAGAGACATTAAGAGAAGCTTGCAATTAACAATACTTTGGTGTGTGTTATGATTGTTAAGATGCTCCTCGAACTATGATCATGACCAGGAAGTCCTCTTCTGTTTTGGCAAGAGCTTTCGCAGATGAATCTAAGAACTGCTGAGAGAAATCACAGGGCGGAAAAGCGTGCAGGACCCCAGCACTGTCCTTATCTCTACTGGCCCCGACAGGTAAACTGATGACCCCAGCGGCTTGCTTTTGCTTCAGGTAGGAAACCAAGTTGCGCAGGGGCCTCTGTGTTGATGCTGCTGGGTCTGAAGACGAAGTCTCCTCAGAGATGCCTGGGACGGCCAGAAGAACCGCATACCCACCTGGGCCTGCGACTTTGATGCGGCGAGACACTTCGTCGATCTTGGGCTGGTCGAGGCGAAGGCGTTGTGTGATGCGTAGCTGACTGACCTTGCCGCCTGTGCTGCCGTCGATAAGGAGACTGGTGGCAACGCTCAGGTCTCCCTCTAGGAGGTGCATGCTAGCTGGGAAGTTGCTGTTCTTCAGGAGTAACATGCCATTCCAGGCCATGCTCAGCTTCCCCCCTGCATCTTGCTTTGAGGGGTTGCTGCCTTTGGAGCTGCCCTCAGATCGGTCTCTCTTGGAGGCACCTTTGGCTGAATCACCTAATTTGCGTTTTCTCTCTGCTGGACTAGCGCCGATACTGGACTCTGAGAGGCAGCCACTGCTTTTGAGGCGCTTCTCGCCGGGGGCTCTGTCCAGGCTGCTGCGGCTCTCTCGTGCTGGGGATGCTCGGTCGGCTCTCGCTGGCCGCTCAGAGTCACTGAAACGTCCGTCACGGCTGCTACCACCTGGGCTGCCCTCTAGGGAGGGCGGTCTGCGACGTCGGGCTGCCCACTCACTGCTGCTGTCAGGAGAGCACTCCAGATGTCTCCCATCCTCCATGAGGCGGCGTTTACGTGCAGGGTCCCTGCCTGGCAGCTCCCTCTCCAGAGACCACGCCTCTCGCCGTCGTTCACGTTCCAAGTGTTCGAGGGGCTCAAATGCAGGAGTTCTAACACGTTCACGAATGGCAGGTGCTGGCCACTCAGCCCCAGCATACAGTTCTCTGTCTCTGAAGTGCAGTGGAGGAGGAGTCCTTTCTCGGACTCTGATGGCCTCAGGGGTGGCACGATGGACGAAAGACTCGGCCACAATTTCATAGTGTTGCAAGGGGAGGGGCTGCAAGAACTGTTGCTGGTAGCGGTGCTCTGTGTCAGCAAAGTCCACCCTCAGCCGTCTGTCTGGACCACCAAGAGGAAAACCACGCATGTGCGTGCAGGCTGCCTGAGCGGCATCCAAGCTTTCATACTGAATATATGCCCAGGTGTCCCCTTTTCTGTAGTCTATAGTCCTAATAGTTCCAAAGCGATCAAATTCCCTTGCTAATGCAGTCAGAGGGACCCACGGTCCAAGACCGCCCACCCATAGCCGTGTGGTGGGGGTCGCTTTGCCATATCCAATTTTTATGGGGTTTCGGCCAACAACTTTCCCAGACATGCTTATTTTTGCACGATGGGCCATGTCCAAGTTCTCAAATTTGAGAAAGCCATAGGTGCTGCTTTGGCCACGAGTGGGTCTTTTAATGTCTACCTCAGTGATGGTCCCAAATCTTTCAAAGGCCCTCCTCAAATCGTTTTCAGTGACAGTAATATCCAAATTACCCAGAAACAGTGTGCGGTTGGCTCTCTGATCATCCTCTGGAGAGATAAAGTCCTCCTCGCGGAAAGGAGCGGCCCGCTCTGCAATGTAAGCAGGCCTTGCCCTTGCTTCATAAAAGGCAAATTCTCTTTCCCTTTCAAGCTCTCTGGGTAAGGGAGGGGGTGGGGGAGGAGGAAGCCTTCCGAGCGCTAACTGCTGTAACCTGTAGTCCCTATAGCCTAGGCCAGTTGGAGAGAGCGGCCTCTGCGTATGCAAATGTCTATGGCCTGCTACGACAGAAAAATGGTCCTTGTCAACTGGAGACCGACTTCTCCTTCTATTTAAATAGACCGCCTCGATTTTCAAAGGACGGTCATACAGCACCAAGCGGCCTCGTGCGTGCTTTGCCGCCCTAGCATCATCCGGTCTCCTAAAGTTCACAAATGCAATTCTCTCGTCGTTGACTCGGCTGATTTTAACACTCACGTCACCAAATTTTTTGAATTCGTGGAAAAGCCCATCCTCGATTTCCTCGTCGCTCAGCTGGGAGCCGAGCTCGCTGATTTTTAAAGTTTTGTACTCACTTTCGTTGGTGGGAAGCGGAGCGCGTGATTCCCCGCGCGAGTTGCTGCGGGCGGCTGCCTCTAAAGACAGACTCGAGGCGTGATTCTTGCTGCTCGAGCTTGCAACAGGGCTGGTGTAACCGTGATTATTTCCAGTCCGACTGGAGACATGTCCGTCAAAATCTCGACCATCTCGTTTGTCTCCGATCAATCCCCGTCTTGCAGTACCCCCTTCGCTTTTAGATGAACTATTGCCGTTGTTGCTTCCACCACCAGAAATCGAGATAACCCCCATTTTCTTACTGGTTGGGTGGCTTCCTCCCCTGTCTCGTATATCATCCAAGGCCCTTGAACGCTTTTTCACCGGCGACCGCTCTTTCCCCTTCATGTTAGATATCCTCAAGCTTTGCGCAGCTAACTATAAACTTTTTAACAATTATGCTACCGCGATGTCGGCGAATTTAAGTGAGAAATGTTATAATTTGTTCAGTGTCCCTGCGGTAAAACAACCGCATTCGCCATCTTGTCAAAGCTAAAACACATCCCGCCCACCGACTTTGATTGGCTTGAAGATCTGAGAAACGTCAACACTATTGGTTGTCGTGTCTGTCGATCGAGGCTGCCCGTACGCCCAATACACTCAGGGGGTCAGGAATTGGCTGGTTAGCAGGTTCCTGTTAGCACCTGCTGGTAGATACTGGAACTACACCACCTGATGGCAAATGGCATATTTCTCCATAGGCAGCCATTCAAAATTAGCCGTGTTTTATGACGAAATAAAAAAAATTCCAATAACCATTTTAGTATAAATTATTTCATTACATTATAGTATATAGTCATCAGGTTATGGATTGTTTTTGAATGGCTCTTATAAGCGTCAAATTGATTTATATTTTCCCCTATCTATTCCCATTGACGACTGATCAGTCACGTGACACCCGATCCCGGAACCGAGTGCCCATGAGCAACGATGGCAGTCTCCATTTCGCTAGCTTTCTGGGAACCCTGCGCTAGCTGTGCACAGTCATAGAGATGAATGGGGATGCTAACCTATAGCTCTCTCCATGTATTTAGTAACTCCATGAGTACACCATTTTAGCTCCAAATGTTAAATATTTATCTTAGCCCCTTCATAAACAGGGGAGGTGTCATTCAACGAACTTTCCCTCAGGTTTTAAGGAAATACACAGATATATTATTTACCTCTGAGTTTTATTCCATTCTTAAATCAAATGATACATCATTGTTAGTGGGAGATAAATATTTTGAAATTGAAAGTGTTTTAGAACGTTTCGTCTGCAATTGAAAGAGGTGTTTCGACTTACCTTACATTTAATTTAAATTAGAAATATATGATCTATAAAATGTGTTTGGTAAAATAAATGAAAAAATTAAAAATGTTGTAGTTCACTTTATGCCCAACAGATGGAGACGTTTACATGTTTCTCTGAGGTGAACGGAAGTGGTTTTTGTTGTTGTTGTTGTTGTTGTTGTTGTTGTTTGTTTTTTGTTTTTTTAAATAGTGTAAACTCGATGTTTGTGTGATGCTGAATGTAGCTGTCAAAGATGTTTCAGCCACATAAAATGTAATTTCTTTAGAAATTTTAGAAAGAAACCTCCTATACAAATATAATTAAACACTCTCTAATTGAAATAAATGTATCACACCTAATACAAATACAAAATCCAACACAATATATAGCTTACTTATAGGCCTACAGACATACTAGTACACAAATTCAATTGCTGACCTGACATTCAAAACCGAATTTTCCTGCTGTAGGCCTTGTCATCAAAACAGCTCAACCTTATCTCCTTAACTTTACACATTTCTGCTCTAGTTTGTGTTCATTTTAAATCTGCATCTGGCTAATACTACAGCTCTGGAAATAATTGAGAGACCATTGCAAAATTATCAGTTTCTCTGAATCTACAGATCCTCCAGCAGATTTCACAGTGGGTGCGAGACACTGTGGCTTGTAGGCCTCTCCAGGTCTCCGTCTAACCATTAGATGGCCAGATGGAGGATCGGTGATGATCTGGGGGTGCTTCAGCAAGGCTGGAATCGGGCAGATTCGTCTTTGTGAAGGACGCATGGATCAAGTCATGTACTAGGTTATCCTGGAAGAAAACTTGCTTCCTTCTGCTCTGACAATGTTCCCTAACTCTGAGGATTGGTTTTTCCAGCAGGACAATGCTCCATGCCACACAGCCAGGTCAATCAATGTGTGGATGGAGGACCACCAGATGAAGACCTTGTTATGGCCAGCCCAATCTCCAGACTTGAACACCATTGAAAATCTCAGGAATGTGATCAAGAGGAAGATGGATGCCACAAGCCATCAAACATAGACGAGCTGCTTGAATGTTTGCACCAGGAGTGGCATAATGTCACCCAACAGCAATGTGAAAGACTGGTAGAGAGCATGCCAAGATGCATGAAAGCTGAAATTAAAAATCAGGGTTATTCCACCAAATATTGATTTCTGAACTCTTCCTAAGTTAAAACAGTATTGTGTTGTTTAAAAATTAATATGAACTTGTTTTCTTTGCATTATTCAAGGTCTGAAAACACGGCATCTTTTTTTATTTTGACCAGTTGTCATTTTCTGCAAATAAATGCTCTAAATGACAATATTTTAATTTGGAATTTGGAAGAAATGTTGTCAGTACTTTATAGAATAAAACAAAAATGTTCATTTTACTCAAAAACATACCTATAAATAGTAAATCCTATAAATTTGCAGTGGTCTCTTAATTTTTTCCTGAGCTGTATATCTGGTGTGTCTGTGCTAACACAGCCTACAACATTTAGCACACTAAACACATTGCATTCTTCAACCCACAACATCCTGCCAGTTTTACTGTACTTCTCATCAATTTAGTTACGCTTCTCTTGTGTTCCTGTATGTTTTTATCTCATCCTTTAATCTGGGATTTAATGAGTTTGCATGTGTAGAGCTGGCTCCACTGTCTTGAAAGGTCAGGCTGGAATTCGAAGCTGTGGGTGTGGAGAGAGTTTGTGTCAGCCTCCCTTTCTATCCTCTATTATTGGAACCACATGTCAGCTCTCTCAAAATACGGCATGGTCCGCTAAACTGGCACTTAATGTGATCCAGCATTGCTGTCATCCTGAATGCACAATGGAAAGAAGCAGCAGGAACTGCTTGCCCCAAAGTGATTGTCGATCTGTTCTCGTTCAGAGAATTAGGTAAATGAGAGGAGCTTTGAAAATCCTGTCACTGCAGCTTGTCAGCTTTTTCATCTCAAACAATTTGGTCTTATGTGTCATCTAAATTAAGTGAATCACCCTGAAAGAGTGGCTGTCAGGATTGGTATGCAGTCATAAAACCCAGATCAAGCTGAAAGTCCATACCAGTCACATTTCTGGGACTAAAAAAATTAAAAACACTTTAACTTTAGCTATTTCCCACATTGGATTGGCATAAAAAAAAACAACAACACACAAACAACATGAGAAACTATGTTTTTGACATTAACTTTCTTTAGAAATACACTTTTTGTTGTTCTTTAGAAGCTCTGTACTTATGAGGTACAGTTTAGTTATAAAAATTTTCACCAAGCCAAAACTGAATAATTGTATTGGATTTATGTACATTTATTTGTAATTGATTTAAAACCCATTTAAATCCATACAAAAATGTCAGAGGATTCCAATCAGGTGCTTGTCTGTGAAGGCTCCTCTAGTTTTAAAATAATTGCTATGACAATTTCACCTTCAAACAGTTTGTTAACACTTTATTTCCTTAAATACTGTAATCCATCCGCCAGAGCCTTGGAGTCTGCAGTGCTTTTCAAAATTTGTTTTGATTTTTGGTCAGGACCATTGGATCATAGCATGTAAGTTGACTCATAACTCATTGGGCTTGTGGTTCTGCCCCTGTTGTCAGACACCAGACCTATGGTTGATGGGTGTGATGGAGAGCCTTGGAATTCATCATCAATTCAATAGTGAGGGGTTTTGGTTGCTCAGTTGGATTTATATTAGCAGGGCTAGCACATGCTGCTGATGCACTGAGTGACACTTGATAGCCTGTACAGCAGGCCAACAGCTAAATATAATTTTACAATGCCACCGACTGAGAGATTAGAATACAGTAATACAATATGGCTGTATCCTCTCTCAAATACAAAAACATTTAATCCAAAATGTAAAGTATTTATCTAGCCATAACTGGCACAAAAATATATTGTGGATCGTCAGTGGTGATGTATCTGAATGCACAAAGTCGAAAAATTTAAAATCATTTATTGACTGTCATAATGGGGCTAAAACACTTGGCTGCATACACTGAAACTATGAGATTGACATTAACATACTTAAACACGCACATCTTCTTTGGTAATTAATATTATACTGTTTTTGCAAAATTCAGTATCCAAGAAACATTTGTAAAATTGTACATTAAAGGGATGATTCATCCAAAAATGAAAATTCTCTCATCATTTACTCACCATCATGCCATCCCTGATGTGAATGGCTTACTTTTTTCTGCTAAACACAATATTTTAGAAAAATATCTCAGCTCTGTAAGTCCATACAATGCAAGTGAATTGTGGCCAGAACTCTGAAGGTCAAAAAAAGCACATAAAGGCAGCATAAAAGTAATCCATACAACTCCAGTGGTTAAATCCATGTCTTCAGAAGTGATATGATAGGTGTGGGTGAGAAACTGATGAAGTCCTTTTTTACTATAAATTCTCCTCCCTGCCCAGTAGGTATGCATGAATAATGTGAATTGGCAAAAACAAAAGAAGAAGAATGTCAGAGTGAAGGTGGAGATTTATAGTAAAAAATGGACTTAAATATTGCTCTGTTTCTCGCCCACACCATATCATATAGCTTCTGAAAACATGGATTTAACCACTGGAGTTGTATGGATTACTTTTTTGCTGCCTTTATATGCTTTTTGGACCTTCAAAGTTCTGACTACCATTCAGTTGCAATGAATGGACCAACAGAGCTAAGATATTCTTCTAAAAATCTTTGTTTGTGTTCTACTGAAGAAAGATGGTCATACACATCTGGGATGGCATGAGGATGAGTGAATGATGAGAGAATTTAAATTTTTGGGTGAACTATTTCTTTAAGGCAAGTTGTGTGCCAAGCCTTTGGGGCCCACTGGGTTTCAATATACTCACACAAACAAACAAGATGCTTCCATATGGAAACAGATTAAAACAAAGAGACATATCTTTGTCTGCAGAAAAAAGGTGTGTATTGAGTGTTAAAAAGTGTCCTGCAGTTCTTTGTTTCTGAGTAACACTAATATGCCTGTATGTGCAGGCATGCTAACTGTTTGTTGGCTCAGTGATGCCATTACAATTGCTGCAGCTTGATGG
Source organism: Myxocyprinus asiaticus (assembly GCF_019703515.2). NCBI lineage: Eukaryota > Metazoa > Chordata > Actinopteri > Cypriniformes > Catostomidae > Myxocyprinus > Myxocyprinus asiaticus. The sequence goes on along the minus strand of NC_059376.1, from coordinate 26,807,259 downwards.
TCATGTTGGCCAGGATAACAGGCTGCCTGGGTCTTTGGTTTTCATCCGCAGGGCCACAAGGCCTGAGGGTTTGAATTCAGACTCTGGTACTGGTTCAAAGGAATGGGCTCCCAGGCCTCCAGGGAAGCCATGGAGTGAATATATCCCATTGATGCTGGAGTGGTGGGGTGGGTGATGGTGATGGTGATGGTGATGATGAGGATGAGGATGACCTGGGGATGCAGACATACCCATAAGCCCAGGTAGGTTGCTATGGGGATGGGGATAAGAGGTCATACAGGATGACGCCATGTTTTCCGATCCCAGGACACAGCCAGTGCCTGCTCCGCCTGCTCCGCCTGCACCTCCCGTTACTGCGCTGCCTGGCCATAAATTATTTTGCATCTAGAAGCACATGCAAGGCAAAAAAAAAAAAAAAAAAAAAAAAACATTAGTAAATGATTGTAATATGTCCATGAATTAATTACAATGATTGCATGATATCTAATAAAATAATAATAAATAAATAAAAAGGCACTTATCAAGCAGCTCCCCAGTGTGTGTTAAAATATTAAAAAAAAACAAAAAAAAAAAGAAAAAATAATAAATTCTTAATTTCTTGCTCTCTCTTACGGTCTCTTTTTTTTTTTATGAGTATGTGTATTCATGTGTGTACCTGGTATGAGTCGGAGCGAGGGAGAAGGGAGATATCATATGTAGCAGCAAAGTGGTTTCGCACCTCTTGCATTTTCCCGTAGCGCTCTCGTTTCCTCCATTTGGCCCGTCTGTTTTGGAACCAAACCTGTGGTGGGGGGTGGGGTGAGGGTGCAAAGAAGAAATGTATTGTGATGAGGCATTGCTTTGATATAAAGGTATGCCCTGTTAGAATTAAAGACATCCACCACCTTAAAAATGTTAACATATTACTTTTTTTTTTTTTTTTTTTTTTTGTGCTATTGTGAAACTGTTTATTAATGGTTCTCAATGACAGTTTTAACAATTCATTTTTAACAAGGAATTTATTAAATGAGCAACATTAATCGTATAGAAAGCATTTACATCCTAATTCTAATGTACATCAGAATATCCATTGCTTCTTACATGCATACCATGCATAGATAATAACTTGCCCCAAGGTGGAGTCTAACACACCTGCACTCTTGCCTCTGTGAGCTCCGTCCTCAGTGCCAGCTGTTCCCGTGCATACACATCAGGGTAATGTGTCTTCTGAAAGACCTTCTCCAGCTCCTCCAGCTGAAAGGTGCTGAAAGTCGTCCGGTTTCGCCGCTTCTTGTTCTTGCCTGAAAGGTCGATGGAGTCAGCGATGGAGTCTCCAGTCAATCCGTTGGACGGCTCTTTCAATTTTCCGCAGCACTCAGAGTCCAGAGTGGGATAGCCAAGGGTCTTGGATAAGGGCTTATCTCCTGCTGACACCAAGATAAAATGACTGCTGTTCAGGGCAGTGTTACAGGTGGACAGGATTTGCCACTAAAAGCAGATTTGAGATCAGTATGGTCTCTAATATATACAAGACTGTGCACAAGCAAATTCAACATTTTATAAAAAGATGAGTAGTTAGCTACAGTGCTTTTTTGTCTGCTCACCCTTGTTTCATATATGCTGTCAGCTGAAGAGACCTGATATGCTGAACAAAACAGAAGCTGAATGACCCACTGCTGTCATTAATGCTGTATAATTAGTTATCCTCTCCTGTAATAAAGCTAGCTGTCTGACAAAGATAAGTGACCTCAAAATAATTTTAAAATTATGTAGTATAATAAGTATATATAAAATTAAAATTAAAATGCAGTTAGTATTTATACATTCTGTAGCATAAATTTAAAAATGTTGCATTGCAGGTTTTCCATTTAAAAATATTGCTTTACTATTCATTTTACTACAATATACAGGTCTCTTTATATATATATATTGAAACATTGTATTGCAGTTGTGATGAATAGCCTGTGTATGCTCAATGTATATTCATCATAAAAGTTATTATCTAATACTGTAATTCCCCTTACTGGCTTAAAAATGATTAGAAACATTCAAATAAAAACAAAAATATCTTTGCTTTTCATATTTTAAATAGCAGGCCATTGAAATAATCTTTTACAGACACACTGAAATGTATTACACATACTTTAACAAAGACAGTAACAAGCACTGTCAGTAGAGCTTGTTTTGATTAAACTTGAAAACTGAGTTTGAATGGATTAAGAATGAAGGCAATCTTTTTTTTTTTTTTAAGATTTTTTAGCTAAATTGTTGCTTGATCAGGACCGAAAGAAAAGAAAACATGTCATTACAATGTCCTATTAAATTTTGATGTGATAGGTTAAAAGGTGGTAAGAAGTAGAAGAGTTTAGACCAAAAAAATAGAGAAAAAAATCTGTTTAAACGACTATAATAATAAACAGAATTTAAACAGGATGTGTTTTCTTTTCTCCGGAGAATATAAAAGATGGGAAGTGATGTTTTAAAAGAAGTGAAGCCTTCTTATGGCTTTGCCACAACAGAGGGTGTCTTTTTAAATGACTACTTGTATTTAAAAAAAAAAAAAAAAAAAAAAAACGTATTTGTAAATGTCGGTTTCATGGGAATTTGGGAAAATTCTATTGCATTTTTTTTAAATTAGTGTAAAATAAACAACATACACACTAAAAAGAAATAACATTAATTCATTTAATTCTTAAGTTCTATGGAAAAGAAAGTAAAGAACATGCCTCAGTGCATTATAGTCTAGATGTCCTAATGTAGCTGGATTCAAAAGTTTTAAAATGTCTTATTGAGATTTCTTATAGCTGTCTGATTATGTCATGCATAGAATAAACCCCTGAAAGAACCTTTCTGAGGGTAATGAAATATGATAATGTAATGATATTTGAACCACATCATGGGTTGAATCATTTAAACCATGATCTTCTTGGTCAATATAATGGCAAAATAACTTAATTAAAACAAATAATAATAATAATAATAATAATAATAATAATAATAATAATAATAATAATAATAATAATGATAACAAAGACACATATAGACTCCAAGTAATGTCTGAAAATAACAGTGATGCATGGTCCCCTGACAAGAACTCAATTGTTTTGCGTCTGAATGAGTGAAAATATTTATGTTAAGACAGATATTTAAAACACCCTATCTCGGGTCATAAAATATCCTTAGGCAGTTTTCTTTAACGCTCAAAGTCTCTCTCTGCTCAGTGATTACAAATAGCGGAAATATATTTATAGTTCTTCCTAATTTAATTTTACCAAAACAGAGCAAACCATTCACTACATCCACATAAGTGTGTTTGGAAAAATACTAAACTCAATTTTAGGAACATAGGATATCCCATACTGTAATTTATCTTAGTTTTTTTTAGAACAAGTCAAGAATTAAGACCTTAATTAAATGACCTAAATTCTCCTTTTATTCATTTTAATTTATTTTTGCCTTCAAATTAATCTCCAAAATTTATTCATTGGCCTTCAAGATGAAGTTGTTAAATTAATTAAGTTAAAATTTAAAGAATGACAAAAATAGTCGTTCAGAGAATATAGATTATAAAGCGAGTCCAGTGATGTATCAGTAACATGATAGACCCTCTAATCTCTGCCACACAGTAAAAATATAGGCCTGTAATATATCCTGGCAGGCTAGCACTGCAAGCCAAGAGACAAAACAGATTGTGTTGGCCTCTCAGTGGCAGGCTACACAAAATTAAAATGTCATAATATTAAGCATGGCCATTTAACACTAGTTTCCTGTGACCAATCAAATCCAGGCTAAATTTGCTCGACATACCTCCATAAGCGTTACCAATTAAAAGCCTAATGCCAATCTACTTGATATAACAGGTCCCGTAGGCTATCGCGTAATATCAGTAAAATCAGTTCTTTCAGTAACATGACTTGTTTACACGTTCATATGGAAATGCTAAATATATTGTGGGGTTTTCCGAAGCAGAACGTTAATCGCATGTACAATAAGGCTACTTAATTTCCCAATAATATCATTATCTATAAATAGCACGTAAAATCGTTCGTAAACTAAGGAGAGGCTCGAACCACTCATGTGCAACTTAAACAGTCCTTTCTCCTTGCTTCAAATTTGATCAGACACTTAAAGTAGCCTATGTTAATGCATTTTGGTCATTGCAAAGCCATTGTACACAATATCCGAAAAAAAGTTTAAAGCCTATTCTTCATTTCAACAATGCCATTGATTTAACAAGAAAACATATATGGCCCTGAAATAGTAACAAGGCCTATATAATATATATATATTTGAGTGAGAGTCTGCAGTTTGAGCTCTTCCCCCTCCTCGTCTTCCTATAATGGCAGATTCAAATATGCTCCAGTTGCATAGTCTGTTACAAAATGGAAGTCACATATTGCATATTGCATGGCAGTTAGAAGTGCACAGTGCTTAGGCTTCAAACTCTGATGCCCGTCATTGGAATCCTGTTCTGTGTGCTTCTTATAAGTTTCCAGCCAAAGGAGCACAGCCAGAATAAGCAGAAACCCCAGAATGATCCACACAACGGACAATCACGTTTAATGCATTTTTTCTTGGGCTACTTTCATTAATCTCTATGAAACTGAGCATCAATATTTCAGAAACCTGTCTTATAGCCAGCATTATTTCATTATTAAATTAAGAAATGCTTCACAAAATTCAGCCCCTCGAAAAGATGACGTGCAATTTCTATGATTGGCAGCAGACAAACTCCTGAACATATTGGTGAAAGTTTAGCATTTGTTCATCTTTGGACCTGGCTCCCATAATGTTGCACCAAGTTCTACAGGCGTTAACCAAGCATAACAAATAAACAAATACATAATAAAGTTGATAATAAGATTTTAGGATTGTACTTTGCAACTTTATCCGGAAACCCAGCCATTAAGTTTGGAGAAAATTTAGAAAGAATCCTTAAGCGTCATAGAATGTTTTAAAAATCTGCTATGTATGACGGGAAGTCAGTGTTCATGTTTAGGATATGTCACAGAGTAGGCCTACATTTTAAAACAAACAAGACAGACCATATGACACGACCTCAGAGCTGCGGAGACAAAGGAGTTCCGCAATCCACTGCCGTCTCTGGCGTTTACATGATATTTTTCTGAATATAGTTATCATTAGATTCTTTATGAACAGTACACCTCGCAATATTTTTTTATAGCTAGGTTTATATAAAGCAGAAATAACTGTTGAAATGTATAGTTCTGGCCTGAGCAGACACTAAAACTGTCAATCATATAGGCGCAGTCAATGATTTATATATATTATAGGCCTAATATTAAAATGTAGCATGGCTCTTGTACTAATATGACCTGAACTTAACTGACAGACAAAGCTCTTACAACCTGAAAGAGGAAACTGTTGTAAAATAAAGACTAACACGTTCCCTTAATTAGGGCAAGTCAATTTTTTCAAGACCCCAAAAATGGTATTTTAAAAAAAAGTAAAATAATAATAATAAAAAATAAATAATAGGGCCTATGCCCCTAGTATTTGTTTTTATTTTTTTTATTCATTTTTATGTTTGTAGGTTCTTCGTCCTATTGATGTAACATGTTCATAATCATTTTTGAACTGTTATTTGAAGATCTGTGTTTGACAACTGAGTAGCTTCACTGAAATGTGCAAAAACGCAGTTAAAATAGGCCTAATGACACATTGGCTGTTTTTTTTTTTTATTATTGGGAATGCAAAAAAGGGCCTTTGTATAAATACAGCTGTATAAATGTATAAATGTAAGTGCATATACATAAAAGGCATTGACAATAGATAAAAAAAATAAGAAAAAGAAATACAAAAAAAAAAAAAAAAAAAAATGAAACGAGACAGCCTCGATGACGTATGCGGCGTATTAATACCAAATGCATTTTGGTAATTGCAAAGCCATTGTACACAATATCCGAAAAAAAGTTTAAAGCCTATTCTTCATTTCAACAATGCCACTGATTTAACAAGAAAACATATATGACCCTGCAATAGTAACAAGGCCTATATAATATATATATATTTGAGTGAGAGTCTGCAGTTTGAGCTCTTCCCCCTCCTCGTCTTCCTATAATGGCAGATTCAAATATGCTCCAGTTGCATAGTCTGTTACAAAATGGAAGTCACATATTGCATATTGCATGGCAGTTAGAAGTGCACAGTGCTTAGGCTTCAAACCAGACTTTCTTTATTCACATAGTGTCCCTCTATGATTTGTAGACCTACATTTGAGTGATTCACAATCACAATAGCTCTGATGCCCGTCATTGGAATGCTGTTCTGTGTGCTTCTTATAAGTTTCCAGCCAAAGGAGCACAGCCAGAAAAAAAAAAAAAAAGGAAACGAAACAGCCTCGATGACGTATGCGGCCGAGAAACGCGACCTCCGGAGGACGCATCCTTCCAAACGGGACACAGCCATTGTCAAATACAGCCTATTAGTTTCAAAGTGCTTAACAAAACATGTGGGTTACAGATCAAACGAATAAATAATTAGATTAAAATAACTAAATTAATCATTAAATAAAGGCATAATCAGCACATTTAATTAATCAAACACAATCATTGTGACATAATTCTGGATAATTGGATACATTTAATGATATTAGGCCCATGAATCAGATAGACCTACACTCCAATAAACAGTTTTACCAATTAAATAGCATGTGTAAACGAAATATATTTATGTTTTTCCGTGATATTACTCCACAATGTCCTCTTTGTCCTTTTTACTTTGGTCTTATTAAGAGTTTTAATAATGCTGAGTAAACGATGACGGATGAGATTTATTATTATTATTATTATTATTATTATTATTATTATTTTACCACCCAGACACCACTACGACCAAAGCACTCAGATACAGTCGAGACGTTTTTTTTTTTGTTTTTTTTTTTTTTTTTTTTTTTGGCGCTGACATGCAATATTGAACTAAAAAGTTTTCACTTACCATCGGAATTGTTCTCGTAAAATGACGAGTTCTTCTCACTGATCGATAAGGTATTTTGGTCCTGGTTCATATTCTCTAGATACTTTGTATGCTTTCCAGGCGATGAGCGTGGAGTTGCAGTGCAAACACCGTGCGTAAAGTCCGCAGAACCGGCGTCAGTATAACGTCCCATTGGCTGTGTGTTAAAAAACTCATGTCGCTGCACTTGTGGAAGATGTGGGGACTTTTGGAGATCTTCACACTGAAAGAAAGAGCCGGAATTATGCTCCAAACTCGGGGATTTCTCCGGCGTGATCCTGTTTGGGGGCGAGGAGAAAGACAAACAACTCTCCGTCTCCATCACCTTGTCCCGAGCGCCAGAGCGCAGACAGTGTACCAAGATGCTGTTGACAGAGAACAAGTTTGTGTATAAGCGAACGAGAGGGTGATTTTTTTCACCTCTTCATTTCAGGTGGGTGGGATTTAAAGGATCAGACACAAAAGACCCGTGAACTGGGAGGGGGCGACTGAGACAGCGGTCTGATTCAATATGCCTTGCACTCAATCACGTGCGACTCCTGTCAATTAACCATTTAACTTTTCCAACGTTCTCTTAATGAAAACATTTTTATAGCCCAAATGGAGATAAAATAATGAGTTTGGGTGATAATTGTCGAGTAATTACTGAAAGCATGGCCGACGAGACTTTATAACCCTAAATCACCTAATATTGAGTCCAGATTTGATATTGAGATATTGAGTCCAGGGTTTTATGCGCGACACTGCTGGTCGCTGTCAAAGCAAAATCAAGAACGGATCATTCGTGCGAAAGAGAGCTTACTGGTTCTAAAATGCTGTATATGATACGCCCCTATGGATCAAGAATCGATGGCAAAATTGTGTTATTTTGAATTTACTAAGATTTGACTATACACAACCCATGTATAAATGTCATTAGGCCTTTCAGTTTTAGTTATGATTCAGATTGAAAGTTTCAGGAAAAGCTGGAACATTATCGCATTTTATTTTCACAAATTTTGATTACGATTTAGGCAAAATATAGAGGAAAGTAGGCGCAAACACATTTATGAGTAAATAAATCATTGTAACTGGACTTTATCTTTGTCATGTTTCAGACAGAAAATAGGCTACTATTCATACGCCATATGCTGGTTGAATCTGGGCTATACTCACGTTAGTTAAAATGTTATTCGAGATAAAGTAAATTAACAATAACAGATGCAATATGCCTATATGTTATATATCATAGTAATAATAATAATAGCCTAAAAATAATTTAACTTTTTATTATTTCTATATTAGTATCTTATACAATAAAAAACATGTTAAACTATATAATAAACAACAACAACAACAACAACAACATTCACTTCAGTAAAAGGGTTTTCCACTGAGTTTTTGAACATTCAATCTTCCCATATACCTCAAATCTGTCAAAACAATTTAAAGGGCTATAGTTTTAACAGTAACACAGTCAGTTTATATTGTCTTATTGAACGACGAGAGATGTTCACACCACCAGCTAAATAACTGGAGAAAAGAGCGCGTTTGGTCAATGCGTGATTAATGCGCAATAATTAATATTATCCAACCGCTTATTTAAAGTCCATGATTATAAAACATTACAGAGAATTTACATTCACCTTAGAATAAAAATAACTTTAACCCACCTGTTATTTTTTCAATTTTTACCATCCCTGTGGCAAAGAATACAACTTCAGTCCTAAAATTGACACACACACACACACACACACACACACACACACACACACACACACACACACAACCCTAAACCCTACCCCTAAACCTAACCCTAACAAAAAACTTTCTGCATTTTTACATTTTCAATAAAACATCGTTTAGTATGTTTTTTAAAGCGATTTAAATTATGGGGACACTAGAAATGTCATCATAAACCACATTTATAGCATAATACCCTTGTAATTACCAGTTTGCAACCTAAAAAAAAGTCCTCGTAATCCACTTAAACCTGCCCACACACACACACACACACACACATATATATATATATAAGAGAGAGAGAGAGAGAGAGAGAGAGAGAGAGAGAGAGAGAGAGAGAGAGAGACCTAAAGGTCTGGAGCAAACCACCTATAGCTACCTTTTAAATTTTCAGGAGAAAATGTCACATACAGAATGTTCTTTCTTCTTCTTCTTCTTCTTCTTCTTCTTCTTCTTCTTCTTCTTCTTCTTATTATTATTATTATTATTATTATTATCAGTTTAGGTAATAAAAATCCAACCCAGGAGATACATTTATTCCCCAATTATCTTTTACATATTTATTTATATATTTTTTTATTTATTTATTTTTTATTTTTTTATCAATTCAAAGGTTTAGGAACATTTTGTAGACTCCGAATTGATACAAAACGAACAAGCAAACACATCTCACGTGCCGATGTCCAAAGTGTTGTCAATTCATCTTCCAGTGTGGAGTTGCAAAGTTTTGGTTGAGTTTGGACATCCATAAATCAAAGAAATTCAAAACGGTTGATTATGGTGTGGCTGCGCCAATCTCTGCAATCCATCTCTAAACATATAGCACTTATACGGTGCTCGCACTGCTCTCCATGATGTCTAACAGTTTTTTGGATATCTATAAGGATCACGGAGCCAACCTGACGGACAAGTGTAAACATTAGTCCATTTGCCTCGTCAGCCAACATAAGTAGCCTACTGTTTTATTCTGTGCTGAATTTACCAAGCTAAAAGACAGGGCAGATATCACTTCCCCTGACAAGCGGCTTTGTTTCACTTGAGTTTTTCGCAAATAAAAAAAAAAAAAAAAAAAAAAACGAATCGATTCTATGATGCTGCTGGTTAAGACTAAACATAAATCTCAGATTCTGAGGAAAGATTTTAATTGTTGCATATACTTTGAAGAATCTAACAGCTTTTTTATTTTTATTTTGGTTATTGGGGTTTCAGTATAATATTCAAAATAATAGGTAAAGGAGATTCAAATGAATAATTATTTATAAACAAGGGCAAAAGAGGAAACCGAATTTGCTGAAACCTTTTAGCAATGGCCCAGACTGAGCCATTCACAGACTAGATGAAGATGGTAAAGTTAGAATAAAAACGCTGTCTTTCATTACGGTGATACAAAAAGAGGCAGAGGAACCACCATTAATTACCGAGCAGAGGTTAATCAAAAAGACATGACCGCTATAAACCAGACTGACGCTCGTGGTTGCAGTGGCATGTTTGTAACCCAATTAATGAAGAACATGACTTAGATTAGGATGTTGTGGGAGCTCTAGAAACATGGGCGCAAATTGGAGACCCTGTGCACGACAGGACCACAGCACGCTGTCTGCCCAATTAAACTAAAGCTACTGATCTTATGCATGTGCTGGTCATGTAAAGGCAAAGTGAACATGATAAATGTGTAAAAAACAAGCATCAGCTGTGAAGTAAATAATGTAGTGTAAAGTTGGTGTAACAGAGTAAATAGGCAGATCCTAAAAACACTATAAATGTTTAATTTATTAATAAGTGAATGTAGAATGCATGCTGCTAATGGTGATGATCATAACAATTATGCCTATTTAAAAATATATACTCTGTCTACATCTACTCTTTGAACTTCAATATGTATTTTTTTAATGCTAATAAATGCACTCTGGACAACTTTTGTTGTGTTTGAGACAAGTTTCTGTTTGAGCCAGTAGCTTTCAACAAGTTTTGTGATTCTTGCACAAGGAGGTTAAATGTCTGAAATCTCAAAGAGAACATTTTACTCTAGCCTGAGGTGATGGCATGTTCATGCAATCAAAAACCCAGTGGAGAAAATGTACTCCAGAACTGGATGGCCTCAGGAACTAGCTCTTGACTTTTTTTTTGATAGGGTTGGCTTGCACACAACCATAGCCATATAATTTGCATCTGCAGGAAAGCAGAAGGGAATGTGGCCTCCTTCTATTGATCAAACAGATCAGCTGCCATTTTAAGAGCAAACACCACACAAATATGTTCAGAATACAGTAGTGCTGGCATATTAATGATTGTAAATTCAAGTAGGTCTCCTCATAAATTTCAATTAATATATGTAACTGAATAGGATCTGATTGCCCATTAAAGAGAAGTGACAAATTCTAAAATGTGAAACTAGACACACTTTGATGTTGGGTTGACAAAGCGCTGTCTGACAGATTGATAGATCAAGTCTCCTTATTAAAAGACCCACTAAACCCAAACCCCCAGAACCCCAGTCATCAAAACTCAGGTTAAAGATTAGGATGAAGCACCAATATTTTCCCACCTGAAAATCTCTTGCAGCCTTTTCGATTTCTGATAAGTCATCAAACGGCTGACCCTGCTTGCTGTGGCTTTGTGGCCACTCTTGTTTCCTGAACCTGGGGCGGCTGAACCTGTCCCTGGCATGACCCCATGCAGGAAATCAGTCCAGTATGTGGCCCATAGTCTCTCTTTCTACCCCTCTCCTTCTCTCCCTCTATTTCTCTCCCAGTTCACCCATTTCTGCTCAACTCTGAGCAGAAAGAGCAGAGTTGGATGTGACCGAGATAAGATCCTCAATTGACACAATACTGGCCTTTCTATCCCTCTCTCTTCTTGCTTTATTTGTTCCCAGGAAGATACAAAATTTCAATATTAAGAACAAGATCAGTTTTTGAGTGTTGATATAATCCATTCATTTCATAACTACAATCCACATCAAACTTTAAGTTGGACACTTAATATAAATACAAAATCATGCCTAAGACGTTTAAGGCTCTGAAGAGTGAAGGACTTCTCCCCCTTAAGAACATGCACTCTACACTTTTTGGGGATGATTTAGGGATTAGGATTTAATTTGTTCAAGACCAGCATTAGTTATGTTTAAACAGGGCAACCTCTGTGCTGTTAAACAATCAAATTCACAAACTGATAATGTTTGCACTGGTATATGTGAAGGGAAAGGGCAGGGAAGGGCAGTAATTTAATTATATGCCCTGCATGCAAAGAGATAAAAAGAGGATGGATTTTCCTCTGATGTCTCTTTCTCTCTCTTCCTCTCTCTCGCTCCCACTCTCTCTGTCCAGCAGTTTGATGGCCAGCTGAAGCTGAAGCTCTGATTGACAGCTGCGACCTCTGGGTCATAACACATGACAGAGGGAGTCTGGGAAGCGGGAGTATGTTTCAGAAAAGCACTCTGAGCGGGCCAGCATGTATGTGTGTGCGTGTGAGGGATATTGGGTATGAACAGACGGACTGTCCTCCCAACAACCCCAAACACTTTCACAGCCACTCCAGTCTCCATGAGATTAACAGGGTCTGAGATGACTACATTACCAAAAGGTGATGCAATGATGACTTTCAAAGTCAAAGTTAACATTTATGCAATACAAAAAGTGTATAGAGGCCATGTTTTTCTCAGTGGCACCTTCTGAACTTCCTCTCAGCCAATGCATTATAAAAGCCCACTCATCTCACTCACTCATCCATCCATCAAACAACAGAAAATGTAGCTATGCAGAACAGGGAGTATAAACATAGAGCTGGTTTTGCAGGCCTGAAAAACATTTTTCCTCATGCAGAGGTCATATCATTACTAGATACAGAGCTGAGTAACTCTAATCAGCGACATTCCGACATATCCTCGCTTTTCTCTGACTGCAGGAATCCGTAAACAGGCTCCTCAGCGAAACCATCTGGGTATCAGTTAACCTGGCTGCCATGGACGATGCTACAGCTAAAAAATAAATAATCCCTAAATGTGTTTATACAGAACGGGGGGAGCTGGTGGCACAGAGTCTCTGTGACCTGTGGCTCTGATTCAATTAAAGTTGCTCACACAATGACCATAAAGAAGATTCTAAAGCTCAGATGTTCAGCCATGGGATTTTTATAGCTGCAGCCTGAGGCAGGGACCCTCTCCTCAGATATGACTAAATCCGGAAGAGTTGGCTAAGCATCCCACTCTTTTACTCTCCTCTGTCCCATGCAGGACCTCTGCTCTAAGAAGCCAAAAAATAAATAAATAAATAAATCCTTAAGCACCCTGTCCTGTCCTAACATCTGTCTTCTAACATCTCTAAATGTAATTGTTCTGGCATGCAATTTGTACTTCACCTTGCCCTAAATCCATAAAGGTCTGTCAAACATGGTATTCAAGATTACTTCTAATATTTATTTTATTTAACAATATTAGGAGAGTTTAATGTAGCATGTGCCAATGTCTATGGCACTCTCTCCTGAGATCCCTTTTCCTGGCATCCCATGCATATGTCAAGAAGGAAGTTTAAAGTGTCCCATGGAAACCTACAGGCTTTTTTTTCGAAGCTTTTCATTAACTTGCACATTACAGGCAGTATAACATTTATTACTCTGATGTTTCTTTTGCTTTTTTGACATAGTGTCTTCGTTTGGAAGCCCATTTTTTGCTGGGAAAGTACAGATAAGATAATAATACTTTTGATCGATGTAAAAATAACACCATGAAATTTCTGCGAGCTAGAAAACAAGAATAATTTACAGTCTTGAACATTTTGTGACTGTAGCATCATTCTTTCGTACCCATCTTAGTTTCCAAAATAAAACAGACCATTATTTTCGACACAAGCATTTTGGTTGTTTCATGAGTCATGTGTACGCGGGATAGAAAGAGCCCTTTTAAACTGTCACCGATAAACGAATGAGTGGTCATGTCGCTTCAAAGCATGTTGTTAAATCCATGCCAGTTTTCAGTCTGTTCTGTGGAAGTCATCATCAGTCATAGCAAAGCGGCCAATAGAAGATTTAAGCCTACTGTTCGCGTATTAACAATCAGGTTCTCTGTCACATTTCTGCAGTAGCAGGCTAATAGTCGAATACAGAATGTTTAAAAAGCGAATGGGAATTATCGAGGCCTCTCTTCGTCTAATTTATTTAATTTTAAAAATGAAATCAATAAAAAAAAAAAAAAAAAAAAAATAAAAACGTTTCCCATTCTTCTAAAGTGAGAACTATAATAGATCTATAATATTTATTATAGATTTTCCCCCAAAGTAGGCCTACTGTAAATATATTTTTAATACTGTAAGGAGGCTAAAGAAATTATATTTAATGGTTAAACCTAGTCTATATGCATTCTTTACATGTTGGCTTATCATTCCTGTGTAATTTTATTTATGGCCTAATATTCTTTTTATGACAATCTTAAAAATACAAGCAAGTGTTCAACAAGCAATATTTAAGTTGAGAAAATCTGTTCTTTCTGCTCAACTGGGTTCTTGCTTTCTAATTTGAACGCTTATCTAGTTGCCTAGCTATTATTTAAACAACCGAATTAGGAGATGACTGAATGGAGCAATAGAGAATAAAAAAAATATATATATATATATATATATATATATATATATATATATATATATATATATATATATATATATATATAATAACAAAAATAAATAAATAATAAAAAAATACAATAAAAATCCAAAACTACCCAAAGGTTGTTTTTGGGGGGGTCGTAACAGCTGTCTTTCTCAAGCCATCATATGAAGAATGAAGGCGATTCTATTTATAAACATTAGGCCTACTATAGACTATATTTTTACATGAGTATGCACAATATTTCGCGTAAAATATATGATATATTTTGGTATTTTTAAAATATTGGTAGTACAGAATTTAACTTGAATTCGTTTAATTTATATAATTTCATGTTATTTTTGTGTGTAGCGATTTTAACGTCAATTAATAATAATAATAATAATAATTTAAAATCAAAAGGTTGCAAGTTTGAAACCCGATCTGAAAATTCGTATGATTTCAAGGTTCAATAGAAGAAAACGGCATTTAATACTCTTATTTTCAATTAGCAGCGTAAGCCAGAAATCCGAGAAAAACCTACATAAATCGCTCTTAACGTTCCGTGTGTTGTTGATGGCACCACTGCAAAACTTGACAATATCAAGCGCTTAACAACATACATTTCAAAAAGAGCAGTTTAACGATTGAGGAAAGTCCGGGAGGAATACGTGTGTGGTTTTATGAACTTGAAATCTACAATGCATTACAAGACAGGATAATGACCTACATTTGGCCCGTGGCCTTTGGTTGTGGGCACACAACGCCAGACTGTGGCAGCTTTACAAGCTCGACAGCACAGGAACAGCGTGGGACATCTTCACGCCCCACGAAGCCTTTCCTCATCCTGATGCCCCGAGGCACTGGACACGCACTCTGACCCCTCACAGAACCACCCGCTGGTCATAATACAACCTTTCATATGCATTTATGTCTATCTCCTGCGTGAGTATCGAATTCGTTCATCCACAGGACATGGTTTATTCTTGCACAAAGGGTACACAGACATTCGTAATAACACATGGACACACACACACACACACACACACACACACACACACGTTGGTGCAGCTATCATTATGAGGACTCTCCATAGACATAATGATTTTTATACTGTATAAACTATAGATTCTATCCCCTAACCCTACCCCTACTCCTAAACCTAACCCTCACAAAAAACTTTCTGCATTTTTACATTTTCAATAAAACATCATTTA